>NC_138373.1:70391664-70427543 GCF_054177405.1 Leptonychotes weddellii | reverse complement strand
GCCTGGCCCACTATAGCTCAATCTGCAGGTGCTCGAGGGTGCACACAGCCTGTCTCAAAGCTGCCTCGAAGGCAGAGTCAGGCTGCGGAAGATGGGGGTCTCTCCAAACAGGGCTGATAACATTAGCTAGCCATGCAGGGCCAAGAGGCCTGGGAGGACTAGCAGGGAGGTGAGGAGTGGGGCAAGGTCTGTCCTGGTCTCCTTACACTCAAACGGCCTCTCAGGGGCTGGAGGTGGGGCTGGCTCAGCACCCTGGGAGGAAAGCACCCCTTTCCTTTTTCTGTCCTCCCTGCCTTTCTTTTGTTTCTTTCTTTTTCTTTTCAGGTTTTCAATCTTTTGGTAGGCCCTTTATAAAAGACTTAGAGGTCCTTTGTTAATGGTTATTAACCTTGACTATACATTCGAATCACCTACAGAAGTTTTTTAAAAAATCCCGGTGCCTGGGAGCCATCTTGGTTTGGTTAAATGGGATTTCCCCGGAGTGAGGCCCAGGCACAGGTGTTCATTCAGAATCTCCCCAGGTGATCTGATCCTAAGTGCAGCCCAGGTGGCCAGCCTGTACTGGGTAATATGCCTACAGTGTCTTCGGGAGAAGCTCCTTCCAGGGGATTCCCCCCCTCCCCCGCCCCCGGGAAGTCAGGAAGAGATCACAAAGGTCTCTATCATGCAAGTGGCTCTGGAGAGAAGACTTCACATTTTCACACGTGTTCACAAAAGGGCAGGTACAGGATGGTGGAGTAAGATTGTTTAAAATACTGCAAAACTGGGGCGCCTGGGTGGCTCAGTCGTTAGGCGTCTGCCTTCAGCTCAGGTCATGATCCCAGGGGACATGGGATCATGTCCTGGGACATGACCTGGGATCTAGCCCCACATCGGGCTCCCTGCTCTGCGGGAAGCCTGCTTCTCCCTCTCCCACTCCCTCTGCTTATGTTCTCTCTCTCGCTGCGTCTCTCTCTGTCAAATAAATAAATAAAATCTTTAAAAAAAAACAAACAAACAAAATAAAATACTGAAAAAATGGGAAAACCTAAATGTGCACACAATTACATAAAAATGGCAGCTCTGTCCCTTGGAGCACCATACCGCAGTTCAAAGAAAGAAGACAAACCCGTATGTATTAATACACAGAGTGATAGTCAAAATAGGCACCCCCTGCTTGAGCATGGGAGCTGACCAGTCAGAACAGAAGCCTGGCGGGCAGAAACAGGAGGCCGCCCTGTCCCTGCGCCCGTACACCCAGGGTGAATATCAGCTTTGCTGACACATGAGAAACATCTCCAGGGTGTCGTTAAGTGGAAAACGCCAGTACCAGAACAGCATGAAGAGTGTGATCCCCTTTATGTAAATAAAAAACAAGCACTAAAAATAGGCATAAATATACATATTGGGCAGTAAATGCAGAGAAAAAAAGCCAGGGAAGAGATACAAGGCTGCAAAGAGAGTCATCTCCCCGGAAGGGATTGGCCCTGGGAGTGGTTTGGGGATGGTGAAGGGGCTTTTTAACATTTTAGTTGATGTAATTCTGTATTATTTGCATTTTTTATTGTGAACATTTGTTCATGTGTGATATGTGAAATGAAAAAAAAAATAGATAATTTTTTTATGAAAAAAAAAAATGCCCGTGGGCCCAAAGTTCCAGGCTGTCATTCTGGTTTCGTTGCTTAGTAACAGGGCTTGCCACATGGCCCTTCTGCACCTCAGTTTCCCTATCCACGAAGTGGAGATAATGTGATTTCATATCCACAGGGTGGTAGTGAAGATTAGTACCAAAGAAAATGTGTATCTGGAGCGGGTGGGGAAGGCTGCCTTTCTTCACCAGGTAAAAATGGAAAGGATTTACTTTTCAGCAATTCCCACCTGGAGCGGATGAAATTGCAAGCTATGTGCCCCTGGGGGATACACTGGTGCCACTCCCCACTTCTAGCCAAGCTACCCCATTCCCATGTGTTTATGTATTTCCCTATTAATCCACTCCCCCCAATGTCTAGTAAGCAAGTGTTACGCCTTGAATTGTGCGTATAAACCCCAGAAAGTGACCTTATTGGGAAATGAAGGTCTTTGCAGACGTGATTGGTTAAAATGAGGTCATACTGGAAGAGGTAACCCAGTATGACTGGGGTCCTTACAGGAAGGACACACACTCCCCTTACAAGAAGGGGAGAATGCCAGGGGACAAACTGCTATGGAGGCAAGCCCAGAAGGGCCGAGGATCACCAGCTCCTCCAACTTGGAACCACCTTCTGCACACTTTCATACGGTGTTCACCTCTCTACTTTGTAATTGCTCCCGTGTTAGGAGCAATTACACCCCCGCCCCACCCCACCACCTCCCGGAGTGGAAGCCCACTGAAGCAAGAGCCTGTATCTTACTCATCTGATTCCTAGTGTCTAGCCGATTATTGTCACTTAGCATGTGCTCAAAATGCACATTAAGTCTGTTCCTTGGGTTATAAAAGATCCTCGCAGATAGCAAATATGACCCTAGGGCACAGTGAAGGATCTGGGTTGCAGTCTCCAGCGGCCTTGGCCCTAGTTCCAGGACCTTGCCAAGGCCCCCCGCAGGGTCCTGGAAGGTTTGTGTGCCTTCCTGGGTGGTTGCTAATGTTTTCCTTCTCCACCACTTGGTGGCTTTTGCTAAGAAATATATGGTGCCTTCTATTTTTCTTTCCCTACCAAGTATTAAACTTTATAAGAAGGGCTCTTGAGATCATTCAGTCTTTTCTTCAATAAGCTTGGATCAGAAGATGCTGAGGGCTGCCCACTGGTGTTATATGCAGCATATTTCTTGCCGAGATGCTGCTTACATGATGTAAAATGAAATAAAGGTATCCATATAATCCCAGCTCTGACCCAGGAAAAAGTTAGAGACCTGTATAGAAGAATACATTTTGAAAAGGAAAAGGGGAACATGTTCATTACATACGTAATATTAAAGGAAATGATAAAAATCATACATGGTGTGATCTTAACATACCTGCCACTAAAAAAATGATATGCTCAGAAAAAGACAAGGCTGGAAATAATCACCAAAATGTTAAATTTTCTTTGGTGGTGAGATTATTGTTTGCTTCCTTAATATTTTTGTCTTCTATTATGAGCATATATTACTTCATTTTTTATTTTTTAAAAAGACTTATTTATTGTTAAGAAAACAAAAAAAGAAGAAGAAGAAGGTAGCGGGAGGGGAAGAATGAAGCGGGGGAAATCGGAGGGGTAGACGAACCATGGGAGACGATGGACTCTGAAAAACTAATAGGGTTCTAGAGGGGAGAGGGGTGGGAGGATGGGGTAGCCTGGTGGTGGGTATTGAGGAGGGCACATTCTGCATGGAGCACTGGGTGTTATGCACAAACAATGAAACATGGAACACTTCATCTAAAACTAATGATGTAATGTATGGGGATTAACATAAGAATAAAAAAAAAAGACTTATTTATTTTTTAGAGAGAGAGAGAGAGCGTGTGAGTGCACATGGAGGGGCAGAGGGAGAGAGAGAATCTCAAGCAGACTCCCTGCTGAGCGTGGAGCCCGACACAGGGGCTCTTTCTCATGACCCTGAGATCATGAACTGAGCTAAAACCATGCGTTAGATGCTTAACTGACTGAGCCAGCCAGGCGCCCTATATTACTTTACTTTTTAAATAGGCTTGGGGCGCCTGCCTGGCTCAGTCAGTAGAGCATGTAACTCTTGCCCTCTGGGTCTGTATTCAAGCCCAAATGTAGAGATTACTTAAAAAAAATTGTTAGGGGAACCTGGGTGGCTCAGTCGGTTAAGCATCTGCCTTCAGCTCAGTTCATGATCCCGGGGTCCTGGGATGGAGCCCCGCATCGGGCTCCCTGCTCAGCGGGAAGCCTGCTTCTCCCTCTCCCTCTGCCCCTCCCTCTGCTCATGCTCTCTCTCTCTCAAATAAATAAATAAAATCTTCAACAAAATTGTTAAACAGGTTTCTACATTTTTTATGGTACATCAAAAAATAGATATTTAGTAAAGAGAAAACCTCCCCTTCCATCCCTGTACCCCTTCTACCCAGTTCCTTTCTTCAAAGGCAACCAGAGTTGCCAGCTTCTTGATTTACATACATACACACCACATGCATACACCCACTATATATATATATATATAGTATACAAGTGGTAGCCTATAATATTCATTGTTCTATGCCTTGCTTTTTTTCATTTGACAACATATCTTAGCAATTTTTCTCTATCAGGACAAATAACTGCCATACACTTTTTAATAGATGATACATAGTATTTCATTATATGGATGTATCAAAATTTATACTGATGATAAAGCACTTACGTTGTTTTCAAGGTAGGATCATTGGTTTGTTGTTACAAATAATGAATGTCTCTGATAGCAATTTTTCATATGTGCAGGCATATTTGTAGGATAGACCCCTAGAGATGCAATTGTTGACTCAATGGGTATGTGATCTCGTGATTTGATAGAGATTGGCAAATGTTGCTGCATAGAAGATGTATCAGTTTGCATTCCCATCAACAATATGTGAGTGTCTGTTTCCCTACATTTTCATTAGCACACTAGGCTATCAACCCTAAAAAAAATCTTTACCAACCCTACAGGTGAAAAGATGCTATTTCATTGTAACTCTTTCAATGGGCAAGGTTGAAACATCTTTTCATATGTTCAAGAGCTATTTGGGTTTCTTTTTCTGTAGAGTTGTTTCTATTCCTTGTCTATTTTTCCATTAGGTTGTTGGCTTTTCTCTTACTTACTTTTAGTTCTTCATATATTAAGAAAACAGCACTTGCTTATCATACAAGTTAAAAATATTTTTCCCACTTTTTTTGGCACCTGTGGAGCTGGGGAGATTCCGTCAGGGTCAAGGACTTCGAATCTCATTATCATCCTGCTCTTTGGGCTTTTCTCTGAAGCCCCTCAATAAAATAGTTTGATTCCCCCCTCAAAAAAATTTTTTTCCCAGTTGGTTGCTTACTTCTTGGTTTTACGAAACATTACTATTATTATTGTTATTATTATTTTTGTCTTTGTTTCAGAGAAAACAAACAGTAAAAAATTTTTACATGTTAAAATTCATCACTCTTGGAGCACCTGGCTGGCTCAGTCGGTAGAACATGTGACTCTTGGTCTTGGGGTTGTGAATTGGAGCCCCACATTGGGTGTAGAACTTACATTAAAAAAAAAATCACTCTTTTATGCTTCTGGATTTTGTGTCATACCTTCTCTCACATGAGTTTATAAAATACTTCTCGTCTTTCTGTCTAGTAACTTATGAATTCGTTGAAATCTTTTTTCTGTCAGAATCTGTTTTGATGTTAACAGTGAGCCAGGCATCACCTTTATTTTTTCTGCTGATTAATATCCAATTGAGCCAAGATTATTTATTTAACATGCAAAATTCTCATAAATTCTCTTAAATCTATTTTTTCTTTTTAAAAAAACTATTTTTATTTATTCATTAGAGAGAGAGAGAGAGCACAAGCAAGGGGAGAGGCAGAGGGAGAAGCAGACTCCCCGCTGAGCAGGGAGCCCAATGTGGGGCTTGATCCCAGGACCTGGAGATCACGACCTGAGCCGAAGCCAGACGCTTAACCCTCTGAGCCACCCAGGCACCCCCTCTTAAATCTATTTCTGAATGTTCTATTTGGTGTTAGTGATCTTTGTTTCTATTCACGTTTTAAGGACTTTGAATAGTTTTTTTTATATATGGTAGTTTTAAACTTCCTTGTTACTTTAATTTTTACAAAATTTTCCTGGCTATTCTTGGTAATTTTTCCATATGAAATTTAGAACCAGCTAGTCTAGTTCCAAAAAAGTACCCTTTTGGTATTTTTATTGGGATGACATTAAATTTACAGTTGAACTATCTTTGACAGCTTTATGATGCTGAGAATCCAAGGACATGGTGTGCCTCTACATTGTTAAATCTTCTGTTGTGTCCTTCAGTAGCATTAAAATTGTAAATTATAGAGCTTGCATTTCTTGTTAAGTTTATTCTCAGGATTTAAAAATCAAATTTTTTTTCCTATTCTAAATAGGGTCTTTGCTTTCTTTGTATTTTCTAACAGGCTATTTTTGTAGATATGAGTCCTGCTTGATTTCCATATATATACAAATGGAATTTATTGAATTCTATTTTCGTTTGTTATATTTTCCTTTGATTCTTCTTTTTCCAGGTATACAAGGGATCTGCAAACTATGCCCTCAGGGACAAGGCCAGCCATGGACTGTTTTTGTACCACTGAGAACTAAAAATTTAGAAGGGGCGAGGGTCAGAGGGAGAGGGAGAGAGAATCCCAAGCAGTCTCTGCACTGAGCACGGAGCTGAGCACGGAGCCCAACGGAGGGCTCGATCTCACAACCCCGAGATCATGACTGGACCAGAAACCAAGAGTCCGGACGGTCAATTGAATGTGCCATCCAGGCACCTTGACTTTTTTTTTTTTTTTTTTTTTTACATTTTGAAAGAGCTGTTTTAAAGAAAAAAATGCAACAGAGATCATTTACTATCTGGTCCTTTAAAGTACAAGTTCAGTGACCTTTGAAATATACAATATTTTCACTTGCCTTTAATGATAATTGATCTCTACATTTCTAATTTTTATATGTCTGATTTCTATTTCTTATTTAATTACCTTTTTTGGGACCTGATGATCCTGAACATCTGTGTCCTGTTCCTGAGTATAATGGAATTCCTTTTCATACTTTTGCATTTAGGAGAATACTGGCTTTTAGGTTATGATAGATGTATGTTATCATGTTAAGAAAGTACCTATCTATTCTTACTTTCTTAAGCATTTTATAGACACTAAAAGATGTTTAATTTTATTTTTCAGCATCTATGGAGAATGTCATCTTTTTTCTCTATTAAAGTGGAGAATCATATAAAGAGTTTTCAATATTGAATCATTTTTACAGCTCTGGAATCAACCCCCTGCTTTGGTATTCATAACTGAGAGTGGTTTGCTTATTTTTATATAAACACTGTCAGGTTTACCTGATCTATAACTATAATTTGACAGCTTTCCTTTCTAAAAGTCAAAGCTATAGGTGCAAATGATTTAGAGAAGCAAAGCTCTACAGGATTCGCTGTGAGAAAGAGAACACACCTGTTCCACTCCTCACCTTATCCCCTTTCCCTAGAAGCAATCACTTCCGGTACCCGCTGTGGCAGATTGCTAGGATGCTTCAACAAATTGCCATCAACGTGCTGGCCTTCAACAACAGAATTGATTCTCTAACAGTTCTTGAGGCTAGAAGTCCGCAATCAAGGTGTCCATCGTGCCATGCTCCCTGGAGGGGCTCTCAGGAAGAATCCTTCCTTGCCTCTTCCTAGTTTCAGGCGGTTGCTGGTAATCCTTGGCATTCCTTGGTTTGTAGCTGCACCACTCGAGTCTCTGCCTGTGTCACCGATGGCTTTCCCCAGTGTCTGTATCTCTGTCTCCCTCGAAAGACACCCCTTATAAAAATCTGTCAACAGGGGCGCCTGGGTGGCTCAGTTGGTTAAGCGTCTGCCTTCGGCTCAGGTCATGATCTCAGGGTCCTGGGATCGAGTCCCACGTGGGGCTCTCCCTGCTCAGTGGGGAGCTTGTTTCTCTCTCTCCCTCTGCCCCTCACCCTGCTTGTGCTCTCTCTCTCTCTCTCCCTGTCAAATAAATAAATAAAATCTTTAAAAAAAGATCTGTCAGTGGATTAGGGCCCACCATCATCCACTATGGCCTCATTTTAACTTGAATACAGCTGCAAAGACCTTATATCTAAATAAGATCACATTTTCAGGTTTTGGGTGGACATGAATTTGGGGGGAAACTATTGAACCCAGTACTGTCCTCCCTTTAAAACCCCCAAAGTTCATGTTGGTCCATGTGCAAAGTGCATTAACCCCATCTAGCTATCTCCTGAAGTCTCAACTCATTCCAGCATCTACTTTAAGTCTAGAATCTAAATGTCATCCACTCAAAAAGTCCCAAATCTCCTCATTTAGGTCATCTAAATTTGGTAAGGACAAGCCTCTGGGTGTGAGCCATCCTAGGTCAAAATTCCTCTCCCTTTGTGTACATGTGCAACTGGAGAATGAGCTTTCTGCTTCCAAAACTAAATGTTGGGCCAGGCACAGGATAAATATTCCCATTCCGAAAGGGAGGAAATAGAAGCAATGAAAGGTTCACCTGTCCCAAACAAGTCTGAAACTCAGCAGGGAAAATTCCGTTAGTTCTCAAGGCCTGAGAATGAGCCTCTGTGGCTCAATGCTCTCTGTGCTCTGGGCCTGTGGGGGTCCCAGCCTCTAGGGCTCTGGCTCCGCCTGCTCCGGCCCCTCTGTCGGTGACTCTATCCTATCCGTGATAAGATACTGAGCTCCTTTTCAAAGATCATTCTTCCTTCATTTCATTTTGTCTCTGCCCCTCTCTGTCCAGACTGGCAGTGTTTAAGCTGGTATAAAATTCTCTAAACCCTGGGGGTCTTCTGTGGACGCACAGAGGATCCACATCATTAGACACAACCGTTCTCTGCAGGGCTTCCTCGATAACCTCATCTTGATTCCTGCCTTCTGCCGAGGTGCCCGGTCGGAGCTATAGTCACAGCCGGCTGTCCAGCGGCACCGTGGCTGGTGTCTCCATGAGAGCATGCTTTCTCGTCTTCTCTAAGGTGGATAGCCGAGAATTTTCCAGCTCACCCCGGTCTGGTTCCTTTTTACTTAACAGTAAGTTTATCTTCCTCAATTTATCTCTCTTCTATACAATACTGTGCACTCTAAGCAGTGAGGAACAACTCAGCCTTCCATACTTTGCTTGGAAAGCTCAACTAAACACCTCAGTTCATGGCTTACAAGTTCTGCCTTCCATCCAACAGTATAACACAATTCAGCCAGATTGTCTGACATTCATAACAAAGGGCATATTTCCTCCCGTGTTCAATAGCACGCTCCTCACCTCTTTCGAAGGCCTTACCAGAAGCCCCTTTAATATTTCTGCTGACATTCTTTTTATAATGATATATATTTTTTCCAAGATGATAGATGCTGTCTACCATTCTTTTCACTTCCTTCTGGGCCCATACCAGAATCGTCTGTAACATCCACATTTCCACCAATTGTCTCTTCAAGGCAGTCCAGGCTTTTTCTAGCCTGCACCTCAAAATTCTCCCATCCTCTTCCCATGACTCAGTTTCAAGGCCACTTCCACATTCTGAGGTATTTGTTACAGCAGCACCCCACTTCCTGGTACCAGAATCCAGATCGCTCAGGGTTCTTGAGAGAAATGAAACCAATTTACTTAAAGGAATTGGCTTCCTTGATCATGGAGACAGGCAAGTCTGAAATCCATAGGGCATGCCAGCAGCCTGGAAACTGGCAGGTGTTGATGCTGTATTCCTAAGGCAGAATTTTGCCTTCTCTGGGAAACCTCAGTTTTTGCCCTTATGGCCTTCAACTTATTGGATGAGGCCCACCCACATTATCAAGGACAATCCCCTTTACTTAAAGTCAACTGACTGTTGACCTCAACTACATATATAAAAAGCTTCACAGCAAAATCTAGGTTAGTGTTTTGTTTTTTTTTTTAATTAATTTATTTATTTGAGAGAGAGAGAGAGTGCAGGAACTGAGGGGAAGGGCAGAGGGAGAGGGAGAAGCAGACTTCCTGCTGAGCATGGAGCCCCACTCGGGACTTGATCCCAGGACCCTGGGGATCATGACCTGAGCCAAAGGCAGTTGCTTAACAGACTGAGCCACCCAGGCGCCCCTAGGTTAGTGTTTGATTAAACAGCTTAGCCAAGTTAACACATAAAACTAACCATCACACCCACTAAGAAGCAGTCCAAAATTAAGATGTATTTATTTATTTATTTATTTATTTAATCTCTACACACCCAATGAGGGGCTTGATCTCAAGACCCCAAGATCAAGAGTCACATGCTTTACCAAATGAACCAGCCAGGTGCCCCAAGGTATTTTAGGTTTAGAAACAGTTTCACAGAACAACAGAACATGATAGTCTTTTCAAAAAAATTACATTCAAGTTTTCAGAAACTAAATTGTGGATTATGAGGTAAAATATAGAACTCATAAAGTCAAAGGTTAGTAATGAACATCATGTGACTTCTTTTTTTAAGTTGTGAACTGTAAAAAGCATGCAAAGGAATATAAGAAAAAGCATTTATACAATTTTAAGAAAAATAACAAAATAAACTCTTACGTACCCATCATCTAGAGCAAGAAATTGAACGTTATCATCCCTCAGACATGTACTGCCATGCCCTTTACCAATTGTATTTTCTCTCCTCTTTCCTCACAGCAAATTTTGTGCTAATTATTTTCTTTCTTTTCTTTAGCAATTTTACTTCCTAAGTAGAGCTATCAATCCTTTAAATTATTATCTATTTATTTCCTTCACATGAGTAGAATTCTACTGTATGCAGTTTTCCTTGACTTTCTTCTTTTGCCCAATGTCCTATTTTTAAGATTTTCCCTATGCTGCTGCACATGGCTCTAGCTCATAGAGTTTTTACCCTCACAGAGTATCCCTATGTATGACAATACCTCAAGAAACCTATCTGCTCTACTGTTGATGGATATTTGGTTTGCTTACATTTGGTAAAAGTCTTCTGGTGCACATGTGCAAGTGCCAAATAGTTTCCCCTAGTTATGACGACATTCCGAATTCCCATCAGCAATTAGGTGAGAGTTCCATTGCTCCACATTCTCACCAGCCCTTGGGATTGGCAGGATTTTTAATATTTGTTACTCTGGTGGGTATAAAAAGTATGATTTAAATTTGCATTTCCCTGATGACTAATGGTTGAAGATAGTTTTACATACGTATGGAAAATTCGTGCCTCATTTTCTGTGGGATTTTGTGAATTAATTTTGCTAAATTTGGAGGGAGGTTGTTTGTCTTCTCCCTGCTGATATGCAAGAGTTTTTGTATTTTGGATACTAATCTTTTTAGGTCTTGTTATTTAAATGTCTTCTCCCATTCTCTAGTTTTTGGTAGTGCCTTTTGATGAGTACGTGATCATAACTTTAATTATGATCTTCATTCTAAGAAGATAATGAGTTTCCTTATGGCATATTGAGCATCCTTTCAAATGCTTATTGGCTACTTGGATATCATCTTTCATGAAGTTTCTCTTCAAGCCTTTTGTCCATTTTAAAAACATTTATTGTTTGTCTTTTTCCTATTTTTTAGGAGTTTTTAATATATTTTGAATATTTGTCCTTTCTCATATATATATATATAGTGAATATTTTCTCCCAGGCTGTGGCTTGATTTTTCACTTTTTTAGATGTCTTTTGATGAGCACAGTTTTGAATTTTGATGAACCCAATTTATCATTTAAAAATTTTATGGTTAGTACTTTTTTCATCCTGTTAAAAAATATTTCCCTACTCCAAGGTCATGAAGGTATTTTCCTAAGCAATCTCCTAGAAGCTTTATAGTTCTAGTTATCACGCATGGTTTTATGATTCATCTTTTATTCTCTCTTATTTGAGAGAGAGAGAGAGAGCTCAAGCAGGGAAAGGGGCAGAGGGAGAGGGAGACAAGCAGATTCCCCGCTGAGCGGGGAGCCCGAGTCAGGGCTCAATCCCAGCACCCTGAGATCATGACCTGAGCCGAAATCAAGAGACTGACGCGTAACCGACTGAGCCACCCAGGTGCTCCTATGATTCATCTTAAATTAGCTTATGTGTATGCTATGAAATAGGGGTCATACGTAATTTTTTTTCTATATGAAAATCCAGTTGTTCTAACACCACTAATTGAAAAGTTCTTGTTCTTCCCAGTGAGTCATACTGGCATCTTTGTCAAAAATCAAGCGATTGTATTCATGTGGTTTCATTTCTAGATTTCTCTATTCCACAGTTTGTTATGACAATACTATGCTGTCTTAACTTCTACAGCTTTATATCGTCCTGAAATATGACAGTGTAAGTTCTCCAGTTTTTCATTCTCCTTCAAAATTGTCTTGCCAATGCATACACATTTTAGAATAAGCATGTTGATTTCTTTAAAAAACCTACTGGGATTTTGACTGAGATTGCTTTGAATCTAGAGATGCATAGATCAATTTGGGACAAACTAACATCTTAACAATAGTGAGCATCCCAATCTATGAACATGGCATATCCCTACATTTACTTAGGTCTTTTCTTTTTTCCTCAAAAATATTTAAAAATTATCAGTGTAAAGCTCTTGCACATATTTTTTATATTTGTTCCCAAGAATTTGATTTTTTTTAATGCTATGGTAAATGATTGTACTTTTTAGTTTTATTTTCCAACTGTTCACTGTTAGTGTATAGAAAATATATAAGTATATAACTATATATAAATTAGTATATATAGATACATATAAACACAATTAATTTATGTATATTCACCAATGATCTTGCTAAATTCACTTGCTAGTTAAAGCAGTCTGTTTTTAGATTTCTTTAGGTTTTTTCTATGCCTGCTTTCATGGATAAAATTTTACTTTTTCTTTTCTAATATTTATGCATTTTATTTCTCTTTCTTTCCTCATTGCACTGACTGAGACCTCCAGGACAATGTTAAATAAAAGTGTGAGAATGGACATCTTAGCCTGTTCTTAGAGAAAAGTATTCAATGTTTGACTATTAAGCTTCAGGTTAGTAGGTTTTTAGGAGATATTTTATCATTGAAGAAGTTCCTATTTATTCTCAATTTTCTGAGATTATGGGTAGATACTGAATTTAATCAAATATTTTGATTTTTTTATTGTGTTAAGATGATCATATTATTTTTTCCCTTATTCTGTTAATGTGATCTATGCTGTTTTTCAAACATTAATCTAATCTTCCTTCCTGCGATAAATCCCACTCATAATATATTGTTCTTTTCACATCTTGCTGAATTTGATTTGCTAATACTTTTATGAGGACTTTTGAATGTGTGTGTCTATGTTCATAAGGGATATTGGTTTGAATTTTCTTTTTTGGAATTTCCTTCTCTGGTTTTAGTATCAGGTTATTTTTAGCTTCAGAAAATTAGTTGAGAAGCATTACCTTTTTACTGAACGAATTTGAATTTCACTGTAAAATTATCGGCACCTGGAATTTTCTCTTTACAAGATTTCTCTTTGCAAATACTTCAACAGATCTAAAGCTATTCACATTTTCTATTTCTTCTTGTGTCCGTTTCACTGAGTTGTGTTTCTCCACTTATATAAGTTGTCAAACTTATTGGCATAAAGTTATCAGCATAATATCCTTCTATTTTTCTTTAATATCTATAGTTTGAAATAATACCTCCTTTTCATTCCTGATACTGGTAATTTCTGTTGTTTTTATTCTTGATCAGTCTTGCTAGGGCTTTATCAATCTTACTCATCTTTGTTCTATATCTTTATATATCTGTTTTCTCATTCCTCAATTTATGTTCTTATCTATATTATTTCCTTCTTTCCATTGCCTTTGATTTGCATTTCTTTTCCTAGTTCCTTGAAATGGATGCATTTAAAGTTATAAATTTCTAAGTGCTAGTTTAGTTGCTACCTAAATTTTTACATTATATTTACATTATTATTCAAATTGAAATCTTTTCTAATTTCTTTTCTGATTTCTTCTTTGGCTCATGAATTATTTTAAAATATATTGTTTAATTTTCAAACATCTAAAGTTTTTCTATTATTTTTCTATTATATTCTATTGTTAATTTTTAGTTTAATCCTATTGTGGCCTGAGATCATACTTGTATGATTTCAGTTTTGGGATTTTATTAATATTTGTCTTATAGCTCAGCATAGAGTGTGTTTTAGTAAATGTTCCTTGTGTATTTGGAAGAACAAATATTATGAAGTTGTTGCATATAGTGTCCAAGACATATCAACTGGGTCAAGTTGAATAAAACTGTTGTTCACATCTTTAATAGCCTTATTGGTTTTCTGACCGGTTTTACTGAGGTTTTGTGTGTTTATTCTATCCCCCAGCCCCTTTTAGTTCTGTCCGTTTATGCTTCACGTGTTTTGGAGCTCTATTATTAGGTGCATGTGTGGTTTGGATTGTTACATCTTCCTGATGAATTGATCTTTTTTATAATTCTTAAATGCTTTTCTTTAACTCTGGAAATAGTTTTTGTCTTAAAGTTTAGTTTTCTCTGATGCTAATATAGGCAAACCCAGCTATGTATATTTATATATCTATTTATTAGTGTATATATAAAATTATAACCAGCTTTCTTTAGGTTAAATTGTGCATGCTGTATCTTTTCCCATCTATTTTCAACCTATCTGTGTTCATATATTTAAAGTATGTCTCTTGTAAACAGCACATAGTTGTGTTACTTTTTTAGCCTATTTGAAAATCTTCAAATTTCAGTTGGTGTTTTCAGTGTACTTATATTTAATATAACCACTGGTGTGACTGTATTTAATTCTACTCTCTTGTTATTTGTTTTTATTTGTCACATTTGCTTTTTGTTCCTCCGCTCTTACTTTATTTTTGATTTGTCAATTTGTTTTTGTTATTAAATTTTATTTCCATTCCTTTACTTTCAACTTTCATTTTTATGCTTTTGGTTTGTATCTAGTAATAAGCATGTTTCTGGACTTTTTTGTCAATTATTACCCATTACAACAATCCATTTTGTCACTTATAGTCATTGTAAATATGAATAGATCTTAATATTTTTTCCTACCATCTTTTATGTTTTCCACTTTTCCTGCCTGTGTTTACTTTTCTTTACTTTGCTTACTTTCTTTTGCATTGATATATAACCTATATATATATTATTCCATTTCTTTGGAAGTTTTACACTATGCTTGTATTCCAGATGATTACTCTAGACTTTTTAATATTTATACTTATTAAAATCTGGGCAAATTTATATTTTTATTCTTTTCTTGTTCCAAGAGTCTTGGAACACTTTATATCCTATATGGTCTGTATATTAATTTTATCTTAAAAGAATTACAGAAGGAAGAAAAAATAGTGCTGAAAACAGTCAGTGAAATGCAAAAAGAATATTAAAACATAATTAAAATTTAAAAAGAAAAGAAAGATTTTAAGGATATGAGGGAAGATGACAGATAAGGAAGATAAGAACAATCCAACAAATGAACAGTGAGTTTCTTTAAGGAAAAGAATGTTGGAAATGAAAAAGAAAAATAGTAAATAGATCATAGGTGAAAACACTTCTTAAAAGACATGAATGTGTTGATTGTAATTGTGTTCCAGGCAAATCTCTGATAATGAACTGTCAAAACTACGCTGTATCTCAGTAAAGCTACAGGAATTCTAAGATTAAGAGTTTTTTAAATGAAGAAAGATAAAAGTAATAAATAATCTTGTGGGCATCTAAACAAGAATCCTAGTCATTTATGAAGAAGATACTATCAGGCTGGTTTGAGATTTCAACAATATCCTAATATTAGGAAAAAACAAAGGAAGATCTACAAACCCTCAAGGAAAAAGTGTCGCACAAAAAACTTTCATTTTCTCTGAAGGCACTGACAGATATTTTAAAAATCCTCTTGACTATTAGATTGAGCATATTAAATTCACATTTTTCTAGGGCAAAAGTGGTCCAAGATTGGCAATTGCATATAGTTTAACCTAAGAAAAAGATAAATGGAAAAGCCATGTTAAAAAGATTTAAATATAGGGTGACAGTTTAAAAAGTGTTCAAGGGTGCTTGGGTGGCTCAGTGGTTAAGCGTCTGCCTTCGGCTCAGGTCATGGTCCCAGGGTCCTGGGATCGAGCCCTGCATTGGGCTCCCTGCTCAGCGGGGAAACCTTCTTCTGCCCCTCCCACTCCCCCTGCTTGTGTTCCTGCTCTTGCTGTGTCTCTCTCTGTCAAATAGATAAATAAAATCTTTAAGAAAAAAAAGTGTTTGAATTACAGTTTCAGGGGCATCTGGGTGGTTCTGTCAGTTGAGCATCTGACTCTTGGTTTTGGCTCAGGTTATGATCTCAGGATCGTGGGATCGAGCCCCGTGTCAGGCTCTGCGCTTAGTGGAGAGTCGGCTTGAGATTCTCTCTCTCCCTCTGCCTCTGTCCCTCCACCCCCTCACCCCATTCTCTCTCTTCCTCTAAAAATAAATTAAATCTTTAAAAAAATGTGTGCAAGTTACAGTATCAGAAGAGAGTGTAAATGCTATCAATTTGATGATGTAGGAATAATAATATAAGTAATAAAAATCTTGAGATGGAAAAAGGAGAGGAGACGGGAAGAGGCTTAATTGCACTTATTTCTTCATCCTCAATATGGGGACAGGGAGATCTGGAATGAATAGAATGTGTATAAAGCTGGGAACAGGGTATGAACAGGCTAGCTCCAACCCGTTTGTCATCTTGTTTTCTTTTCCCTTCTTTTTTTTTTTTTTTTAAGATTTTATTTATTTATTTGTTAGAGGGAGAGAGCGAGGGAGAGAGAGAGCACAAGGAGAGGGAGCGGCAGGCAGAGGGAGAAGCAGGCTTTCCGCTGAGCAAGGACCCCGATGCGGGACTTGATCCCAGGACCCTGGGATCGCGACCTGAGCTGAAGGCAGATGCTTAACCCACTGAGCCACCCAGGCGTCTCTCTTTACCCTTCTTTATTAAACGTTGGAAAGCTAAAATTCTAGCTCTCCCTGTACCCCTTGCCATTAGCGAGAACAGGATAATACCATTTCTAATCAAAGAGCTGAACGTGCAAATCTGCTTGGAGAGGATTTCTTTCCTGAATAAAGAGAAAAAGTCACAAAAGGAGAAGATTTTGGCCCTATTTTTTCCTCGCTTGGGATATGGGTGGGACCCCAGAGGAGCAGCAGTCACTCACCACATGGAAGTTGGTAGAACTAAAAGAGAACGAGCTTGGGGCTTGGATGAAATTGGGGGGTCACTACCCTATGGGTCCTGGACTGCCTGTCCTATGAGCTTTTTTTTTTTTTTTTAAGATTTTATGTATTTATTTGGCAGAGAGAAAGACATCAAGAGAGGGAACACAAGCAGGGGGAGTGGGAGAGGGAGAAGCAGGCTCCCCGCTGAGCAGGGAGCCTGATGAGGGGCTCGATCCCAGGACCCTGGGATCACGACCTGAGCTGAAGGCTGACGCTTAACGACTGAGCCACCCAGGCGCCCCTAAGAGCTTTTATTTAAGCCTTTCTTATTTAAGCCCTGGTTGTTGGATAAAGTCAGATGCATTCTTCGCTGATCCTGATTTTGGTATCCAGAGGTAAACTGAGTCTAAAGTGTGGAGCTGGCTGAGTGGAGGAAGCACATACAGCTTGAAGGGCATCAGTCTGTGCTTGTATCCAGGTTCTGCCACTTCCTGGCTCTGTGAGCACGGGACAGATGACTTAACTTCACTTTGTTTCTTAAATCTTGAGAGTGGAAACGCTTCATCTGTAACATTATTTTGCACGTTCAAAAAGAAGTGCAGGTATAGAGCTTAGCATAGCGACTGGCACGTAGTTGTGTCAATTAGTTGTGGCTCTTTAAAAGTCAAATGTCGGCCAGGGCCACTCTGCCTCTCTAGGACATGATTAAACCTGGCATGAACCCCTGTTCCACAGCCCTGTGAAAATCCAGAGCCTATTTGTGGTAGGTGGACTTCTAAAAGTAGCCCCCCGGATCCCTGCCCCTTGGTAGTTGTGCCCTTGTATAAACTGCCTCCCATTGAGCCTGGGCTGGCCCTGGTAATTTGCCTTTAATGGATAAGAGCATGGCAAAAACGAAGGGATGTCACTTCTCTGACTAGGTTACAAAAGATCGTGACTTCTGCCTTGCTGTTAGACTCCACGGCCCGCATGGTTCGTGTTCGCTTATGAAGTCACCCCGTCGGTGAGGCCCATGTGGCAAGAAACTGAGGGCAGCCTCTCGTCCACAACCAGAGAGGGGCTGAAGACTGGCAACAATTGTGTGAGTTTGGAGGTGGAACTTTCTCCAGGGGATCTTGCAGAGATACCCCAGCTTTAGACGACACCTTGATCACAGCTTGATTGTAAGAGACTCTGAGACAGAGGATTCAGTTGAGCCATGCCTGCATCCTGACTCCTAGAAAACAGGGGATAATAAAACAATGTGCTGTTTTAAACCACTACCTTTTAGGGTAACTTATTATGCAATAGGTGACTAATGATTTCCCCTAGAATCTTGATATTGGTCATATTTCCCTGCTTTAGCAACCTAGTGTCTCTATCCCTTCAGTATTTTCCATAAAAATATCCGGTCAGACTCAAACATTTTTTGAGTGAGTTTTTTTATTTTTTATTTTTTTAAAGATTTTATTTATTTATTTGAGACAGAGAGAATGAGAGACAGAGAGCATGAGATGGAGGAGGGTCAGAGGGAGAAGCAGACTCCCTGCTGAGCAGGGAGCCTGATGCGGGACTCGATCCCAGGACTCCAGGATCATGACCTGAGCCGAAGGCAGTCGCTTAACCAACTGAGCCACCCATGCGCCCATTTGAGTGAGTTTTTTAAAATGTTTTTTATTTATTTACTTGAGATAGAGAGAGAGAGATACAGCGATCGAGAGAGCAAGAGCAGGGGAGCAGAGAGAGAGGGAGAAGCAGGCTCCCCACTGAGCAAGGAGCCCAATTCGGGGCTCGATCCCAGGACCCCGGGACCACGACTCAAGCCGAAGACAGACGTTTAACTGACTGAGCCACCCAGATGGCCCTTGAGTGAGGTATTTTTAATGAGGATTTGGGGTTGGGGAAACTTCCTCTCTTCTCTCCTTCTTTCTCTTTATCTGTTCTGAGCGATGGACAATAGCAAATTCTTCCTTTGACCTGTGCCAAAGAGTTCTATGCATGGTTCTACCCATAGGCCCAAGCACTTGTCAAAAGATACTTTTTCTTCCTAAGAGAAATACTGGAAAATCCAGGTTTTTCCATTTTGTTACATGGTAGTATCATTGTTGTTGGTGGCCTGAAACAAAATGCAAAGGGATCATGGGCAAATAGATAGGAGAACAGAAGGCTGAGGTGTGAGACAAATCTTTAAACTCAGGGTAAGGTCCAAAGGGAGCCTTCTCTGTGCACAGAGAAAGGCTGAAAAAAAGAAAGTTTTCACTTTAGCAAGAGATAGAGCGGCCAAGATGTCTTTCCTGCAAGGCAGAGAGCTGCAGGTTAAGTTGTTCATTTATCTAGAATCTTCTAGGTGTTGCTCTTTTGAAGGCTAGAGAATGATGTGACCTGTGCAGCAGGTTCTCACCAGCCCTCTGAAGAACAAAGTATCAGTCCAAGTTCAAATGTGAAAGATAAGAGAGAAGAATCTCTGGCACCACTCAGCATGCAACATGGCCTTGGGCCTGGTTCCCCAGGTTGCCTGACTCTTGTGCTGTCCCCTTGGCCCTGCTGCCTGACTGGATTCACAAGGAGGAAGCCAGAGGAGAATGTCTCCTTATTCTCTTTCTAACGTTGTTGAGAGAGGGTGAATTAACAGAATGGAGCCAAATCTTGGAAATGAAAAATTTGGACGTGGAAAATAGGGAAGTAATTTCTATTGAGTATGTGGGAGTGGTCCCCACCTGGAGATTGAACGAACACTAAGGTTCTGGGCAGAATGTTGGCAATTGGGACAAAGGGGAAGAGATGGGGGCTGAGTACTCAGGATAAAGCATTAACATATAGTATTCAAACACGACCTCTCCCTTCGTGCCCGGGTGTTTTTACCTCTTAAGTCCAGGTTAGTGAGTGGTGGGGCTGGGATGTTCCCCAGTCCAGAACGTTTTCTGCAAGGTGTGTGGGAAGGACTACAAATGTTGTGGACCACTGGGGAGAAATCCAATTGCCCTTTGCACAAAAGAGGAATCCTAGAACACACAGATAATCCCAAACTTACCAAATGTGGGAACTAGGGCAAGTCTTTCAATTTCTTTCCAGATGTCCCCGAAGATTAGTCACTTTCTCTTGACTCTCAGAATGCCTCCACTTCCGCCCTTACTTTGACTTGAGAAGGAAAAAGGAGAAGCCCTCAAATGAACTCACTATGGACACTGAGCCCGCAACTCTCCTTCTTTCATCTTGGGTCTAAAGCGACCTCTCCCCATTTGCTCAGGAGTCTATCTTTCTTGCATTCTTAGCCGCCTTGGGGCTACTGATGACTTTTCTTCTCTCTTGTTCCTTCAACTTCTTCCTCCCCCTCTAAATACTTCTCATAAATTTTAAAATATGTTCAACTCTCTCCTCTGTATTAAAACCTTTTCTTGATCCCACACCCTCCTCTGGTCATATCTTTCTCTCTCCCTTCACAGCCAACATTTTTGAAAGAGATATCTAAACTCATTGGACCCTTTTTCTCATGTCTCATATACTCCTGAGTGTCCTATCAGCTGGGTTTCATCCAATCACCTCAGTGAAACTCTCATCCCCAAGATCACCCTGCACTTGCGTGTCACTAATCTATGGACACTTTCCAGTTCTCTTCTTATTTGACATTTCCACAACATCTGACACAGCTGTCCGCTTGCTCCTGGAACACTTCTCTCCCTGGTTCCTATGAGACCACACTCCAACACTCGACTGGTTTTCTCCTTCTTTTTTTTTGATCTTTGTGCAATTCCTCAAAGTCGCCCACAGAATGGGCTCTGTCTTGGGCCCTTTAATGCCCTCACTCTGCACACTGTCTCTCATGGCTTTATAATGACCTGACAGTAGCTCCAAAATCTATCTTTTTAACGCAAATTTCTTTCATTGAAATCCAATTGTCCACTAAAATTTTCATTTGGAGCGATCGCTGGAAACTTAAATTCAACATGGTCAGAATGGAACTCACCTTTCCCCCAAACCTGCTCCCCCTTTTATGTTTTCTCTCTTGCTAAGTGACACTAACACGCACTCGGTTGTCTAAGCTGAAGCCTACACATCACTCTTGCCTGTTCTTTTTTCCTCACCCTTCACAGCCAATCAGAAAGAAAATCCCATGATTCTAGATCCAGACTATCTTCCAAATGCTTCAATTTCTATCCTCCTCCAGTGCCACCACCTGAGACCAAGCCATGTGGCTCACCTGGGTTATCATGATCATTGGTCTTTCTCCTTAACACTGCTGATTCCTTTCCGTTGATTCTCCATATTGCAGCCAGAGTGGTCCTCCTAACATATAAACCTGATCATAAATTAAAGCCCTTCAATGGTCTTTCACCCCTTCTGGTCTCCTTGGCTGGCTTCAGAACTTTCCTCATGCTCCAGCCTCCACTTTTGCTCATTGTTAGCCACGTCCGGCCTCACACTTTATATACATTCTAACCCAGTGCTCCCAGACTGGCTACCCATTGGCCCATTAAAACCCACAGGTGCGTTTTATTTGGCACACACAATATTTTTTTTAAGTTGAGCCAACATTTAAAATCAGAGAATTTCTCATAAAAGTCCAGGTTTCCAGATTCTTTTGAAAAATTGGAATATACATTAACACCCCTCCTCCCACCATTCTTGCATGGCCACAGTATGTTGGGGCTGAATACGGGCTGTCCTTTTAGATGGGGCATGAGCTCTTCCGGGTTAAGAGCTATGACCAATGTGCATGTAAAGTACGATAGGAATACAGTTGCAGAGGTGCTGATTTCTGCTCGAGATATCAGGAAAAGGTAGTAAGAGGAAGTGACATATGCCCTGAGTCTTATGGGATAGGCCAAAACCACCCCACTAGAAAGCTTGGAAGGACAGCTGTGAGGGGAGGTAGCATGAGTCCACCCTAGTTCTATAGGTTAGAAGGATTTATGGTAACAGAGTTTCCAAATACGTAAAGCAAATCTGATAGCACTAAAAGAAGAAGTAGGCAATTCCCCAAGTATTGCTGGAGATTTCCATGCTCCTTTCTTACCAATGCTTGCCCTGGACAAATCTCTCAACCTTTTGAGACTTAGTTTGGTCATCTGTAAAGTGAGATAGTGCTATTCCATGCTTACTTTTTGGAGCTGTGGGAATGAAGTGGACATGGACGAATTTAGTAGGTTCTTAATAGCTTTACACATGTAAGATTGATCACTTTCTTTTTGGGTAAAATACAATGTTTTGCTTGTCATCGTGTAGAAAACAAAACAGGTCAATAGATCTGGAGTACTTATTTTCTGTTGGGCTCTTGGGCTAGATGCTGAGTTCTAGAGAGGGCAATGTGAACACCTTCGGGTAGCTCACAGTCTGGTACAGAAGGCAAACCCTGGTAATTATATGTTGTATATTTATATATTATCTGTATATATAATTTTGTATATTTTATATAATATGTATGTTATATGTTAATATATATGTTTATACATTATAAATAATAATTTATTGTGAAATGCTTTCACATAACGGGATTCAGAGGGCACGAGCCATCCCTGACACTTAACGTTTCTCCCTTCCTTCACTGATTCAACAAATCTGTACCTACTGGGGTGCCAGGCCGATAGTGGGGCTGTATAAATACTAAGTGAGACTGCCAAGGGCCCCTCATTTGTGGAGCCCACATTCTTGGGGACTGAGTGGTGGAGGTGATGATACTGCTCAGATAATAAACAAGTAAATAAGTCCATAAGATCAGATAAAGATAAGTTTTTGAAAGGAAATACGCATGGCAGTATAGGAGACAAGGGTCCAGGGGTGGGGGGCAAGTCTGGATAACGTGGTTGGAAGGGGCCTCCTTGATAAAGACCTGAAGGGTGTAAGAGTCCATGAGGTGAATGGTGGCCAGGGTGGTAGGCATGTGTGTGTGCCGGAAAGACACGTGGAAAGCATTTGAGATGGGGATCAGCAACTTTGGCTGTATTCATTATTTTGTATTAGTTGTGGTTGGGTGACTAACTTGCAGGAAGCATACCTAAGAGTAAAGCTGTCTCTGCAAGCTTGGCGGGGTGGAAGGGGTGGGGTGGGGGTGGGGCGTTAGTGCGCATCCCACAAGGCAGGGGCATTCTCTCAGTGGCCCAGATGGGAGCCCCACCTTTGGTGGGGTTCTAAGGAGTTGAGGGGAGGGAGCAGCACATCCAGCCATCCCTGCAAACCATGCTTAGGGGCTGGCACCCCGCCTGAGGGTACCAACTGAGCTCTGTGCTGTGGGTTGGGGAATGATTTGGAGAGGGAGAGGGACACTTCCTCCCTGCTCCTTTTAAGCCTTGCCCCTTCATCCATTTGCTCCTGTCGTGTTCCCTCAGAAGTGTGTGTGTGTGTGTGTGTGTGTGCGCGCGCGTGCGCGCACCTGTGTATGTTACTCTTCCATAAGGTACTTGTATTTAAGCCAAGAATTCCGGAGATTGGAAACCCTGAAGACCCCAAAGGAATTAAGCTCCAATATATATAGAAAATCCAGGCACCATCTGAGGGGAGAGCATGTTTGCTTTGGGGGCAAGAGAAAAGAGAGAGGTACTTCCATGGGCGGCCATGCTGCCAGCCCCAGAAGAGCCTGGGAGCTCTGAAGATGCAGCTCCTAACCCTGTGGATCCCATCCTCCCAGGGCGACTCCGCGATTCCGAGGGTTTCCGTCTGTCTTTCTTCCAGATAGCTTTCGCCTTCATTCAGGCCTCCTGATTGTGGCTGGGCCCGAATGAGTTAGGGGTGTGTGTGTGTGTGTGTGTGTGTGTGTGTGTGTGTGTTTGGGGGGGAGGAGCTGTGCGGGTGTGAGCCTGTGTGTACAGCTCTGTGCACGGCAGCCCGGTTTGGGGAACGTTTTACAGAAAGTGAATGTCTAGCCAAGTCCATTTCCGCTCCTGTCTGCCCTTGCTCACAACTGCTGCGTCCCCTCCCTCGAAGCTGAGCCCCCGGGGTGGGCGCGCCCCTCCCGCACGCAGACAGGGGCCTGGGTGGGAGCATGGGGGCACCCCTGGGCTCAGATGCCACGCGGATGAGGTCACATCCTCTCCCTCCCGGCCCCTCGGCGGATGAAAGGCGAGAGCGGACGGAAATGCACGCGGCGCGGGAAGGCCGGGCTTGGCGTGGCGGGGCTGGATTACATAATAGTGGGGCTGGCCGCCTTCAGCCGGGCCCGGCGCCGGGGCAGGGCGCGCGGGGGGCCGGGCTGGGGGTGCGCCTGCGGGGAAGGGGGCGCCCCCGCCCAAGGGCTTGGAGCGCGCGGGGCTCCGGCGCCTTCTCTGCGGTCCGTTAGCCGGCCAGGGACGTGGTGACAACTCAGCCGGCTGGGGCGTCGCCGAGGAAAACGGGTGTGAAAGTGAGGGAAGGAGAAGGCCGCTGGGGGGAGTGGGGGGGCGCTGTTCTGCCTCGCACCCGGGGACAGCCGTGGGACTGTAGCAAGGAGCAGGGAGGTCGCCCAAGGGGGACGCGGCGAAGACAGCCCTGGGGACGCGCTGCCTTGGAGGGACAGCAGGCGCCAGCCTTTGCAACCCGCGAAGATCATTTCCAACCTAAGTTTGAAAACCACCCATCTTAAGCATGCAGAATTTCTCATCATAACTTTAAATAGTTGTCAACGTTGTAACTCTTGCCCTATTGACATTTCATTGACATTTAAAAATATATCTGGTTGTATCACTTTAAAACCTAACACAGAGAATCAAGCTACTTGACCCAGATCATCATTCGTTTAAAAAATACATTTTTAGGCTCTTAAAGGCCAAAAGCATTACCTAGTTCTCTTTTCTCCTTGGACCCCACAGGATTTTATCTGGACATGACTATGGTTGAATATGTTTTATTGGTCACCCTGTTATGTTTCCCCACCACCAAAGTATGTATATAGGTTGAAATGAAATTTTCTCTCAGATTTTACACAATATGCACATTTTTATAATTATTACATAAATGGTAAACTTTTATTGGCAATTAATTGGAAAATTTTATTCTCAATTAGTCCATGTGTCCGTGGATGAATATTACTTATGTGATTCAGCATCAATTCCATTCTGATGTTTCACTTTTATGGACATTTTGTTCACATAAAGAGTAGATGACAAGGGAAGAAGTTTTATTATGACAAGAGTCACTCAATTCTTCGAACGAGTTCCAAGTTATTTGCCAAAACATCACATAGTGATGTGTCATCAAAACTGTTTTGTCAGTTGATGATTTATCAACTGATAATTTATGTCCCCCACCAATTTGTTGAAAACAAAGAAATAAAAGCCATTTGACTTATGAGTGGATTTGATATTCAGATACTAATGTCATTGCTTTCAATTTCTGGGAATTCAGCTAAGAAGGCTTTACCCTGACATGTTAAATGACTGTAAATTATACCTGTGACTCTTTTCACTTAAAGGCAACTTGCTCAACCAGATAAACTCAGAGAGCTTCAGGAAATAGAAATATTTGTTAACTTCAATATATCTTTGCCAATATGTCTTAGAGTTAAAATGCTTTTATTTTGTCACTTGCTTTAGATCTCTTTTCATCAGATCCTTGGTAGCACAGATTTATCTCACTCAATTTGTGGAAAATATTCAATGGATCACCAGTCTGCCAAATCAGACAGCTTTCTGTCAGAAAGAGGTCACTGTCATTTCTCCATTTGAGGAACCCTTTGACAACATTGTCACTTCTAAATTCTAGATAGATAGATAGAGAAGAAATGACAAGGGGACCTGCCATGAGTGTGTCACGTGGATGAAAGATAAAGGTGGCACCTTTCACATTCCCCGCTGAGGCTCTCTGGGCTTGGCTCTCACAGGACCGCCCCTAAGAAGAGACACAACCTTTGGCAACAGTGGGACGGAAGAGGTCATTCAATGGAAATCACTCTCAGTCCAGTCCCATTCTACAATACATCTGAATTGAGAACACCCCATCATTGGCCAAAATACCCCATTTTTAAGACCAAGTTTTGTCCTTAACAGAAACCTGTATGAAACAGAAAGGGGGAGGGGGAACATCCTGGTGCTTTGATTAAAGGCTTCACTGACACCAATTTTTCAAACTGTACCCCTTTTTGATGCCCCCTGAGTTTTAACGCATAGGAGCAACATAGCGCCTTTATTTGTGGATGGAGAGAAAGTCAATGGAGGACAGAGATGTGGGAAAAGACACCCAGCCACTAGTGATGGCAGTCCCTGGGGCTGCTTCTTTTGTCTCCCTGCTATTCTTAAACCCTCCCCCTCCTCTTGATCTACACCAACTTTGCTTTAGTTCCAAGCCTCATTATCTCTCACATCATCCCCACCATGATTTTCCAACTGAGCTTGCTGGGTCTGCCATACCCATTCTCCACACCACTGTGGAGTAGTTTGGCTAAAATGCCAATCTGCCAGGCTACTCCCTGTCACCCCTAGAAGAAAGTGCAAATTTCCTACTATGGCATGCTGGGGCTCCACCTGCCTTTCTAGTGTAGTGTCTTCTCTTTCCTACATCCCATCATGTGTCCTAGCGATGGAAAGTAGGACTTCCTACCTCCACATCTTACAGTGAGTGACAGACGCACTGAACAGCCCCTGTTTCAGGCATGACCGAATTGGTGCTACCCCACCCAACATTATTTGAGGGCTATAAGAGGATCTTTCTATTCACTCTCGCTGGCTAAAATTGCAACATTACACTTTCATTCCTTTGACTTCAGGCCTTACTATCATCAATTGCCTTCTTTCAAAATACACATAGCCCTGAGAGAGATAATGCATGTTGTCATTAACATGGCCCCTCAGAGGGGATGAACTGTCACCAAGACATTGCCCAGACATTTAGCTGGGAGAAGAAGTGGGGTGGAGTCAAAAGAGGGGAAAACAATTTTGGAACATGGAGTCCTGTCTGGGATGGGTGGTCCAGGGTGGAGCATCATGACTGGTAGCAAGAATACCCACTGGGGAGAGTGATAGACCCCTAGGAGGGCCTTGGCCAAAGGGGACTTTTACCTGCTACTTGTCACATCTGTTTTTTGGGTCTGGTTACTTTGATACTATTAGGAGTGGGAAATTTGTTGTCACAGTAAGCCTTCCAGACAGGAAGTTATGTCCAGCCTGTTCTCTGGGCTACAGAGTGACCACGGGATTGTATCACCTTAAAGAGAATATCTCGCCACTGGTTTCCACAGCAGAGCAGGATGCGGGGCAGGCCAGGCAAGCCACAGTAAGGGACGACATTCTGTAACTGGCATAACAACATCACTGGCCTATAACAAAACAGATTTTTTTTTAAGCAATGACCCCTCATAGGCACAGTAGTATAAGTGGTGAATAAGACACTTGGTGGATATTTGTGTAGGTAAAAGCCCAAGGGACATAATCAAAGCCCGAGTGACAACTAATAGCCTCACATCTGCATTCAAGGATGGTTTTGTTGATGACAATAGCCTCCCCGTTGTCCACAGTGGTGCTTTCTGCAGCGTCGGTCAACCGCTGTCCAGAAGCAGATGATCCTCCTGACACAGCCTCACACCATGGCACAGTGCCTACGCCATTCACCTCACTTGTCTCACCAGGTCTCTGTTGTCTCCTCGCTCACCATCACAAGAGGAAGAAGGGTGAGTAAGTACAGTACAGTAAGATACTTTGACACAGAGAGAGAGACCACATTCCTATCACTTTCATTGCCGTATATTGTTATAATTCTATTTTACTATTAGTTATTGGTATGGATCACTTGCTGTGCCTAATTTATAAATTAAACTTTATCATAGGTATTGTGTATATAGGAAAAAAAAATATAGTATATATGGGACTCTGGTACTATCTGTGTTTTCAGGCATCCACTGGGGGGCTTGGAATGTACCCCCCTGTGGATAAAAAAGGACTCTTGTACTCAGCTCCTTCCTGATTAGGGGTGTGCAGGTATGGGGCCAGAGCTGAATTACTCAGAGTGATGGACAGCATCTCTCCTCCCCCCACCTCCAGCTTTACTGAGATATAATTGACATATAGTTTCTATCATGTCGTAGAATTGCTGTGTGTGTGTGTGTGTGTGTGTGTGTGTGTGTGTGGTGAGAACTTTTAAGATCTACTCTCTTAGCAACTTTCAAGTATATAATACAGTATTATTAACTGTTACTGCCATGCTGTACATTAGATTCTTAGAAATTATTTATCTTGTAACTGGAAAATTTGTAGTCTTCGACCAACATCTCCCCACTTCCCTCACCCACCAGTTGCCGGTAATCACCACTCTATTTCTCTAAGTCTGGCTTTTTCAAGTTCCAGATATAAGTAATATCCTACATATTTGTCTTTCTCTGATAAATAGTATCTTTACTGTATTCCCCCAGGAAGCATCTAGCACCTCTAAACAAATATTGAACACCTTTTGGATAAATGAGATGTTTCCTGTTCTTGGCTAAACAGTAAGTACTTTAGGGCAGATTCTGCCCCTGCTAGGTGGGTCTGTGGTGTAGAGGAGTAAATTCAATTCTCAGCCTAATAAGTAGGCTAATTTGGCATGTCATCCAGGATGGCTTTATCAGCAATCAAGACAGAATTTTGATCTCTGTTTGTTTGAGTGTAATTTTTAATCTCTGAGTTTAGAACTAGGGCAGGGAAAAGGGAGTGTTTTATATTTGGCCCCCGGTATTAGTTTCCTAAGGCTACCATAACAAATCACTTCAAGCGGATTGGCTTAAACCAATAGAAATGTATTATCTCGCAGTTCTGGAGGTCACAAGTCTGAAATCAAAGCATTGGCAGGGCCACACTCTCTCTGAAGGTTCAAGGGGAGACTCTTTCCTTGCTTCTTCCAGTTTCTTCTGGTGTTCCTTGGTTCGTGGCAGCATTCCTCTGCCTCCATCTTCACATGGCCTTCTTCCCTGTATCTCTTCCTCCGTGTCTGTGTCTCAAACCTTCCTCTTCTTTTTCTTATAAGGACACCTGCCACTGGGTTTAGGGAGTACTATAAATTGGGGATGATCTCATCTCGGGATCTTTAACTTAATTACATCTACAAAGACTCCATTTCTAAATAAGATCATCTTCATAAATATTTGGGGGTAAGATTTGGGCATATCATTTTAGGGGACACAGTTCAACCCACTATACTCCTCCAAACCCTAACATCTCGTTAAGGAGTAGAGAACACTGAAAAATGAATAACAGCTGTCATTTCTGGAACACCTGGCACATGTGGATGGGGACTTTGGGCATGGTCAGGAGGCAAGGCTTTTGCAACCGGGACAGTCAGGGTTTTGACCTTGGCGGTTGGTAGTAGTGCTTCCATGATGTCATGTGGCTGTTTCTGATGGCTGTGCTATTGTTTTTTTTTTTTTTAATGAACTTTTTATTAAAGTACACCTATCATAGGTGGGCAGTGTGATGAATTTTTACAAACTGAGCACTCTTATGTAACCAGCCCCTGGATCAAGAAATAGAATATTACCAGTACCCCAGAAACACCCCCATGCCAGTTACTACCTGCCAAATACCATTCTGACTCCTGACAGCACAACAATTGTTTCTGTTTGCTTTTGTAGTTTATATAAATACAATCATACAGTACGAACCTCTCTATGTCCATCTTCTTCCACTCAACTTATATTTATGAGCTCACCCATATTGTCACGTATACTTGTATGTCACTCATTCTCATTGCTTTGTAACACAATTGGCTTTTAACAGGTGTGGCCTGGGCAGGTGGCATCAGGCTGTACTAAGAATGGGCCATGGAGGACCTCACCTTGGTGGGTCACCAGCAAGTGGCTGTTTTACACAAGCATAGAGAGGCAGGCTGGACCCTAGCAAGTGGGGTGGCTTTCAGATGGACTCAGCAACCAGAAACAGCAAGGATTTGATTAAGAGGAGGCATTAAGGAGGATTAAGAAAGAAGAAAGGATTTGATTAATGAGAAATGAGAGCATTTCATGAGGTTTTTTAGGTGTTAGGGAACAGGACAATTTTACTGTGTTCCTCAGCAAGATCTTCAAGCCAAGAGGCCAGGACCTTAAACTGAAGTTCTGGTTTTGCAGACTAGCAGTGAATTTTGCATTTTAGAGTGTTAGTGGCAGGTATTTTTAGGCAAAATGAAATAAACTACCCTAAATGCTGTCTATTTATTATACTGCTTTGAATGTTCTTTAGGACCAAGAGAGAGGACTGCAGAGGAACTGACTTTAAATTCCTGTAACTTGCCCACAAGTTCAAGGGAAACGCCCATTCTGGGATTTCAAGGTGGTTCCAGATTTGTTACTTATACATACTCTGTCTGTGGCTCTAAATGTCCGGGACCCAAATTGTGGCCTCCCTTACAGAAAGATAGCAGATTTTATTGACAGAGAGAGAGAGAGAGCGAAGAAATGAGGTCCTTTATCATGAAAAGAATGCTATCTTCTCAATTTGTGGTAGAGAAATTGATCTATATTATTGAAAATGCAAGGTTAATTGTTCTTCAAGGGGAAATTGAAACAATGGGCATATTTTAGATATGCCCATAACAGAAACAGTGCTTGGATTTCTGTGAAGTCCAACAGAAGAAGAGAAGCAAATTTTTACAAAGAGCAGACTGGAATGACTTTTGCAGGGGCAGCCAGGATCCAGGAAAATTTGAGAAGTGTCTGTCTTAGATCTACAGGGAGGATGGCAGAGCAAGAATGCATTATAAAAATGATTGGCAACTACTCCTCGAAAGATGGGACAGATATTCAAAATGGTTACCAACATGCAGACAAATTTACAATGAAAAACCAGAAATATCAGATTAAAGTCCTAAAAAGAAATCATTCTATGAACTTTATTGCATGACCCAAGAAACACCTAAGACTAGAGGAATATCTGCAAAATTTATGAAATCTGGTTTCTCGAAGAAAGCCCAGGAAAAATGAGATGCTCTTAAGTGTAGCCAGGCAGGACAGACAGAACCAGCCCAGGCAGCAGTGAATCCTGGGTTGATGGGAGGAGACCTTTGGGTGGGATTTTCCAACACAGTAAGGTGAGGGTGTGCAAGATTTGTCCAAGCAGTGCTTGATTTTGACAGACCCAGAGTTAAGGATTGCATAGCATCATGGGAAATCCCGTAAGAAAAAACAGTTGGGGGGTTATGTTCAGAAAACAGTCATTGGAAAATGAAAGAAAGGGTTGGGTTAGTTTTGTTTTTGTTTTTGTTTTGAAATAAAGTAACCAACTTAAAAGACAGGTTAAACTGTTATAATGCTGAACCTTCCTGAAGGAACGGAGGTGTAGTCCAGAGGAAGACCACACTAGTGCAGGATCTCACCATAGCAGAAAAAGGTGTGAGAGAAAGACATGATATCGAAAGGGTTGAACAATTTTTAAAAATCTCTGAGGAGTATCTTAAGAAGTACCTGCAGAGTCAGAATCATCACTACAGCTTTAGTTCGGGATTCAGCCAAAGTGGTCCCCCATTCGGAACAAATGGGGAATGGGGAGGGGGAGTCTTCCTGAGGAGAAAGGTCACAAGTCTTAGCACTTCCACAGCAGGAGGTAATGGACACCCTCAGTGGGATGTTCCCCCAAATGTCTGCCCACAACAGGGGTGGAGGCGCTCATGCTCAAGGAGGTGCTAGAGCCCCCCCGAAAATGGACATTAGGAAGTTTTGACAATTTTAGCTCGGAAAGGAAGGTACCTCAGGTAAGAAGACCTGCTGACTGGAGCTGCCATGATTGCAAATTGCTAAACTTAGTGTGAAGGCAATGAAGTCTCAAATCCATCATCTCAGAGAAGAGAGATCATGCATGGTGTCCCCCACTCCATATGGCACCTGCATAGTGGCAAAGGGAACCTCCCAAGGGGAGATTTGACCCCATTGAGTTTAGGTGGACTCCAGACTCCAGGCTAACATTCCCTGATTGTTATCCTGGCAGAATGGAAGATGTTCTTGCTCCGTCTCTTCCCCACGTCCTCTGGGTTTTCCCATGGTCTTTGCAGCACTGCATGCCAGACCCAGGGAATACACTTGCCTGTGATAACTTTTTCAAGAGCTGGGAGTTCACTGTGTGGCTGGCATAGCATTAATCTGTTGGGTTCACCATGTTAGCTCTTTGGATGCTATTAAGATGAGGCTCATCTTAAATGGTCACCACCATTTCTGAGGTGCTGAAGGAACCCCACTCATTCCCACCAGAGACAGCCCAGGCAGGCTGTGGCTGCTGAAGGAACCCTAACTCCACTACATATTCAGATCTTCCTCAGCTGAGCAGAATCAGAAACTGGGAGAGGCTTCAATTCATCCAATCTTTAAAACTTCAGACTTGGGACTTTATGTGATTTTTAAAAATTTTATCTCATTTCATTTTTTAATTTATTTTTACTTTTTATTTAAGTAATTTCTACACCCAACATGGGGCTCCAACTCATGACCCCGAGATCAAGAGTCACGTTCTCTCTCAACTGATCCAACCAGATGCTCCCACACTGTGATTAATTTAAATCCAGTTCAAAAACTTGCAGGACTAACAATATACTAATTCAGGATATTAACATTGGCAGTGAAATTATAATGAAATATTTATTTCATTAACTAGATACTTATTCTATTACTTTTAAAAATATCTGACACATTTTGCACATTTTATGTGATTTTTAGATTTTAATTTTTTGAACTTCACTCAGCAAGATGATATGACCATTGGACTTTAATGTGTCCCAGAGAAATTCATGGTGGGAATGAATTTATGTATTTATTTATTCATTATTTATTTATCTCAGTATGAACCCATGAACATTTATCCTACTCAATTCTACTGATTATAATCTATACCTAACATTTATTTCATTACTCCATGTTCACGGGTCCATGCCAATATAACTAAATAATTGAATAAACATATACATCAATAGAAAAAAATAACAGCTCTTTCTCAGTAGAATTCCAATTAGCAAATATAGGAGGAATGAGAGAAGTAGAAAACCACGATTTGGCAACATCACATTAAAAACTGTGGTGGCTATTAATCATCAATGGGTACTAGAAGTACAAGGTACAAATATGATGGAAAACAGGATATTTGCATAGTCTCAAAGCATCTCCTCACAAGACGCTTATTAATTATGAAGGAAAAATAATAAATTTACAGTGGAGAAACCTAGCAGACACCACCTTAACCAAATGGTTGAAGTTGACATCACCAGTAATGAGAAATATTGACATCACGGAGCTCCTGATATGATGCATTAAGAAGAATACAGCATCATATCTGTGTTAGTCTTGCCAAAAATACGTAACCTCAATCTAATCATAAGGAAACATCAGACAAATCCAAACAGGACATTCTACAAAATAACCAGCCAATACTTTTCAGAAGTGTCAAGGTCATGAAACTAAAAAAAGGGAAAGACTAAGGAACTATACCAATTAAAGGAGATTATGGTGGATGCCTGGTGACTCGGTTGGTTAAGCCGCTGCCTTCGGCTCAGGTCATGATCTGCAGAGAGCCTGCTTCTCTCTTTCCCTCTGCCCCTCCCCTCAGCACTGCCTCCCGGCACTCGCCGCGTGCTCTCAAATAAATAAATAAAATCTTAAAAAAATAAAGGAGAGGGGCACCTGGGTGGCTCAGTCGTTAAGCGTCGTCTGCCTTCAGCTCAGGTCATGATCCCAGGGTCCTGGGATCGAGCCCCACATCGGGCTCCCTGCTCGGCAGGAAGCCTGCTTCTCCCTTTCCCACTCCCCCTGCTTGTGTTCCCTCTCTCACTGTGTCTCTCTCTGTCATATAAATAAATAAAATATTTTAAAAAAATAAAGGAGATTATGGAGACATGACAACTAAATGCAAATAAATGCAAGGTAGGATCTAGGATTGGCTCCTGGAGCCAAAGAAAGACATTAGTGAAACAAACTGGTGAAGTTTGAATAGGTCTGTGATTAGATGATAGAGTTGTATCAATGTACATTTCCTGGTTCTGACCATTGGACTGTAGTTATTTAAGTTATTAATAGTTGAGAACTCTGGATGAAAGGTAGAAGGGAACTCCATACTCTTTTTGTCACTTCTGTGAGTCCGAGATTATTTCAAAACGAAAAGTTAAAGAAAGAAAGGAAACGGAGTCTCTTAAGCATCATTCGAGATGATAGAATTGATCACATCTTCCTTTGTGCCTGTTCCCGACTTGGCCATGTCATACTTTTGTATGGTATTGATGACATTTCATCATACTTAGTTACTTTGTTGGTCTACACCAAGTTCTTTTATGCAGGCATGTTATTTTTAATCTCTGACTCTTCAGTGCATATAAAAGTGATAAAAGTGGTAAATACCTACAAGGCATTAACAAACATTAATTCCTTCAATAACTTTTTTTTTTTTTTTTTAGAGAGGGAGAGAGAAGGGTGTGGGAGGGAAGGGGCAGAGGGAGAGGGAGAGAAAGAACCCCAAGTAGTATCCACACTCACCACGGAGCCCAATGTAGGGCTCGATACCACAACCCTGAGATCATGGCCTGAGACAAAGACAAGAGTCGGATGCTCAACCGACTGAGCCACCCAGGTGCCCCTCACTCAACCACTTTTATGTGCCAGATCTTAAGCTAGGGCCATGTCATGCAGTGATGGATTTCTCTCAAGTGCCTTCCAGTCTAGGTTGAGTCAGACCAATCCAGAGAGAACTCTAACAGACTGTGGTGGGTGATATAACCAAGTGAAGGAAGGCTGCCATGTGGGTCCATGACTGGCAACACTGGGGAGAAGTTCCCCAAGGAAGTGACAGTTAAGGACATAACTGGAAGGATGGTCAAGAATTACACAGCCAAAACAGGATGGAGAAAGAATGTTCCAAGCAGCAAAACAAAACAAAGCAAAAAAACGTGCAAAGGTCCACAGTTGAAAGAAAGCAGAGAACGTAGGAAACTGCACTTCTGGCTGTAGGGTCTAGGGAGAGGAGAGGGATGGCAAGAATAGAGCTGAGCAGGCATCAGGGCTGGGTCACAGCGGGGCTCATGTGCCTGCATGGGGGGTTTGAACTGTGAGACAATGACTCTGTGAGGTTTCTATCACAGAAGGAATACTCTGGCTACGTGTGGAGAATGACTGGGGCATAGCTTGGAGGCAATGGGCCAGTTGGGAAGCTGCTTTATGATTGACTGATATGCATAATGAGGGGGTAAAGAATGAAAAACACAACTCCCAAGCTTCCCGATTAGACGACTGTAGAAGGCATATGGCTATACTCAGAGGGGCAAGAAGACGCAACAGTGATGGCCAGCAGTTACTGAGGGCTCATGCCATGCCAGCAGCTATTCTAAGAACAAGTGTTTCCCAGCTTCCAATTTCAGTCACTCTGTCTCTGAACTCAGTTTTCAAAAGAGAGACTCAGATGTCTACGTCTGCTCCAATCAGCTGTAATATTGGTATTCTCATCACTGTGCCTGGGGGCAGAGGTAGAACAGGCTTAAGGAAAGTGTCAGGGTTCTCTGGTACAAATAAGGTTACCTGGATGTATCCCTTCCATGGGGGAGGTGGGAATGGATTCTCAGAAATGGGGGTGGATGTAGGAAAGGCACCTTAGTAAGTAAGGGTATCCAGGTGGGAATCAGTCCCATTCCATGCTCAGAGGAGAGATGTGAGCTCCAGATGCTTATATTTGGGAATCTTCAGGGACACCTGGGTGGTGCAGTCAGTTAAGCGTCCAACTCTTGGTTTTGGCTCAGGTCATGATCTCAGGGTTGAGATCCAGCCCCACGTTGGGTTCTGAGCTCAGCTTGGAGTCCGCTTGAGATTTCTCTCCCCTTTTCCCTCTGCCTTTCACGCTTGTGTGCGCACACACTCTCTCTCTCGCAAATAAATAAATCTTTAAAAAAATATTTGGGAATCTTCAGCATGTAGGTGGGTGAAGCCAGGGAAGCTGCTGACATCACCTAGGTGAAGGGAGAGATGTAATGGAGGGGAGGACAGAAGCCCCAGGAATAGACACATTTGAGGGATGGGTGAAGGAAGGGAGCAGCAAAGGCAAGGGAGATGTAACTTCCAGCAAAAGGGGCATAGAAAAGGGAGGGAGTGTTGTCTCGGTCGCCAAGAAAGGTGGAAGGCATCCATTGTGCTGAAAATGCTGGAAGCAACGGAGCCAGGGCAGGGACGGAGGAACCCATGAGTTAGAAGTGGGGTCATAGCTTCCAGTGGGGTGGGATGGAAGGAAGGAGTTGGGGAGGCTGCAGATGAGTTGTGGGA
>NC_138373.1:70373207-70391164 GCF_054177405.1 Leptonychotes weddellii | reverse complement strand
TGTAAATACAATAAATGTCTTGATATATATACTTAATATAAGTGTATAATAAGTGTACAGATCGTAAGTGTACTTACTTCTTACGAAGTGCGTGCCTCCCGGTAACTGACACCTAGATCAAAGGCCAAGGACGGCCAGCAACCCCTAAGGTCATCTCCGTGTCCCCTTCCGGCCCCTGTTGGAGGCACTGGTAACAACTATACTACCTCGAACAACATAGATTCATGCTGCCTGTTTTAAATTCAGCACCAGTTGAAACATATAGAATATATTGCCTTTTGTATCGGACTTCGCTCGCTCAAGAGTCTGAGACTCATCCACGTTGTTGTGTATAGCAGTTCTTCTTCCATTCTGCTTTTCCTTTTAAATTATATATTATAGGGCGCCTGGGTGGCTCAGTTGGTTAAGCCACTGCCTTCGGCTCGGGTCATGATCCCGGAGTCCCCGGATCGAGTCCCGCATCGGGCTCCCTGCTCGGCGGGGAGTCTGCTTCTCCCTCTGACCCTCCCCCCTCTCATGTGCTTTCTCTCTCTCATTCTCTCTCTCTCAAATAAATAAATAAAATCTTTAAAAAAAAATTATATATTATAGAAGCCAACAAGCGATGGGTGTTTGCATGTGTGTGCACACACGTGTGCATGTGTGTACATGTAGGCGTGTCTGTGTGTGTGTGTGTGCTGTGTTCCATGGATTGCCCTCTCCTGTTTGTGGCTCTCCATCTCTCTCTGAGTCACTGGATTCACCCAACATTTCAAGTTCCTCTGGGTCACGGAATGTTTGGCTAAGACGGCACCTTGCGCACATTGTGCTCAGTAGTGACCACATGCCAGTCCCCCACACTCTCCCATTCACCCTCACAGTATCCCTGACGCACAAGGAAGAGAGCTGTGGAGAGAGGGCCAGGCAGCCATGGGAAGCTGGGAATGTGGCCAGAGGTGCCAAGGAGACATACAGCAATGCCTTCCCCTGGGGCTGGGAGAAGGGTGGTGCTTTCCCCTTCCTTTTATCCTCTGAGACTCCATGGCCCGACGCAGGGAAGCTGGGGAGAGAGGAAGGAGAGGGGATTATAAGGCCAGCAGAGGCTTTTTGGCCTGTGGACTTTTTGAGATTTTTTAAAAAATGTTTGGGACCCCTGGGATATTCTTCCTATTCCTTATTCTTCCTACTCCCCATCACTCTGTGCTGGGGTATCTCTCCCCATGGAGGAGTCTGTGATTCTGATAGGGGCTGAGATACACAGAGGAAACCTGGGAGCTTAGTGAAGAGAACATGCATCTACTGAGTACCCAATGGGTGGCAGGGGCCTTATGCACTTTGGCGGTTTTAATTCTGTCTTCAACTCTAGGAACCAGGTACTATTTCCCTCCATTTAACACCAAGAAAACCGAGGCGCAGAGAGATTAAGTAATCTGTCCAGATCACACAGCTGGTAAGCAGGAGAGCCAGGGTTTGACAGCAGCAAAATCCTGCTCGCCCCACCATGTTTCTTCTGTAAAACTTCTATTCACCACAGTCCTTTCTTTCTTTCTTTTTTTAAGAAAACATTCTATTTATTTATTTGAGAGAGAGTGAGAGAGAACAGAGCAGGAACGGGGGGTGGGGGGGAGGAGCAGAGGGAGAAGGAGAAGCAGGCTCCCCGCTGAGCAGGGAGCCTGATGTGACAACGACAATGATGCACCCAGAGCCCGAAGTGACAATGACAACGATGCAAGGATCATGACCTGAGGCAAGGGCAGACGCTTAACCGACTGAGCCACCCAGGCGCCTACCCCAGTCCTTTCTTGAGAGCAGAATGCTGCGAGAGACTGAGAGCAGCATCTGGGGAGGGATTCCGATGTGCACGTGGCTGGAGCACCTCTCTCTCCAGCCCGATGGGTGGGGGGGCTGGGGGAGGGAAGAGACCCCGACGCCAGCGCCACCAAGCCTGGGCTGCCGGAGGTTCCTGCACACCACCCAGACCTCCGTGCACACTTGAGCCAAAGCTTACCAACTCTGTTTAATTTTCGAGATAGTTCTGTGAAAGAGGCAGGACTGTGTCATCCACTTTTGCAGGGAAGAAACCACGCGACCGTAAGCAGCTTGTGTGAGGACAGTTCCAGCGCTGTCCTGTCTTGTCCACAGTGTGTCTAAGAATTGCCCATCAGGACGCTGAGTGATGCGGGCAGAATGGTCTGTAAGTCCCTTTATTAAATGGGTGTCTAGGAGAAGGGGGGTCACAAAGAAACTGCTCCCAGCTGGCAGGGACCACAAGGCAAATGTAGCAACGTCTAACCCCCAGCCTCTCTTTGTGTTTAACGAGCCCCTGCCAGAAGGGGTGCACACTACATTCTGGACATTGTCTCCTGTCTCTCCTCCAAGAAGCCATTCTTCCGTTCCGCTCCCCCATCATTCCTCACTGGCAACACCACCATCCCTCTGCGGCTGCCCGGCCCTGGACCTCCACACACTCTTTTGAAAGAGAATCACCCCCAAAGTGCTCCCAGGTTCCCCCTGGCCCTGCTCTACCCGGTCTAGCCTTCATTCTCTGCTGTACCCCTCTTCCTTGGTAAGCAGGGCCAGCCTCCGTGCAATCTCCTGTCTCCCCTGTGCCCCTGTGTCCCCCAAGCCACCCTCCCCCACAGAGCCTTCCCTCCTCCAGACTAACTGCTGATGGCTGTGCCCAGCCCAGCACGAGACTTTCCACCTTGAGTCTGATGAGGGGCCAGAGCACATGTGGCTGATCATTTCCCCAAAGCCTTGAAATGCTCCTGTCCCTTGCAGGGACTCAACAGGAGGACAGGTGTGCTGTGCTATCATAGAAGGACTCTGAGCCTGGGGCATCAAATCTTGTGCCCTGACTTCTGGAGCCCTGCCAGCTCTGAGTGTGTGTGTGTGTGTGTGTGTGAGTTCAAAGGGACTTACTTTCCTACTGAATTCTTTGTTTGTTTTTTATTAGAGTTGAATTAACATCATCATCTATTTTTAACTATTTCTAGACAAGGCTCGTGACCTTGATTGGTGGGGTTAGTGTCCAGATCTGGGGGATAACCATGAGAGCATATTTGAGGGGGACAGAAACACAATGAGTCCAAATTAAGCATCATGTGATTGTCAGAATAGCCCCGGGCAAGGATGAGTCCATGGGGGGTACCCCATATCAATGAAAAGGCTGGAAGCTGAGGACAGTAATCATTCGTCCACTTACATATTCCATTTAGGGCAACTATGGAGCGCCCACCACATGTTCAACACAGTGAGAGAGCTGGGGATGGAAAAATAAGATTTTGACTTTCAAGTACAGCAATATAATGGGATGTATGAGTTATTAAAACCGAAGTTTACACAGTGACCTATTGAGGGTCAAGAGTAGAAACCTCTGTGTCACGGGCATGAAAAGTACAGCATAGGGAATATAATAACCGGCACTGTTGGTGACAGATGGGAGTTACACTTGTGCTGAGCGTAGCATAATGTACAGAAGTGTCGAATCACTGTATTCTACGCCTGTAGTAATGAGCCATTGTGTGTAAACTATACTTTGATTTGAAAAAAAGGGGGAAAAAAAGAATAGAAACCCTTAAGCCAGACTAGGGAGCCAGGGAAGACTTCCTGGAAGAGGTGACATCTGAGCTGAACCACTGGAATGAGTCCTTATATTTTCAAGGCACTTTCTGGTTCATGGATTGCTTTCACATTCATTATCATACATCATTTTCTTCACAACCTTTTGATTGTTCCCTGAGATAAAATATAATTCCAATTTACACATGGCGGGGAGGCCAGCCGTGTCCAGGTTTAAGTGGATTGCCCAAAGTCTCTCTCTCTCACACATACACACACACACACACAATAAAAAAACACACACACACAGACCCGCTAGATGGCCAGCTTCCTGCTTCCTGGTTCTGGGCTCTTTCAGTTCATTACCAGGTGGCCTGCCCCCTGCACCCCCCCCACCCCATTTTTGTTGAATGCACCTGAAGACCAGATAGCAATTTTCTGATAATCCCAGGCAGGCTTCCTGGAACCGGCGATGGGGGTGCTCGGGGACACCTCAGAATAGCCCAGGGGCCTTGCCCAGGACTCCACCCCTAGGAAATCCCCTGGTCTGTGGCCCCTCCGACAGACAGCCGGTTTTGACCATCTGCCCCGATGCACTGTGATCCAGGGCCCAGGCAGGACTACTTCCTGGAGGCTTAGCCATGTGCTGGAGGTGAGCCCGTGGGTGGACGTGGAGTGGAAAGTCCACTAACTGCTATGGCCTTTGCTTCTGGGGAATTCCACCCTCACCCCCCTGGCCCTTTCCAGCCATCAAAATATGCTTGCTCTCTTTAAAATTAGGAAGTAATTGACACCTGTCACTTAAATTAATCAGAGCTGTGTTCCCCTTATGTCTTTCTTTCCCCCCCCCTTCCCCTCCCCACCTAGGCCCCAGGAGCTATCGTCAATATTTATCATTAAAGACTCTGTGAGTTCCAATCTCTGGAGGAATAAGGAATCTTTAAGTTCCTTTTATTATGTTTTAATTAACTGTTACGGACATAAGCAGTGCAAAAATAACTCTCCCTGTAAAACTCGAAGCTTACAGATAAAATCCTGTAGAACCAGAGGGAACCCGCCCCTTCTCCTGGTGCTGGGGCCTGCCTCTAATGTGGGTGGGCGCCAGGACTGCCATGGGGGCCTCTCGCCCTCATTTCTCTTCCCAGCCCTGGCTCCCCTGGGTCAAGGGTGTGCGCGCAGGCAACAGGTGTCCGGGGAATGGACCCAGGAAAGGGTTCACTCAGGTCTGGAAGTGGACTCAGGACTCTCAGGAAGAGAATTCGGGGGTGTTGAGTTTGAGTGTGGTCTGCACTGGAGAACGTGGTGAAGCTGCGGACTCCTTGGCGGGAGGGAAGGGTCTGAAGGGTCTGGCCCGGCTGTCAGGGTGATGTTGTGGTGCCCTCCTCCCCATCCCACTAAGAGACAAAAGCGCTTAGCAGGCTTCCCTATATATGGGATATATAGACCCATAGGAAATAAAAGGTGCTGTTTTGAAGGTTATTCCCCGCCCCCCCCCACCACCATGAATAATATCACACTGTATATACTGTTCTGCAACTTGTTTTTTTCACTTACTCTGCAGGGAGGATTTTTCCACATAGCTCTACATTTTTTTTTTTTTATTTTAACTGTGGCTTAGTATCCTGTGGGTATGATTATATTATAGTTCAGTTAAAGATAAGTAGTATTTGTTGAGCGCAGTTTTGTTGTTGTTGTTGTTTTTGGTGCTATAACATAATATAGGAATTCCTGAAAATCCTTGCATTCTGAAAACTAATACACTAAAAATAAGAGACTGAAAACAGTAGGGTTGGGCAAACCTTTGAACATGTATGCATCTTGGTAATAGAACCCGACCCAAGGCAGTAATGGATGGCTCAGGAGAAAATTCGGGCAGCTCAGCCACACAAAACCGTCACATTCACACCCCCCGCAGGTGACAGGGTGGTGCAGATGGAAGGGAACTCTGAGCCAGGTGGGCACGGGAGGAAGTGCAACCTGCTTCCTGGGATGAGTCTCTCTGGGGACCAAACCCCAGGTGCAGGCTCGCATTTTAATTTTTCTTAAAATAGAGCTGAAAGGGCCCTCGCCTCCACAGAAGCCAAGCGCAGGGCTTTTCCCTTTCTCGCTGAAGGGTATTGCTCTCCTCTTGCTACTCCAGCTCCCCTCGCTCGCTCCTCGCTCGGGAGAATTCCATTTGAACCAACCCAACCTGCACTTTATAGACACATAGTCTCCCTGTTCATCAATTGGGGATGAGCTCCACGGTGTTATAGAAATGTGTGTTGCAGAAGAAAAGACAGTACAAAAGTGACTACAACATTCTACATGCTTGTAAATATTAGAAAAAGGGGAGAGAGGGGAAGAGAAGGAAGGAGAGGAGGGAGGAGGGAGAAAGGAGGAAGGAGGGGGGCAGGCAAAGGGGGAGGACTGAAGAGTAATTTAGGGAAACAGACAGAGAACATCTTTGGTTGAGAGAGCCAACTTACCATCACTAGGTTCATTGGTGGTCCGACATGCGCGTCCTAAATGAGGGTCCACGCTGGATGTCTGAGGGTCCTTGAAGAAACTTTTGCTGGTCTGAGGGAAAATAAAGACTATGTGTGTGTGTATAATATATTCCTTGAAGGAAGGTCTTTATTCTGCGATTGTCTTACTTTTTGTTTTTAAAATGTCATTTCTTTGGGAAACAACAGTCATAACAAATGGTGTTTCTATATCTGCGTTTACCTATCTACATATTCTTCTTTGGCAAAATACAAAGTCATCAGCTTTTTACTGGTCCTCATTTTTTTTGTGAAGTTTTGCTGATCTACCAAGTACAAAAGCTTCAAAACCACTTAGGCTATTGCTGACTTCTAAGTAAAAATGGTCTCTAAACCATCCGGGAAAAATGATAGATCATTTGTTCCTCAGATTCTAGGCTTTTCAAGTGTTCCAAAGGAGAAATCCTGCACTTTAGCGTTCCAGCCTCAAGGTGAAATTTACGTAACGGGGTCCCCCTAAACATGGTTCTCTCTACTCCAGGAAGAAGGGTTACTTTATTTATTTATTTTTAAAGATTTTATTTCTTTATTTGACGGAGAGAGAGCACAAGCAGGGGGAGCGGCAGGCAGAGGGAGAAGCAGGCTCCCCGCTGAGCAGGGAGCCCGATGCGGGACTCGATCCCAGGACCCTGGGATCATGACCTGAGCTGAAGGCAGATGCTTAACCCACTGAGCCACCCAGGTGCCCCCAGAAAGGTTACTTTAAATCTTGTTTGAAAAAAAAAAAAATTCTTGTTTGAATTTCATGCTGTGGAAGTTTCCTTCAAGCATAACTTCTTACTTTTCATAATGTAAATGGGGGAAATCTGGAGGCTGGAGGCCCAGACAGTGAAGCGGGCCCCTAGGTCCCTCTCATATCCTCTTGATCATCCTCTGGGTCTCTCTTCTGCTCTCCCAGGAGTGGCATGATGGTCTCTTTCCTTGCACGGAGGCCAGGCCAGGGAAGAGACTGGAATGGAGCTCAGGGAAAGAGTGCCTTCGAACTTCAAACATTGCCCCTAAACATAGGTCCGAGGCACGTACCCAGATTTCTCTCTGCTTAAAAGAAAGCAAAGTCAGGTCAGAGGTTTTCCTCCGTGCGCTGTGGCCCAGCATATTGTTCTGCCCCGGCCTCCAGGCCTGGCCCACCCCTTGCAGTAGATGTTCAGCATGAGTACTGTTCTTGAAGACTCCTGCCTGGGCTTATGCTGCCAGTGGTGGTCTGATCAGTCACCCACTCTGGGTTTCGGGGTTCTCACCTGTAGGTGGAAGAGAGTGCCTGCATGATCTCAAAGTCTGTTCCAGCTCTCCTGTCCCACGGCCTCCCACACCCTAACCAAAGGGGCCCCCCATCCTCAAACCAAAGAGAGCCATTCAGAGAAACAGCCCTCAAAATATTTATTTATGAAGTTTAAAAGCAAAGTGCAGAGCAATAGTACACTACCATTTGTGATAAAGGGAGTATACAGAAGAATATTTATACATATTAAAATGTCTATGCAGAGACTAGCTCTGGAATGATAGATATCTAAGAAATAGACTCATCTTGCAGCCTTACGGGAAGGGGGCAGCACTGGGAGACAGGGATGGGAGGGAGCCTTTTTGTGGCACACACTTCTGTAACATGAATTTTGAACTAATCGAAGTTTCAAAATGATCTCACCAAAACAACCTGGCTCAGCCATTTAGTAACTACTGGTCTTTGGGCGAGGGACCTGACTTCTAGTTTTAGTTCCTCATTGAGAAAATGAAGACAATCACCCCATAATGTTACGAGTGAGAGTTAAATGAGAAAATGACACGTGAAGAGCCGACCCCAGTGCCTGGCATGTAATAAGGCTTCACCAAGTAGTAACCAAAGACTCATCGGACAGAGGAGCTCAGCTTCGAGTTCGCAAGGAGCTTACCCATCTCAGGACGGAACACTTGACCTCTGCACGGGGCAGGAGTGTCTACCAGCGGATACCCTCCATCTCACCGCATTCCCTGCTCACCAAGCCCGGTGGCCGGCAGGGATGGCACGGGAAATGGGAGCTGACTTGTCGAAGGTCACTCCTCAGGATGGCGGGGCAGGGTCTGGATAGAATTCAGGTCTTACAACCTTCTGTCTTGACTTCTTTGGGTTCTATTTCCCTCGAGTGAAGGCCATTCTCTATTGGTTGGTGGGCCCAGGTTAGGAGAGAGGTCTGGGATGTCCTGCTCCTCATGCCCTGTCCTCCCTGTGCTTGCGGGCAGGACTTATTGGCAGGTGTCTGGTTTATGGCTGGTGCACAGCAGCCCAGGACCAGGTAGGGAAGCAGTTCTGTATGGCATCATTGCTTGAAAACAGCTTGGGGACCCCCTCTCTGGCTTCCTGTCCACTCCTTCATGTGGCCCCTCCTAATTCCCATTTCCACTCTGGGTGGAATCAACTCTGGGAGCTACATAGGGAGTTTTCTCAACATTAAAGGAAGAGTGTTGGGTTAATCAGAATATTTGGATCCTGGGATGCTAGGCTGTAAGGGCAGGAGAGGCATCTAGTCACTAGGTCCCCAGGATTATAGACAAGGCCACGGGGGTCTGGAGGGTGAGTGTGATATTATCAGGGCCACACATCACTTAGGACCATGCTGAGACTTGAACCCAGATCTTCTGACTCTAGGACAAGTGGCAGTAGAGGTTCTCAAGCTTCTTAGCTTCTGTGTGTCTCTGCAGAGGTTCCAGGGGGTTGGGATAAGCTGGTGCTAACTTGCCAGGCAGGGTCCTAAGTACAAGTCATTAAACATCACTAAGGTTCAGAGAGATAAATACGGCTATCCCCACTGTAGAGATGAGAAAACTGAGATTTAGAGAGCATAAGTCGGCCTCCCAAGGTCTCACACCCAGTAAGAGATAGAACCAGGATTCAAGCCCATATCCACCTGCTTTGAAGCGTAACGCGCTTTCCACTACACTAAAGTTCGAAGTTAGAAACAGGGCATGTTTCCCATGAAAGTCTCCTCACAGGCTTTGCAGATGAAATCAGAACGGGGCTACTGCAGTGGAGCTGGTAGATTTTTTTGTGCCTGACCAACACATGGCAAGTCAGTCTCTGAAAGCCTGGGGACTGCCGGTGAAATCCCCTTCGAAGGTGGGTGTGTGGGGTTCCTGGATTGGTGAAAAGTGAAATGAAGAACTGGTTCTCAAACTTGCATGTGAGCTGGTGTGATCTCTGATGCTCTGAAGGACCTCCGCACACTTGTCACTGTCAGCTCTTCCGAAGCCAGTGGCTACACTCTGTGCTGTGAGTTCTGCTGTCCTGGTCACAGAAGACTGACCAGTGATTTGGTGCCCAAGCCAGTGGTCTGGCTCCTTCCAGGTGGCTTGGCAAAAGCCTCTGTGCCATAGGGGTCTTCTGTGTGGGATGGTGACAGCATGACCCAGTTGGATCCTTTCTCTTGGAAAGTGTGAGTACAAGTGAGAAGTGAGTATCTAGGAGCTATGTCCTGAGCTGAGCACTGATGAGCCAGGCTGGGAGTCCCCAGGAGGCCTGATCAAGGCACCTCTTAGCACAGCTGCTGGGTTTCTTCCAGGAATTCTTCTTCCTCATAAATCCTCATGTAACTCAAGGCTCCCCACATTCTTCAGCCTTCAAGGAGCACCCTTTCTTCTTGGGTTCCAGTAATACCAGCTGGAGTCCCCTCTTCCCAGTAGCTGTGGGGAGTCCCAATGTTTCTGAGAAGCATCAGGAATGTTTACACTTTCCATAAACCCACCCTAGGGATCTCTTGATAGCTCGGCCCATTGCCTTATGCTTCTCAGCACACATCTTGCTGTGACAAGGCAAGAGAAAGGCCAGGAATTGAGGATATCCATGAGGGAGTGAACCTAGTGATTGGCCGTGGATTCTAAGGCAGGTTAGACGGAAAGAGGCAATGAGGTCCAGTGGAAAGGAGGTAAGGTCAATGGATAGGAGGGTCTGTGAGATCCAGGATTGTTAGAATTGAGGTTCTAGAGGCATTGAGCTGGAAAGGTGGGAGCTGGGATTAGAGCATACTTGCAAGAAGTTGCAATTACGGTGGGATGGGAATTATTGGTAATGACAACTCTAGTAGGTGGCTGGGATAGGGTAGAGGATGAGATCATTAGAAAAGATGTGTTCAAGGAAGCAAAAGTGCATATAAAAATCCCCACGACTTAAGAGATAGGAATAATGATGGCAGAGGAGTGCTAGGAGCTATGGTCATGGGGAAATGACAGAGTATGAGCCAGTCGGGCAGGCAGGTGTTAGTACATGTCCCTGGAACAATCTTCTCTTTCCTGAATTCTGATCTTAAGACAGATTGTTAGAAGAGGGCGCCTGGGTGGCTCAGATGGTTAAGCGTCTGCCTTCGGCTCAGGTGATGATCCTAGGGTCCTGGGATCGAGGCCTGCATTGGGCTCCCTGCTCTGTGGGGAGCCTGCTTCTCTCTCTGCTTCTACCGCTCCCCCTGCTTGTGCTCTCTCTCTCTGATTCTCATGAATAAATAAATAAAACATTAAAAAAAAAAGAAGAAGAGGCGTGCACTTGCTATGAGTTTATCTCTTGGATGATGTAAGGTGACAATCTCTTTAAGAGTTTGTACTGATACCTGTCAGCTTTGCTCTTACGGGCTTCTTTCCAGGGCTTTTTTTTTTTTTTATTGTTGTAGGAAGAAAAAAGAGGTAAGGTCGTTAAATAAAAATTGTCATCATCCCTGCCCCTGCTCTATAATATATCCCAATTTAATATATCCCATGACAGACCAAAGCACCCGCATTTCTAACAGGGAACTCTGATCTTAAATCGATGCTGAAGATGAGAGCCTGGAGTAAGAAGGTTTCTCCTGATGCCAAGGTTGAGGTTGTGCTGGGTCCCTCCTTTGCTGCCTGGGCGTGTTGGTACCTGGGACACAGTAAGATGCTTCTGTGAAGAGGGAGAAGGGTAATTGCCGAAGGACGTTGCAGGCAGAGCCAGATGGGAATGAGCACATGGAAGTGGAGGGCCAGGAAATTGGGTCCTTTAAACCATCCAGGCTCATAGAGTATTGGGAAGTCTTCTTGCAGCCCAGCTAGAAGACCACTGGTCTACTTCCCACTGGTCCACTGGGTCTGTTTTCCTTTCTGTAAAATCAAGAGTTGTGACTCGGTGATCCCCGAATTACAATTCAGCTTTAAATATTTAATTCCCACCATCAGGCCCGGCCACTGGGGAATTTGTGCATTTACTGAGGCCACTCCTGTCTCCTGGAGGAGCATGGAATAGGCCAGGCAGGCCCACCTCTCCCAAGTGAGCTACACTTCTGCTGCCTTCCTCCCTAGGAGCAGGTTGTTTGCTCTGTGTTTCTCTTGCCACACCGCTGAATGGATCTGCCAGCTCTGAGCTGCGTGATGGGGGGCAAGTTCTCTCCATCTCCTGGAGCCTCGGGTAACAGTGTGCATTCAATAGCATTCCTACAACACAGACTACAATATAGCATTAAAAAAAAACCCCGAACGGGGCGCCTGGGTGGCTCAGTTGGTTAAGCGACTGCATTCAGCTCAGGTCATGATCCTGGAGTCCCAGGATCGAGTCCCACATTGGGCTCCCTGCTCAGCAGGGAGTCTGCTTCTCCCTCTGACCCTCCCCCTTCTCATGTTCTCTCTCATTCTCTCTCTCAAATAAATAAAAATCTAGAAAAAATAAATAAATAAAAAAACAAAACAAAACAAAAAAAACCCCGAACTATGAAAGGAGATGGTTTTTGGAGGATGGTGTTATAGGAACTATGTCTTATTTCTGCCGTGTTTGAGTTTTTGCTATGAGAATGTAGATTGCTTTTGTATACAGGTATACTTATTTTTGTATCATGAATGTTATGTTTCAGTTTTTGACTTGAATGGTGCCAACTCAGTGTGGAAACAGCATGAGATGCATCTCAGAAGTGCTGGCCATTCTGTATGTCTGATGCATTTTTTTTTTACGTGGAAGAATTGGTTCTTATTTACTAAATGGAGTCAGAGCATAAAAAGGAGTCAGGGTTGGTAAGGGGGCTGGGTGCCCACCCTGCATGAAGAGGGCGTCTCCTCCACCCCACCCCTGCCTCTGACTTCTGCGTGGGCGGTGAGGGAGGGGAAGAACAAAGTCTTTGGGGCAGTTGCAGGGGGTGGTGGGGGCACAGCATTCAGTGGGGTTTAGAGTTTGGACCAGGAAGGGAGCAAGGCCTCTTAAGACAAGAGTGGCTTAGCTGAACTCAGCACTTGTTGGGGGAAGTGGGTGGTTTGAGTTTTACTTTCAGTTTTCAATCAAAGTCATTTCAGGATGAAACCCATATAACGGTCCGATCTCTCAGCCAGATTTCTCAGCAAACCTATGCTCCACCCCAGCCCAGGTTGTTTAGCTTGAGCTGGAGGCTGGGCTGGGGAAGGTGAGCAGTAGGAACACGGTTTCTTGCAGGGTGGTGCCCTGGACTCTGTGTTTCAGCAAACCGTCCCAGCTGGGGCCCTCAGTACTAATTCTACCACCACATTTGGATGATGGTGGTAAGTCATTCGACCTCTCTACATCACAAATGGGAATCCCAAAAAGGATGTCTAGAACACTGTTTAGCACCCAGTATGTACCAAGCTGGCTATGTGTCTTCAAAGATGAAAAGATACAACCCTTGACCCCCAATTTGCTCACAGGGTAGAGAGAGAAGAAGGAAATAAAGAAGAACAACGCGATGAGAACTGCCATTCATGGGGGCCCACTCCGGGCCCGGTGCTTTACTTATGTTCTTAGTCCTTAGTATGGCTCAAAGAAAATGTTTCTTGGAGTTTGAGCCAGGGACCACCTATCAGAATGCAGATTCCTAGGACACCCCCCCACCCCACCTCCAAGCGACTGGGTCAGAATTATGGTGATTGGGTTAAGCATCTTCACTTTTGACCAACATCTTGAATCACTCTCATGTACGCCAAAGACCAAGATCTCCCACGCTAGGTGGTAGATATTTTACTTTAGTATGTTTTACCAAGAAAAACCTAAGCTGAAAATAATGAAAATGCTCTGGATCAGCCAAGGTGCTTGTTGTAGAGACCTGATTCAAACCCAGAGCTCGGGTGACCAGGGTCCCACTGTGCCTGGGAAAATTCTGCTTCATGCCTGTTGTCCCCATAATTAAGCAGGGCTTTTCACTCTCAGAAGCATCCTGCATTGGATAATAAATTACAGGGCTACCCTAGTGGGAGCCCCTGGCCATTACTCTGTCCCGTGCTACTGCCTCTTTGCAAAGGTCAGCTCATGTGGTTATGGGAACACACAGAAGGTGGAGGGGGATAGCTTGGCCTGAGAGGCAGAGTGGAGGCGGAGGGAGAGGAAGGTCAGAGAAGACATCTCAGCTGTGATCCCCAAATCCCCTCTCTGGCTTTAGGACAGCAGAGTAGACAGTGGGGATTTTAAAGAAGGAAACTGATAAACAACTGATTTCCATCTTCTGAAAGCTGCAACCCCAGCAGCGATTATAATAACAATGAACACTTATGTGCTGCTCACGAGTGCCAAGCACCATCCCAACCACTTTGCATGCATCATGTAGATGAGCCCAGAGCCTGAAGAGCAGCTGGAGGGGTGACGCTGGGCACCGCAAACTTTCCTGCCTGGGAGACTGGGGGTCACGGTGAACTACTGACCAAGGACCCAGGAGTCCAGACATCCCGCTTAGTCACGAAGCAGCTCCTGATGCAGCCTCTGTCAACTGTGACCTTTCTGGATGATGGAAAAAGTCAACACCAAGATTCGGAGTCTAATACTTGGTGAAAAAGAGCTCTTTTTCCCTTCTCTGGGGACCTTTAAGAACAGAGCTGCCTGCACATCTTGACTAGTTTAGATCCAGCCCTGCCCGGAAGCAGGAGGATGGAGGAGATGACCTCTGAGATCCCTTGGAGCCTAAGGGGTCTGTGATCATTACAACCACATGTCAGGATCCGGAGACATTCCGGTTTCCTGCTCCTTCACCTGGGGCCTGGGGCTGCGGGGCCCCTTTGCCTGTGTATTTTGTAGGTCATGCCCTTTCCCCTGGGCCTCTCAGCCTCCTCTGTAGTGCAGGTTTCACTGTCCCCCACCAGCAGGCCTCTCTGCTCTGCCTTTACCTGGATCTTCCTTGCACTCTATCTGTAGAAGGAGCTTGAGTGTGGGTACAGGACGCAGGTCCTCCTCCTTTTTCTCTGCTTCATCTCCAACACACATCTGGATTTTCCAAGTCAAGCCTGGGTCTTTCCTGGTACCAAACTCATTCAGGGACAGGGAGCAGGATGCCCTCTCTATAAAAGAGAGCCAAGACACTCCCCATACCTACCCTTGCAGACTTGCGTTCCCTCTGGGCAGCAGAACCAGTGGCCATGGTTGGATGTGCCCACACTGGCCAGATGCACTGCCCCAGCCCAATGCGGATATTCTCTGAGTGTGCTTTTTAACCAAGAAGACCAATGAAGGCCATCCCTTGAAGACACTAAGCCTACACATACATTTCTTATTTAGATCATCCTGAATTGGGCAGCTGGAGGAAGGGATTGGCCCAGGGCCCAGCCAAACAGAGGTTCCTTGGAGCCAGCTGCTTGGCTGGAACAAAGCTGACAGCTCGACAGATGGGAAGGAAGCCTAGTTGGGGGGATTCGGGGGAGAGGGTAAAAGAGTGAGGGAGAGAGGGAAGGAGTGTGGAGCAGAGAGGGTGAAAATGAGGAGAGAGAAGTGAGAGGGAGGGGGGAGTGGATGTAGGGGGGAAGGGAGGGGGAGGTTTAGGGTGGTGGCTTCATCTTGGGGCTGTAAGCCATCCAAGGGTTGGTGGGGAGGGTTGGGGAGGAAGGGAACAGCGAACTATGGTTTAGACACATTGGGCTCTCACGGTAGAATCTCAGTGTCTCCCAAACTTAGCTTTGTGGGACTCTGGATAGTCTTTATGGTGAGAGAGGAGTGGGGAGAAGAGAGAAAAAGTGTTAGAATAACTCACAGGGGCCGTGCATTCAGCTCAGCTCACACTTTTTATGCACATCTATTTTAGACGCCAAGCTCCGTGCAGGGCACTGGGCGTAAGAGGGGTGACGAGTTGCAGGCTGAAGGACACCTGCTATGTGCTCAGGAGGCAGTTGAGGGTGCCTATGAGGGATGGGCTTGGGGTCCTGAGAGTCCTCTCAGAAAAAGAGGAAAATATGCCTTATTTCTATGTGTGAGCCAGAGGATCTGAGAGTTGGAAAGTCAGCTTGTGGGGTGGCTCCTGAAACCAGCCAGACCAAGGGTTCCTTCTAATGTGCTAGCAGGGCTCTGGAAGAGACGTCGTCTCATTTATCCTGGGAACAGGGTAAGAGCAGAGAGGCGAGGAGCCATTGGCTCTGCAGGTCAGACGGGAACCTCAAATCACATTAAGTTGAACAAAGGTCCTCCCTCCATTTTTTTGAAGTGTTTTTTTTTTTTTTTTCTTATTTTGGGTTTTTTTGTTAGTCTGCTTTTGGTTTTGACCGAAGACTTCTCAGAGCCTTTAATATGTAAATGTCCAAGGCTTGGGCAGTAAGAGCTTTTGGAGGCTGCAGTGTATCTTGTGGCTTACTTGGAGTTCTGCTGTGGTGGTGGAGAGAACATCCTTATCTTGAAGTAGGAAAAAAAAAAGCTATGGATGGGGACACTGATCTCCTGGGAGGTCTGAGCCTCTCATCCGCCATTCCACCTGTCCCCAAAAGCTCTCTGAAAACCCTGCAACTAGATTAAAGATTTGATGAACTTGCCTTTGTTCTCAGTGATTTGACCTTGGGTGAACTGCTTCAATTCTTTATGGCCCTTCCATTTTCTCCTCATTGAATTGGGATAATGGGCCTCAATTCATTCCTGTCTTTAGGGGCAATCTGTCCCCAAAGCATTTCTGTGTTGTATTATTAGCATCTACTTCCCTGAATTGTTCTGTATTATTTCCTCTATAGGTCCTGAGCCCGAGCTGGGTTGAAAGCACCCTGAGGGCAGAGGCCCTTCTTGCTATAGTGGGTCTAAGTCCCCCCAACAGGGTGACATGATGGAATAGCAGGGGACCTCCAGCCAGGGGACTGGATTTGCTTCCCCACTCTGCCCCCTTAAGCTCCCGGAGGCTCATTCCTTCTTCTATGAACAAATGGTGTTAACGGAGCTGAGGGAAAGTGATTTATAAACTAAGTTTCCATAGACTCCTAGTTATTTTTATTAAACATTTATCAGACTCATGCTAACTGTGTTTGAGGCACTGTGCAAGATGTTGAGAATCCAGAGATGAGCTGCTGCTTTGCCTGCCTCGTCACATTCAGGCTGTAGGTTGATAAGGTGATGGTCGTGGAAAATCACGCTTACAAACCTTAAGAAAACTTCAGCGTTGCGAATGGGGAAATAGATACATTTAAAATGCAGGGAAAATGAGTGCTGTTTCATGAGCTCTGGTCCCAAGCCATCCCTTCCGCTTAGGGGCAGCCATACCCAGGATCAGGAGCAGGCACCTGGGACACTTGACTTTTTGCTGTAAAAGGAGAACTAGAAAGAAGTACTTTTTGTGCTCAGGTGAACTGGAAGCTAGGGGTGTTGGGGGAGCAGGGGAGGGAAAAGCCGAGGGATGAATGGAGGTGGGAGAGGCCGGCGGCGGAGCAGACAGACCCCGACACAGATGTGGAATTGAAACAAGGGAATGTTGTGAAGCGGTGGGTCCCTCATGGCTCCATCGCGGCCCCCTTAAGGACCACCCTGGGAAGTCCTCTAGAAAAGCCATCCATCATGGACAACAGTCTGCTTTCTTTCCCCCCTGCTTCAATATCCATAGCACAAAAATGTGCTTCACTAATGGAAACCTTGTGCTGACCTCTTAGAGCATTGTGGCAGCGAGCAGCAGAAGAAGAAGCGGCTGTGTGTGAAAGAACGCACAGACGCAGGCCAGAGCTCCCACGTCTGTGCGTGCATGCACACGCACGCTCGCCCAGACGTGGACACAGACAGGGGCAGGGAAAGCCTTGCGTGCACTGGGTACGGTGACAGCAACAGCAAGGAGGCAGTGCCCTCCAGCTCCCCAAATCACCAGGCAGGGCTCGGGGTTTTCACTGGCTCGCAGACCCTGTTGGAGGGGGGTGGAAATGAAAGAAAAAGATAAAATATCAGTTCCCCTCAATTGCCCTGGGTCTGTGCAACCAACTAACGGTCATTGTGAGACTGTGGTCGGGAGACCGTCTCTGTCCTCAAGGGGGCCTGCCTATCCTCAAGGACAGCCCACCCAACAACCCCCCCCCCCCCACGGGGCTGTGTGAAGGAAGAGACAGTCAATAAATACTGCCATGCATGTGAACACACACCAAGTGTGGCTATGGAATGAGCCCTGACCCACGTTTTAGGAGACTGGAGCCCTCGCTCGTCCTGGATCTGTAGGAACTGGCTGTGCAACCTTAGTCGGGTCACTGAACCTCTCTGATCCTTAGAGCAGGGCAGACAGGACAGTCTCTGAGGCTCTCCATTTCTGACCTTCCACGGGAATCTTGTCCACTGGCGGATATCTGCACGAATGAAGAGTTGCAGAGCCATGGATAATACAAAACAGTGGCGACCTAACTCTTAATTCCTTCTATTTTGTTTTCTGTTTGCCTCTGGAATGTAACTGCAGCACACGTTCAGACACAAACTTCCTCTCCTTGCCTGGCCCCCCTCTTCTCTCCTCTGTTTAGCCCTCCTGGCCCTGGCTGGGGGTGGAAGAATGTACTGCTGGCTGGGGGGCAGGTGGTGGATGTGGGAGAGGAAGATCTCTGCTTGGGGGCAGGAGGCTGTGGGGGAGGAGTGTTCCAGGCGCTGGAGAATTGATCAGCTATAAGATCATTCTAATCCCTTCCCCTATTCAAAAAAAGGTTAGAGATTGTGAATAGAACATTCCTCACATGAGATACCGTATATACTTGCCTATGAGAAGCCCGAGAGGCGGGGGGGGGGGG
>NC_138373.1:70355672-70373107 GCF_054177405.1 Leptonychotes weddellii | reverse complement strand
GCAGCGGGGTGGCCAAGGCGAGGCCGACGAGGTGCTACAGTGTGACTGGGCCGGGCAGGTCAGGCGCAGAGCCCGCCAGCCTCCGAGCTCCCTCCCGGTCTCGCAGTCTGGGTCCCAGCTCTCCGACCCTCCTCCTCGTTAGGCGAGACCCAGCTTTGCACCTCTGCCTGGCTCTGTGGCTCTGACCTGGGCTCCACGTCCAGGCTTGGTTCTCTTTTTTTCTCTCTAAAGCTTCTCATGCCCGTGTCTCGCCGCTTCCAGTTGCCCTCCTGTTTCTTCTTCACTTCTCCTTTCCTTAGTTCTCTTTTTGTTCGGGGCTGGAGAGTCGGAAAAGGCAGTGAGACAACCAACCTCCTGGCAGCCTGGAGAGCGGGCAACAAACCTCTGGGCACGTTTCTTGCTCTGAGCACCTGAAGTACTCGGCTCCCTTAAGTCTTTAATACTTCCTTTAAATGGTGGACTCTTACCCAGAGGAAGAAACAGTTTAATAGAGTAGAAGAAGCAGCTTCCTACTCGGGCACTCACCATTCAGTAAGCACCTGCCACACACGATGGAGATGCAGATGTTCGTACCGGAATCTAAGCTACCGCCTGGACTCAGGCCCTGAACCTGGTCGGTCCTCTGACCAACAGCAGCAGCAAGCATACTTAGGATCTTAGAAATGCAAATTCTCAGGTCCCACCCCAGACCTGCTGAACCAGCAGCTCTGGGAGCAGTGCCTAGAGATCTGTGTCCCCCCCACTTACCCCCAGGATGGTGATGCTCACCACCATTTAAGAAGCACTGCCCTAGACCATGGTCTCCCTAGATCTTCCCTGCTTGGGGACAAGGTCTGGGCCACACACACTTGAGGTTAATTTTCTAGCTCCAAGATTCCTCTTTCAATGGTTTTACCACGGAAGGAAGTTGAATATTTATCCACAGCAGGCCTGGGTGTAACTCCCATTTTTAGATGCAGTGACCTCAGCCCTTGACCCTTTGCCTGGCCTTTTGAGAAAGAGGATGGTTGACTGCAGCTCATTTTACTCCCTGTTCCTTCTTTCCCTTCATGATTTTAAGTTTCTCCTTTGACAAAAGTTCTGTTTTTTCAGACATGGCAGTTTTAAGGATTTCAAGTCTAGAAAGGCATATCACTTGGAAGAGAGTCTCTATGAGATAGAATAACGGGACATACAGCAGGAGAGAATTAGGTTAGATGATAGGCTGGGTACCATGGCACTACTGATCTAGATTTTGTTTGGATTATCTCAGTTTTAAACACAACACCCTAAAATCCACATAGGTAGAGTCATACTTGTGAGACGACTTTTGTTTATTTTAATTTTTATTTGATTATTAGGAAAGGGATTACTATATAGTTGGAAGACAAATTAATGCACTACAGAGAGAACATATCTTTAAGAACCAGGGAAGATGCACCAGGGAGAGACCTTGTCTGGTTCAACAACCTGCATGATGTGGAAGCACAGAAAATTTGGTAATGGGCAAAGAGTCTAAGGACGGCGCTGGAGATTTAGGTGGCTTGGGTGTTTTAGGTCTGAATCATCTCACTGAGAGTATGATGTAAGCAAATCCCTTCACTTTTCTGTGATTCAAGTTCACATTTTTAACACAGAGATAAAAGCACCTTTCCTAAGCCTTCGATTTTGTTTTCTTTAGATTCTTTTTTTAACTTTTCATTGGGTCTGTCATATTTCTGCACATTTTGTAAATGAGAGGCATGGACAGCCTTTTGTTCTGGACTATCTTTTTAAGAATGTTTGTATAGGAACAGCCTCGGATAATAGAGAGAATGTCTCTCTTTGGAGAATAGGGTTTATTTGTTCTACAATAAGATAATGTCTCTGTCCAGGACAAAGTTTGGGTAGGTTTGCTTACAGCATCTTATAAGAGATTGTAATTTCTTGAGCCATGTGGTACAAACTCACTGCCCTTGTAGCATTTATCTGGACCCACCTGTGTCACCTCTGTGGAATTTGGGGGGCTAGGGGCAGTCAGTGTGATCATGAAGCTCATGTTGCTTGGGCTGCCATGTGTAATGAAGTCCTTTTTCTCTGACCCAGGAGTGTCGTGTCTTCTTCCAGCATCATGGAAACTGTAGTAGCTTAGGTTGTTAGCTTACAAGCAGGGTAAAGTCTTAGATCCTTCAGAGTTCTTGACAAATTACTTCAGACTTACAAAAACAATACAATGAATTCCCATTTATCCTTCACTCAGCTTCCCCATGGGTTAACCTACATAACTACTGCCCAGTGATCAAAGCCAGGAAAGTAACATCATATACAATTATACTATTAACTAATACTATTAATTAATCTATAGATCTTATTTAAATTTCATCCATTGTGCTGCCAGTGCTCCCTTTCTGGATGAGAATCCAATCCCGAGTGACACAATGCAGTTAGTTGTCATAGCTCTTCTATTATCCCTTAGTCCAGGTAGACTCCTTGGATTTTCTTTGTCTTTCATGACCCTGACACTCTGGAGAGTATTGGCTAATTTTTTGTAGAAAGACCCTCAGTTCGGATTTGACTGCTGTTTTCACATGATTAATGCATTTTGGGGGGCGGTGAAAGACCACAGCAATGATATTGTGCCTTTCTCAGCATATCATATTAGGAAGCTCATGATGTCAACATGTTTCATTAGTGGTAATGTTGACTTTTATCATGTGGTTAAGGTGGTGTATTCCAGGAGTCATCTCTATAAAGTTACCGACTTTTTCTTTGTGATGAGTAAATATTTTGTGGTGAGATACTTTGACACTATGCAAATACTGTTTCTTATCATACTTTTGCCAACTAATTTTGTTTTTTTTTTAAAGATTTTATTTGAGAAAGTGAGCGAGCGAGAAAGAGAGCTCATGAGCCAGGGGAGGGGCAGAGAAGAAGACTCCCCACTGAGCAGGGAGCCCCATGTGGGCCTCAATCCAAGGACTCTGGGATCATGATATGAGACGAAGACAGATGCTTAACCAACTAAGCCACCTAGGCACCCTTGCCAACTAATTTTGGAGATAATAGTTTAACAATACTTTTTATTTTTAAAACGTTTTATTTATTTTTTGTTAAAGTAGGCTCTATGCCCAGCATGGAGTCGAATGTGGGGATTGAACTCACGACCTTGAGATCAAGACCTGAACTGAGATCAAGAGTCAGATGCTTAACTGACTGAGCCACCCAGGCGCCCCAACAATACTTTTTAAATGTACAACTTAGCAGATTGGACAACAAGGTGAATGACATGGCTCTTCAGAGTCTGGAAGTCCTATAAATCCCAAGCAGGATAAATCCTGATATATTCATAGTAAAACTACAAAATACCAAAAACAAAGAGAAGAGGTTAATAGCAAGAAGGAAAAGAGTATTAATAGCTAGAGGATGTCTTTTTAGCAGAAACAAAGGAAGCTAAGAAAGCTTCTATGTGCTGAGAGAAAATTTCTCTCAATCTAGATATATAGATAAAGATATACATATAGATATATACACCTTGCAAAATAATCTTTCGAAAATGGATAAAATAGGGGCACCTGGGTGGCTCAGTTGTTTGAGTACCTGACTTTTGATTTTGGCTCAGGTCATGATCTCAGAGTTGTGGGATCCAACTCCACATTGGGCTCTGTGCTCAGTGCAGCATCTGCTTGGGGTTCTCTCTCTCCCTTTGCCCCTCCCCCCACTCACCTGTGCTCGCTGTCTCTCTAAAATAAAAAAATAAATAAAATATTTATTTTTATTTTTTAAAAGACTTTATTTGTTTCTTTGACAGAGAGAGAGAGAGAGAAAGAGCACAAGCAGGGGGAGCAGCAGGCAGAGGGAGAGGGAGAGGGAGAAGCAGGCTCCCCAGTGAGCAAGGAGCCTGACATGGGGCTCGATCCCAGGGCCCTAGGATCATGACCTGAGCTGAAGACAAATGCTTAACCCAGGTGCCCCATAAATAAAATCTTTAAAAAATGGATAAAATAAAGATAGTTTCAACAAACAAAAACTACCTAAGTTTACTACACATAGATGCTCACTAAAGGGACTTTTGGGCTAGGATATATTTCAGGAAGAAGGAATGATTCCCGAAGGAAGAACTGAGATGCAAAAAGGAATAGAGGCTGAAGAAAAGGATGAACACACAGGTAAAACTAAACATTGAACAAAGCAGCAATAATAATGAACAATTTGTGGGATTTAAAAAACATAACTAAAATAGGCCAAAAAGGCATAGAAGTAGGACTGAGGCATAACAACTAAAGTTGAAACAATATATAGGTCTGTATACTGATCAGGAGATAAGTAAAAATATTAACTTTTGATTTTAAGTTAAATAACTGCTTAAAGAATAGAAACAAAAGAGTGTAGCTTTCAAACTAATATAAAGAGAAATGGAGCAAAATTTTTTTTAATTAAAAAAGGGGGCACCTGGGTAGTCAGTTGAGCATCTGACTCAGTCAGTTGAGCATCTGACTTTGGCTCAGGTCATGATCCCAGGGTCCTGGGACAGAGCCCTGCATCAGGCTCCCTGCTCAAGTGGGGAGTCTGCTTCTCCATTTCCCCCACCCTCTCTCGAATAAATAAAATCTTAAAAAAAAAAAATAGAAAAACTTATTTTAAAAAAGGCAAAAAAGAGAGGGGAAAACAAAGAACAATATGGTAGAAATAAATCCAACTATATCAGTAATCACTATAAATGTGAATGAGCTAAACTCTCCCATGTAAAGAAATGGAATGATTATTAGAATAAACTCTGCTGTGAAGGGGCAACTAAGGTTAGACTGGATTTAAATATCTGATTTATGCTTTTCTCAAGAGATACAATTCAAACATGAAGATACTAAAAGGGTGAAAAAAAGCATGGGAAAAGATATACTTGACAAAGAATAATAAAAGAGGAAGCTGTATAATTATATTAATATCAGACAAAATTTACTATAAGGCAAAAAACTTTATTAGACATAAAGAGAGATATTACATAATGATAAAAAGTTCAATTTATGGGGTGCCTGGGTGGCTTAGTCAGTTAAGCGACTGACTCTAAATTTTAGCTCAGGTCGTGATCTCAGGGTCTTGGGATCAAACCCAGAACTGGACTCCTCACTCGGCAGGGAGTCTGTTTGTCCCTTTCCCTCCTCTGCCCCTCTCCCTGCTCATGCTCTCTCTCACTCTCTCTCAAGACGAGAGAGAAAAAGAGAGTGCAAGCAAGCAGAGTGGCAGGGAGAGGGAGAGGGAGAAGCAGAATCCCTGATGAGCATGGGATTGTGGGGTTTGATCCCAGGACCCTAGGATCATGACCTGAGCCTGAGCTGAAAGCACTTAACCGACTGAGCCACCTGGGCACCCCTAAATAAATCTTTCTTTTTTAAAAGTTCAATTTACAAGAAAGGTGTATCAGGCTTAAACTCGTATGTAACCAGTAACATAGCTTCAAAACATAGAAAACAAAATTGTAAGAACCACAGTGAGAAACTGACAAATCTACATCAGAGTAAGAAGCTTTAAAATTCCCACACAGGGGCACCTGTGTGGCTCAGTCGTTGGGCATCTGCCTTTGACTAGGTCATGATCTCAGGGTCGTGGGATCGAGCCCGCGTCGGGCTCCCTGCACAGCGGGAAGCCTGCTTCTCCCTCTCCAGATCCTCTTGCTTGTGTTCCCTCTCTCGCTATCTCTTTCTCTGTCAAATAAATAAATAAAATCTTAAAAAAATATATATATAATTCCCTCTCAATATTTGATAGATCAAGAAACAAGAAAGTACAAAAATATAGATTTGGATAACACAACTAACAACCTTGATCTAATGGATGTATACAGAATTGTATTATACCTAAGAAATGGAAAAGAGACATGTTTTTCAAGCATGCTTGGGATATTTAAGAAAATCGTCCACATTCTATGGCATAAAGGAAGTCTCAGGAAGTTTCAGTATCTTATAGATTGCATACATGACTATAACTAAATCAAGTAAGTAATCAAAAACAAAGCGAAAACAAAAAAATAATTCTATGCTTGGAAATTTAAAGACATACCTCTAAAGAACTCTAGGCTCAAAGAATAAATCATAATGGAAATTAGAAAATGCTTAACATTGATTGATAAGGATAATATTGCATATTAAAATGTAAGGAATAAACTTAAAATGTAGGGAATAAACTTAGAGGTGGTTAGAAATTGGTTAGAGGAAAATATACAGCTCATATGCTTATATACTAGGAAAGAAGAAAGTCTGAATAGCAACAAGGTAAACATCCAAATTAAAAAAAATTAGAATAGGGGTGCATGCGTGGCTCAGTAGTTTAAGTGTCTGCCTTTGGCTCTGGTCATGACCTCAGGGTCCTGGGATTGAGCCCCACATCGGGCTCTCCACTCAGTGGGGAGCCTGCTTCTTCCTCTCCCTCTGCCCCTTCCCCTCCACTCGTGCTCTGTCTCTCGTGCTCTCTCTCTCAAATAAATAAATAAAAACTAAAAAATAAACAAAAAGTAAAAAAAATATAAAATAAAAGAATAATCTTTTAAAAAAGAGAAGGGACAATTAATAAAGAATAGAATTAACAAAACAAACAAAAAGATAAAATAGGATTAACAAAGCTTAAAGATGCTTTTTAAAAAAGATTGATTAAATTGAGAACTGCCAGCAAGAATGACTAAGAAATAAAGAGAAAAAGCACAAACAGCAACATTAGAAATGAGAAAGATTTGACTACTTGCTATGGGTTGAACTATGTACCCCAAAAAATATGTTTAACCCCCCAGTACCCAGGAATGTAACTTTGTTAGGAAATAGGGTCTTTACAGCTGTAATTAAGTTAAGATGCAGTCATTAGAGTGGGCTCTAATCCACTATGATTGGTGTCCTTAAAAGAAGGGAAGAGACACAGACATAGACAGGAAGAACACCACGTAAAGATGAAGGCAGAGATTGGAGTGATGTGTCTACAAGTCAAGGAATGTCCCAAATTGCTAACCATCATTAGAAACTAGAAGAGAGGCACAAAACAGATTCTCCTTCAGAGCCCTCAGAAGAAATCGATTCTGGTAATCCCTTGATTTCAGGTTTCTAGCCTTCAGAACTTTGAAATAATAAATTTCTGTTGTTTTAAGCCACCCAGTTTCGGGTATTTTGTTATAGCAGCCCTTGGAATCTAATTTACTACTGATGCAGGCATGAATGAAAATATGGGAAACTATTATAAGTCATTTATTGGCAATAAATTTGAAAACCTAAATGAAAAGGACAAATTACTGGCAAAATATTAATTGCCAAAATGGACTCAAGAGAAAATGGAAAACCATTAAATCTGAGTAATGAGTAGTTAACAATATCTTTACATAGAAAATATCAATCCCAGATGATTTTTTATGAGTATGCCAAGCAATAGAGAAAAAGATAATTCCAATATTATTTTAATCCTTCTATAGAGTAGAAGAAAAGGAAACATTTATTTCTTAAGATATTCTATGAGGCCAATATAATCTTGATACCAAAATGAAACATAGTTGTCAGAGAAAAAAAAGTCACAGAACCATTTCACTGTGAACATAGATATAAAAATCCTAAACACAGCATTATCATATCGACACAAGCCACATAGAAAACAGATAAGTTATGATCAAGTTGGATTCATTTCACGAAAGCAAATTTAATTTAGTTCTCTAGATTTAGAAAAATCACTAAATTTAGTTTGCTACATAACAGCTCATTAAAAGAAGAAAAACCATATGAGCATCTCAATAGAGACAGAAAGTGTTTGATTACATTCAATATTTGCTTTATGATAAAAGTCCTAGTCCTTGCCTAACTAGGAATCAAAGGTGACTTCCTTAACCTGATAAGGTGCTTTTTTTTTTTAGCACACTCAAGGATGTGTGAGCTTGTGCGTACACACACACACACACACACACACACATAATAATAATAAAATATTTAAAAATTTCCTTTTGGGTTCAGCAAAAAGCCAAGGCTATTTTCTCATGACTTTTATTCAATGTTGTTATGAGTCCTAGCCAGTCCAATATGAAAGAAAAAGAAATGAAAGTTATAAAGAATGGAAAGGAGAGAAACAAAACTGTCATATTTGAAGATTATATGACAGTTTACATAGAAAACCTAAATTGTCCTTCAGACAAATTACTAGGATGAATAGTGAAGTTTATCAAAGTTGCCAGATAAAAGATTGCTATACAAGAGTTGATGTTTATGCACCATCAAAACCCAGGAAATTTAATTTAAAAAAGATAACACAGAGCAACAAAAAACAAGATACTCAGGAATATATTTAACAGATGTGCAAGACTTTTACGAGGAAAAATATGAAAAGTTATCAAACTTCATTTAGAATACCTAAGTAAAATGAAGAGACAAGCCTTGGCTCTGGGTAGGAAGATGCAATAGCGTAGTGTAGTGTAGATGCTCCTCGTTTTGATTTATTTTTAGATTCAGTGGAATTACAATAAAAATCCCAATAGGTGGAGATTTTTTCTTTCTCATAGGATGTGGCCACCTGATTCGAAAACTCATTTGAAGCACAAGAGACTAACAATAGCTGAGAAACTCCTGAAGAGTCAAAGTGAGGAACTTATCCTTTTAGATATCAAGACTTATAAGAAGTGATGGTACTTAGTTGGGTACTGATGAAGGGACAGACAAATAGGGCAATGGAACAGGACAAAGCCCAGAAACAAATTCATACATATTTAGAAACCCTATATGTCACAGAGCTGCCATTGAAATTCAGTGTGAAAGTAATAGATTATCCAATAAATGGTGTTGGGATAACTGGTTATCCACATGAAATTTTCTGTATTTTACACTGAAATGCACATACATTTCAGATGAATTAAAAATTTAAATGTGAAAATCAAAATGTTAAATCTTTCACAAGAAAATGCTGGAAATTTTATGAATTTAGGATATGGAAATACTTCATAAACAAAGTACAAAAAGCAAAATGACAAAGAAGAATAGAGTGATAATTTTGACCATGTTAAAATGAAGAACGTTGATTATCAAAAATCGCCGTTAAAAAACAAAAAGGTACACACTGTAAGAGATGATGCCTATACAACAAAAAAGATTAGTATTCAGAATATATAAAGAATTCATTAAATTATTAAGAAAAACACAAGTTAGAAAAATGAGCAAAAGACACAAACAGGCATTTTATTACTTATTATTCTTTTAAAGATTTTATTTATCTATTTGTCAGAGAGAGAGAGAGGAGGAGAAAGTGAGAGCACAAGCAAGGGGAGCAGCAGGCAGAGGGAGAAGCAGGCTTCCCGCTGAGCAAGGAGCCCAATTCGGGGCTCGATCCCAGGACATGATCTGAACCGAAGGCAGACGCTTAACTGACTGAGCCACCCAGGCGTCCCCACAAACAGGCGTTTTATAGCAAAGGAAAAGCTGAGTGGTCAAAAGTATAAGAAAGAATGTTTAGCCTCACTAATATCCTGATTAATAGTGAGGTACAATTTTAAGTTAAAAAGTCTGACAATACCATGTGTTGTAGATGCGGGACAGTGAAAACTCTCAAGCACTGCTGCTGAGGGTGAAAACTGGTCCAGTTACTTTGCTGTTGTTGTTTTTTAAAGACTTATTTATTTTAGAGGGGGAGAAGGGGCAGAGAGAGAGGGAGAGAATCTCAAGCGGACTCCCTGCTGAGTGCAGAGCCTGACACAGGGCTTGATCCCACGACCCCAAGATCATGACCTGAGCTGAAATCAAGAGTCAGATGCTTAATCAACTGAGCCACCCGGGTGCCCCAGTCCAATCACTTTGGATAACAGCTTGGTCTTATCTAGCAAAGATGAAAATTCATATGCTCAGGGACCTAGCAATTCCACTCATAAGTTCAAACCTTGGAGAAATTCTTATACACATAAACTATTAGACATGTACAAGAATGTTCGTAGAAACATAGTTTGGGGTAGCTGAAACCTATAAATGATCTATATATCAATATCTATATGTTAACCAAGAATAGAATGATAAAAACAGGTATATACATACCAGGAATACTATACAGTAGTTAAAGGGATTAGTTGGATCTAATGGATGGACCTCAAAATTATTGTAGTAAAAAAAAAAAATGAAGAATACATACAGTCTGATTCCATTTATATGGAAAGGATAGACTTTTCTTTCTTTTTTTTTAAGGATAGACTTTTCAATAAGTGGTGTTGGAAAATGTTGGCATCTGTATGAAAAATAGAATAAACCTTGATTCATACCCTACACCATAAATAAAAACTACCCCAAAAAGTATCATAAACTTAAACCTAAAACTTCTAGAATAAAACAGGAGAAAATTTTTGTGACTTTAGGTTATGCAAAGAGGACACAAAGAGCATTCATCATAAAAGAAAAAAAATTGACAAATTGGACTTCATCAAAAATAAAAACTTCAGTTCTTTGAAAGATACCATTAGGATAATAAAAATACAATTCACAGACTGAGGGAAAATATTTGCAATATATATATTTGATAAAGTATTGGTATCCAGAATATAGAAAAAATGTTCATCTCATATACAATAATTAAAAAACAACCACCCAATAAAAGAGTAGGCACAGAAGAGTCCAACAAATACTTTCCGAAGGAAGGGATACAAGTTGTACAAAAGCACATGAAACAAAGTGTTCAAGCTCATTAGTCATTAAGAATATTCAAATTCAAAAGAAAATTTAAAATGAAAACTCATAATAAGAAATGGTGGCAACTAGAACTCTTACATATTGTTAGTAGCAACGCAAAGTGGGTACAGCGAGTTTAGGAAATAGTTTGGCCATTTCTTACGAAATTAAACATGGATTTGCCATCTGATCCAACAATCCCAGCCTTGGGCATACCCAAGAGACATGAAAAGCTCTGTTCACACAAAAACTTGGGCACAAATGTTATAGTAGCTTTACTCCTAATTGTCAAAAACTGGGAACAACCCAAATGATCAGTGGTGGATAGAAAAGCAAACTGTGATATGTTCGAATACTACTCAGCACTAAAAAGGAATGAGGTCTCGATAAGTATAATGTTCAAAAGCGTTACGCCAAGCAAGAAAAGCCAGAGTCAAAGTTTACATCCTCTATGATTCCACTTTATTTGACATTCTGGAAAAGACAAAATTATGAGAGTAGAAAACAAATCAGCAGTTGCCAAGACCTAGGTGGTGGGGAGGGAACTGTCCATAAAGGAACACAAGGTACTTTTGGGGTGATAAAAGTGGTCTACATTTGGCCTGTGGTAATGGATACACAATGAGGTTTATCAAAATTCATAGAATGCTAAACCTAAAAAGGGTGAATTTTACTGCATGCAAATTACATCTCATCTATCCTGATTTTTGAAAAAGATTAATTAATTAATTTGAGATAGAACGAGAGAGAGAGAGAAAGAGAGAGCATGAGTGGGGGAGGGGCAGAGGGAGAAGCAGGCGCTCCATTGAGCAGGGAGCTTGATGTGGGTCTAGGATCATGACCTGAGCTGAAGGCAGACGCTTAACCAACTGAGCCAGCCAGACGCCCCTACCCTGATTTTTAAAAAATTTTTAAAAATATTTTACTTATTTATTTGAAAGAGACAACGAGCGGGGGTGGGGCAGAGGGAGAGGGAGAAGCAGACTCCCCTCAGAGCTCAGAGCCTGACGTGGGGGCTTGATCCCAGGACTGAGATCATGATCTGAACTGAATCTGATGCTTAACCGACTGAGCCACCCAGGTGCCCCATCCTGATTTTTAAAGAAAGGAACAATATGTTACTTAGGGAAATATCCATTTGTGAATGGCAAAGCTATTTTTAAAAGCAAGTTACTTTTGAGAGTAAGAGAGTTCAACAGGGTTGGGGAGAGACACATAGGTGACCTCCAACGTTTGATAGAGTTCTATGTCTTAAGGTGGGGCAGAATGAAGTGAATTGTTAAGACAGGATTCTGGGAGAAAGGGATGAAATACTAATCCTGTCCTCCCTGCATGGAGTCATTCATCCACCTGGAAGGGGCTCAGGGGAATTGGGAGTGACTGAGGGGTGGAGTGCTGGGCGTAAAAGGGAAGGGGCTGCCATTGTGCATTGCCTCCTTGTCTCCTTGCTGGGCAGTTGCAGAAGCAGCTGGATAGCCATAAACACTGAGTTCCTCCCCCACTGGAAGCGAAGAAGGTAACCCGTCACAGAGGGAGCCTCAGACACATGACTATCTGATCTCTCTCTCCCACCTTACCCACGATACACTTTTTCTTGCTTTTTAAAAATTATTTTTAAAAAAATATTTAAAGTAAGCTCTACACCCTATGCTGGGCTTGAACTCACGACCCCGAGATCATGCTCTAATGACTGAGCCAGCCAGATTGCCCCCACGGTGTCTTCCTTAGAGACATGCTGGAGAGGAAAGTCCTCAAAGGCAGGGTGGCATGGTGTAATGGAAAGACACAAACTTTAGAGTCAGAGCAAATTTGGAATCCAGACTGGTTTACTAAGTTGAGGGCCCTTGGGCAAGTTAATGAACCCTTTGGAGTCTCTATTTCCTTGCTTATAAAAATGGGCATACAAACACCTCCCTAACTTGCACGGTTTTGATGTATTCTTTTTTTTTTTTTTAAGATTTTATTTATTTATTTGACAGAGAGAGATACAGCGAGAGAAGGAACACAAGCAGGGGGAGTGGGAGAGGGAGAAGCAGGCTTCCCGCCGAGCAGGGAGCCCGATGCGGGGCTCGATCCCAGGACCCCGGGATCATGACCCGAGCCGAAGGCAGACGCTTAACGACTGAGCCACCCAGGCGCCCCAGGTTTTGATGTATTCTGATGTATTTTGAAATAGGGATATGTAGTCTGAAAGCTCCATAGGAAGGGGCAGGGAAGGCAGGGCTTCCTGGGAAGACAAGCTAGAGCTGGCGTGACGCTGGTGGGCATCAGGCTCTCCAGCCTCCTGCCCAAACACTGGACCTCGCAGGGTCCCAGGGTGATGGGCCTGACTCAGCCTGACAGGGACAGCTGTGGACATCTAAATGGAACTGCTGATGAGCTACCATCCATTCTCTTCTTGAGGATAAAGTACTCTGGAAGTCAGGTTAGTCATATGGCTGCTTGGTGAGCATAAAATGAAAACACAGAGGTTAGTTGTAAGGTTAAAATGTTAAAGGGTATCATGTGACCATAATTTGATGTGTCCATTGCTACAAGAAAGACAAAGCTGCCTTTAGGACCAGGATACTCTCTCTCCAGGCCCGTGCTCTGGATTTTCTCTTTAGGGCCCCTTTTCCTGTTGTTTCTATGGTTGACCTACCTCCCCCTTAGGACTGACCTTCTTTTCTGTAGATAGCCCTCCAAATACATTCCAGTGAAGGCTGGATGCTTTGAGAATCATTCTCTCTTGAAGGTAATCACAAGCTCTGCTCTGATGCAGTGTAGGTCACGTCATGGTTTTCCTCTCTGAGAGTTTTACTCCCCCCATTTCCAAATTCCTGGGGGCAGAGTAGGTGGGTAAATGTTGCATGTTTGTTCATGTATGTACCATCCACTCAGTACGCTCTTGAAAGATGTTCTCTTTCCACGTATGTAAGGGATTCATTCATGCATCACATAAGTTATTTTTTGAGGCTGTGTGTGTGTGTGTGTGTGTGTCCAGCATTATGCAGGTTTCTAGCACAATGCTGGTTATTGATCAAGCTGCTTGAAACTTCTCTGTTGGAGCGAGACCACCTCACCACCAGCACGATATTGCTGAAGATGGGGGCATTTTCCCAGGCACTGTCTTAAGAACAGAGAGATAGTCTATTAACACTCAGTCACATTTTCATGCTTTCCAACCAAGGAATGAACTGGCACGATCACCCAGACACTGAGACAGGAGAACACAATCGTTGCCAATCTGGGGATGTTCGCCTATGTCAAGCACCGTGTGAAATTCTTCACGCATATGTTTCATTGACTTCTCACCACAACACTGTGGAGTAGGTATTAGTATGGTCATCCTATAGATAACAGAACCACGGTTCGGTGGGTTAAGACAACTTGCGTGGGCTCACGCTGCTGGTCACCGCGAAGCTGGGCTTCAAAGCCAGGTCTGCCCAACCCCAGAGGTCTTCCTGGCTGCTTTCTCTCACGCCCGGAAGCAGCACACCCGTGTCCGGAATTCTGTGGCCACAGCATAGCCACGAAGACCCCCCACCTCCCTCTGCTTTTCCAAACACCACCTCAGGACGCACGGTGGGAGTCGTGACCTCTCCGTGGCCTGCAGGATCAAGGCTAGTCCCTCACCGGTCACTCAGGCCCCCTCCCCCAACAAGGCCCAACATCCGCTTGTAATGTCCCCTCTGCTTAGAAACCGCAACTTCCGTGGCCTACTGCCCGCCTTCCCCAGTGTCTCTTGGATTTACGGCCTCCTTAACTGGCACCAGACATTTGCTTCTGTCCTCCTTTTGGCTCTAGATGGTCACCAGCCATGATCCGGGGGCTGGGGGGCGGGGGGGCCTGCTGACGGTCCACACCGCGCCCAGGCCGCACCTCACCAAACAGCGCCTGGGACCTCCTCTGTCTCTGAAGCACCTTCACATCACACCCCTCACCCTGTGGTGCTCAGCATGCATTTATTTTCCGAAGCCACAAAGAGAACTGGGAGACAGGAGGGAGAGAACAGGCCTGAGCTAACCAGGTAGCCCCCCCTCCCCCATGCCTCCCCGAAGGTCTGGGAACATTTAGTTTCCGCGCCGCTCCATTTATCATTGCCCCCCAATAGCCACACAGCTCGTGGAAGTTATGAATGGTGTTTAAAGTATTTTGTTCTTCCTCAATACGGAGCACATGCTGACCACATGGTAGATTTCAAGTCCTCACTTCGAACATGAATGGAACGAGCCAGTGGAGCATTCCAAAGGATGGCAGCCGAATACCAGTTGTTTCAAGATGGTGGTTGGTGCCTGAATACTGGTGGGTCTAGTGGGAGGAAAAAAAAGGATTTGGGGGCACTCATGAGACAGCTTGGTGTAGAGGCTGAAAACATAAGCTTTGGAGTCCGATAGGGTTTGCATCTGAACTCTGCCCCTTCACAGCTGTGTGACATTGGTCCAGTGACTGCACCTTTCTGTGCTTTCGCTCTGGCATCTGTAAGAAGGGCCATTACGATGATGAAATAAAATCATTTGTGTCAGTGCCTGGCACAGAGTGAATGATCCACAAGAGATCGGTCAGTGTGATTAGAGAGGGCAGAGGGGAACGAAGAAGACCGTTGGGGGAAGACCGTATTTAGGGAGTTTTGGAAGAGTGTCTAGTGACGTCCCACCCTGGCTCTGTGACCATCGGAGACGTCCTGGAGCCCCCACTCCGATTACGGAGGTGTCTGGTTTCTGGAAGTGGTGGCAGCAGCTGTGTGCTGGGTGGTGGCAGGGGTGGGGGTCAGAGGGGGGGTTTGTTGCTGGGAGGGTGACGGTGGGGGGAGAGGATACAGGGCGGGGGCGCACTGCAACTGAGCCGTTGGTTTATTTCAAGGTTGCAATCCCTCCAACCATCTCTTCCTATAAGTCGCTCTGACCCGAGGGCAGAGGAGCTGAACCCGGAGCAGATGTTTCCTCTCTTTCACTATCAATGGGTGGCTTGGGGACACAGGGGAGGGGAGGACAGGGGGAAGGAAATGAAGGCACTGAGAGAGATCCCTTAGTTGGGAACCCCTCCTTCCCCGCCCCGGGGGTCTGTAGGCTTGGAGTGGCCGCCCCCTAGGGTTCTAGGAAGCACTCAATGATGTTAATTGTGTGGCCAAACCTAGGGTCAGATCACACCCAGGATGGGGGTGTGGGGTGGCCCATTTCCTGGAGGGGACTTGCGGGGTGGTTGGGAGCTCCTGCCCAGCTCCGTGAAGAATAAGTGGGGACAGGAGGGAATAAAAACAGCACCCTGTGCCATCTGCACCTGTCGGGGAAACCACCTGCGCGGCAGGCCCAGCAGCTTGGAGAACCGCGGCAGCTTCCAACCACCACCAGGATCTCTCTGGGCCTCAGTTTTCTGGCTGTAAAATGGAGAGAAGGTATGAACCTCTCCAGATGACTTTGTTCCCTCCTCGGGAGGACTCCCTGAAGAGCGACTGTCACGACACTGCCTTACCAACGTGCAGGATCAGCGAGAATAACATTTCATGGGGCACCAGCCGCACAGGGGATGTCGCTTACAGGCGGGGAAAGTACCTAAGTGTTCTTCCACCTGCTGCAGCCATGGAGGCGGCCTCCGCTGTGGGGACAGGTGCACCTCCTCCCAGATTACTCCGAAATCGTTGTGGGTGCCCAGTAAGCACTTCTTAGCTCGAGGCGGAGAGAAACAATGAAAAGCTGGTGGGCACTTAAAATCTCCCTGAACCAATTAATCATTTTGGGCACTTTGGCTTCATCCCCTGCCCTGAGATACATCTTCTTTCTCATGGGAATGGTTGTGAGGCTCCAGCAAGTCAGGGAGTGGTCAAGCTGAGCTGGGCAGGTATATTTTCTGGGCTGTCATGCCAGTTTCTATTTCTCAAGGTAAAGGAGGCGCCTTCATGTCTCTGAAGACACAAAAGGCCCAGCAAAGTCGGTGCTGTCTTTACGGTGGGGCTGGAAAAGGGAACAGGTAGCCTCGAGGAATAGCGAGCTCCCTGTCTCATGGGTGTTCGGCAACAACACGGCATTCCCCGTTCCCCACACACCGAGCTGGTAAGCCCCCTGTGTATGTCACCTTAACCCCTGCACTGGCGTTCCATGAGGACGGCACAATGGTCATCACCCCATTTTACAGATAGGGAGACTGACGTTCCTGGAGGTTAACTGGCCTCAGGTTTCACAGCTCCACCGTGGCCTTCTGAAAGCTTAGAAATCGTACCACTGGCGGTGGGCACGGCCTGCCAGAGGTGCCATGTGACCTGCTGATGTGGGGCCTAACTCAACAGTAGTGAATTTCTCCCCAAAGGGAAAGTCTTGAGTTAAACCTCAGAAAAGTTCCCATGGGTCAGCCTTGAGCCCCTCCTGTTCCACTTCTGATGGTGCTGGCCTTCCATCCAGGGCTGACTGTACCGTCTCAAGCCACAGGGACTGAGACGGAGAACAGCAGGGCTGGGGTGTGTGTGTGTGGAGGTGCAGCAGGACCTGGGAACCAGAGGGCAGGCTGCGTATCTGACTCAGCCTTTCACACTCGTGCTACTGAATGCCATGGGCATGCACACGCGTCTGCGTGTGTGGGTGTGTGTGTGTGTGTAAGAGAGAGGAGTTTTTAGGGAGGGAGAGGGTATTGCCTTCCTATGAATCTTTCTTTTCTCTTTCTTCCTTTCTTTCCTTTTTTCAGCAAACCACAGACCAGTTACACATTCTTTGGCAGTTTCCTGAGGATGAACTTTAGATATTTGTGGAGAGAGGAAAGAAAAAAGAGAGAGAGAGAGAAAGTAAAGCAAAGAGGAAGGGAGAGGGAAAGAAAGGGAGACAGAGAGAGAAAGAGAGGAAGGAAGGGAGGAAG
>NC_138373.1:70328126-70355172 GCF_054177405.1 Leptonychotes weddellii | reverse complement strand
AGGGAGGGAGGGAGGGAGGGAGGAAGGAAGGAAGGGAGGAAGGGGTAAGGTGGGGAATAAGTGAGACAGCAGTGTGCATACACACCCTCCACACACAACTCCTGGCAATAAGGAAGTGAGACTAGATCTTTTTCATGAATGGGCTTAACTCAGCCTTGCTGAACTTCCGTTCCCCCATTCACCAGCATTCAAATTTCACCTTCTGACCATCCAAGGCAGCTGGCTGCTGGCCCAGGAACTAGAAGCGGTTTGAGATCATCCCCCTGACCACAGGCAACTGTGTGCTTACAAGAATCTTCTTTTCTGAGCTGGTAAATCCAAAACGATCAGGATGTTTACAAGGATGCCAGGTTTGAGGGGCACTGGCCCCTGGACCCCGCTCCCCTCTCCCAGCCCCCTCCAGGGCTATTGCTTACACCCTGGGGAAGCTGGGAAGTTGCAGCAGGCTGTGCGTGCAGAAGAAATGCTCCCACCCAGGAGCTGGCTCGGGCAAGCGTTAATGCCTGCCTGAAAATTCTGCTGAGAGGCAAGCAGCCCCATTTGGGAGAGGACACTTTAGAATTTCCCTGCTGGAGCTGCAGGGCAGTGGGCTGTGGCTTGTGGCCTGTGTGGGTGCCATTCTTTCATTTTGGATGGGGGTTGGTTGAGGAACAGGGAGCCCTCAGAGCTGCTGTCTTTTTAAAATCGGCCTGGAGTTTGCAGGTGGTTTGTCCAGGCAGTGGAAAGACGGGCTGTGGGGGCTTGAGCTAGCCATTTAATTTTGCTGTGCCTCAGTTTCCTCGGTGGTAAAGATGGGTAATAACACCTCTGGGTGGGGCCGCTGTGACTACTGAATGAGCTAAGGCAAAAGTCAGGGGGATGCCACCTCCCCAGGCCCCCAGGCCCCCGGGCCCCCGGGCTCTCAGTTAGGGGAGCCCCTGCTGCCACCCCTCAGAGAATCAGGGCCAGCTCTGCAGCTGGATGCAGCCAGGGATGGTGGCTGCCACGGACTTCTGATGAGTGGCCTGGAAATGGAGGAATGCAGGGAGGGCCTATCCAGGACACCAAAGAAGGAAGAGGAAGGAGAAAGGTGGGGGGGGGGGGTTGGGGAGGGCAGAGACCCCTCTGTGAGGCCGAGCTGCCCTTTCTCTGCCCGGCTCTCTCTTGAAGCCCCTTTCAGTGGAAGATCAAGGAGATGAGGACCATCATTTTCCTGTCCCCACCCTTGCTCTCCCCTGGTCCCCGTACTCGGATGGCTTAAAGGGGGTCCCCAAACACCCATGTCTTAAAATACTCAGGCCCAGAGGTCGGGCATGGATGGGAGTGACCTTCAGGGTGCCTCTCCACTTCCGGGCCAGGAGCTTTTCCCGAAGGCGAAATCCAGGACAAAGTGCTGGCGAGCTGCATTCCACTCGTGCAGTGGCTGTGCGGCGGGGCCGGGCTCTGGGCACTGGGAACGGACTCGGAAATACCAGTGGGCTTTGTTGGGCTGATTACTCACAGCAAAGGAATGACATCCATTTCAGTGGACTTTCTAGGAACTTGCCTGCAGCTGGAGCGTCCGTCCCTGTCCCTCCGTCCCTCTCCAGCACGGAGAGGCTGCTCGCAGAGGCCCGGTGCCGGGGAGGGTAAGGCGCGGCTTACGGTGGCCTGATGCCAATGGGTCCCCGGGGGGTGGGGGACTGCTGTGAGTCTCTGTGGATGCAGTTGGGCTCTGGGTCCTCCTCCCCTGTGATAACTGGGGGCAGCCTTTCTTGACCTGTTTTTCCGATCTTCTCTCCCTCGGCTTTCCCCACGTCTCCCAGAGCAGAGGCGAGTGGCGTCCCAGCAGGACCGCAGGCTGAAGGCAGGGAAGTAGGACAGTAGGGACGGGATGGGGCTCTCATGGAGGAGCTGTCCGTTGATGGAAGCTGCCCAGCCCCGTGCTGCAGAGGAACATGGGGAGCCCTGCAGGAGTCACACACTTCTCCCCAGCTTGCACCATCGGCACATGGCAGAGCTAGGAGTGAAGTCCATTTTGGGTCAGTTACGAAGCCTGTGGGTTTAGCTACCAGCCTTGATTTTGTGTGTTCTGGATTAGCTCTACTTTTACAAGAACGAGATGAAGCACTCCCTGAGGGGAAAGGCCACATTTTATTTTTTTTCTCTGTCTCTACAAGATACCCGGAACTTGTTTTAAAAAGCAGCGGCCAGACTGTGCTGAGATTGGTGGGGCCACAGCTGCCTGAGGAGACCATGGAGGCCCCAGCAGCCGAAGGGACCCTAGAGCAACTCAGGAACTGTCCCTCTGTGGAGGGCCCTCTTCCGCGCGTGCTGGCCCACCTCTCCCACTGCTGTGCATGGCTGCGATTCATTCCCTTCCCATCATTTTTTTTTTTTTAAGATTTTATTTATTTATTTGACAGAGAGAGAGAGAGAGAATGAGCGCAAGCAGGCGGAGCGGCAGGCAGAGGGAGAGGGAGAAGCAGGCTTCCCGCTGAGCAGGGAGCCCAATGCGGGGCTCGATCCCAGGACCCTGGGATCATGACCTGAGCTGAAGGCAGACGCTTAATGACTGAGCCACCCAGGCGCCCCCATTCCCTTCCCATCTTCCTCATGGCCTGCCTATCTGTGGCTTTTCCTGCCTCATGGCCTCCATTACTGTTTTCTCTTTGCAAATGCCTCTGGACCCCCTTAACTAGTTATCATCAGCACTGCCACCACATGACTGATCCTCTTTCCATTCCTCTTTTCTGGCCCATGATGTTTCTGTTTACTAATGGCGTCTATGCCTCCCTCTCTCTATCTCTAGGCTTCTGGATCATGTCACTCTCTGGATCCTCGAAGAGTATCTCTCATTCACATGTCCTGTCAGGAGCTCTGAGGGCTTATCGACTCTCCCATCTGGACATTCCCATTGGTGAGACTCGCAGCCTACATTCTACAGAAGACAGCAAAAGGCCATCACTGATGGAAGTTTTTGTGGCCAGGGCGGTAGGGTCACATGGTAAAAAGCATATGGCATCCGCTTGATTATCCTCGATTGAAAGACGAGGGACCCAAAACTCAGAGAGGTTAAGCAACGTGCCTGAGGTCATCCATATAGAAGACAATGGAGTCTAGAATCTAGATTAGAACACAAGTCTTCTGCTTCCAAAGCCCTAGAATCTTCTATTCTATCGTGCTACCTCCCAAGAAAAACTCCATTGTGTCTGGTCTGTTTTTTGTGTTGAGAGTCATTAACTACATTTTAAATTATAGCAAAATTATAATTTCTGCAAGGTAGTTAGTTCACTCAGTAGATATTCTTCCACCCTGAAACTTCCATCTTTCTGAATAAACGAAAGCATATTATCATGAGTGTTAATGTTAACTTTAAATAAAACCCTTAGCACTAAGTCTGACATAGACTTGCTTGATAACATTATTCATAAGTGTGGTTAATAACATACTGACGACTGCTGTTTGAAAAAAGAGAAAGCAACAGAACCCCTAATAATAATACTGCAGAAACCTCTTTAGTCCAAAAATGACAGAAAAGCAGTAGCCCTTGGGTGAAGAGGCTTGACTCTTCAGCTGCCATCAGCTGGCTGTGTGGCCTGGGGCACGACAATGACCCTCCAGTCTCCATCAAATGAGCGACTCATCCCTTAGACACGGGGTTTGGCCCAAATAATCTCTCTGACTCCCTTCACCTCCAACCCGCGACGGATCTAGAAGTTTGGCTTTGCAGCCTCGCAAGGGGCTGAAGCAAGTATGGAAACAAGTTGGTAGCAAAGCCACGCCGATAGACCTCCCCAGGCCAGCAGGTGGGGTGGCCCTCCTAGTGCCTGATGGCAGGCACACAGTTCTTGCTGCAACTCCCAAGAGTTCTTATCTGAACCATGCTAACTGATTGACCTTTAGGGGCTCAGAAACTTCCTCCACGTTAGGGCTGACAAACACAGGTCATACCAGTGGCCAAGTCCACTTGCTCTGTTCTCATCTGTTGGACTCGATGGGCAGTAGAATTTCCATCCGCTCAAGCAGCTGCTGATAGCTGCAGGGCCTGGGGTGGTCTCTGTTAGCCCACCAGCTGCTTAATCAGCAGGCAGGAGGAGCTTCCTCTGGCTTCCTCTGGTCTGCAGCTGCTCAGAGCATCACTGGAACAATGGTTGACTTCCACGACAAGAATGTGTCAAACCCGTTTTTTGTTTTTTTTTTTTTAATGCAGAAAATTATTTCAGGTTGGCTTATAAGCTGGTCCAAATATGTTCTCTGGGATATAAAACATTGTGATAAAGTGCCCCAAATAATGCCCCCCGCACAAGCCCTCTGATAATGTTAATTCATTGTTGTTAATATCAGATCTCACAGAACAATGAGATTAACATGATGATGATATATCCAAACTCGACTAACCCTTCTAAGACCAGCTCACATTCCCTTTCTTCCAGGAATTCTTTCTGGACTCCTCAGCCTATATTCACTTCTGGCATTCCTTCCTTCCTCCCTCCCTCTCTTCCTTCCTTCTTCCTCCCTTCCTTCCTTCCTTCCTTCCTTCCTTCCTTCCTTCCTTCCTTCCTTCATAGAATGCTTTTCAAGTGCTTGGGGTTTTAGGTGTTGAGGATATCCTATTCTGGTGGGTGAAGACAGATAACAGGCAATATACAAATTAAAAAAAAATCATCATCCATTCATTCATTCAATCAAAAATTTACTGAGCACTTAGTATGTGCCAGACATAGTCTTAGTATTGAGTCTATTGAATAAGACAGACTTGGGTTATCAACTTCAGAAGCTTTCTTTTTAGTGGAGAAGCAGACAATGAGCAGATGGATGGAACAGTTTAGACATGGTACATGTTTGAAGAAATACAACAGGGGCTTGTGCCCATGGTGAAGGGGCAGGGGACGACAGGGTGCTGCTTTCAGCAAGGAAGTCAGGTTTCTATCATTTCCAGAGAAGTCAAATCAAAATGAAAACTTGTACTGCACTCACTGTCCTATTGTTCAAGACCTCTCTCTCTTAAACTTCACTGGAACACTGGCTTATGGTGGTCCCGGACTGAGTTTGAAGGATTTCTTAAATGACTTCAGCAGAGAAGAGGGAAAGCTGCTCCATAACTTGATTGAAGATACTTCGGCAGGGTCTCAGCTCACGGTCTTAAGAATCTGGCGGTTTGCGGGAACAGGGACAAGTGTGGGGCAAGTGGGAGAAAAGTGCTTCTGGTCTGTAGACCCTAAGATGTACTAGAACATGAAGTCTTGATTTCCAGTGAAAAGCACTAAATGACATCATGGGCAGCTGGAGCAAAGCCTGGCTCTTTCCCAAGCCTGCCATCTGATTTTCAGTCCTAACAAACCACTGCCTCACTTCTGTATCAAGATTTTAACTTTCAGAACACTTTCCTTGTGAGCTTGAGGTTTACAGCATCCTTGAAAGATAAAAGTGACAAATACTATTATCTCTGTTTGAGAGTGAGGAAACAGAGAGAGAAAGGTCAAAAGTCTTATCCAAGGCCACCCAGTAAGTTGGGGGAGAAATCAGCAATAGACCTCATTCAGAGCCCTTTGTTCTTCCCACCACGTGGCTTGTCGGTACCATCATTTACCAAATCTGCATGAAATATGCATCCATTCTTAACTCTTTTGTGCATTTAGAATAATTATCTGATTTGGGACTTTTCTTCGCCGAATGAATTTTCCTTCTCTTTGACTCCCTAGCTGCTGTCTGGAATTCTTTATCTTCAGCCCCAACTTCCCACACCTTCCTCTGGGTGGTGGGGGAGGAACCAATAGCAATGGGCAGTGTGGGAGGTGGACACTTGGGGCTACAGCTCAGGACAGCTGTCCTTGATTATAGAAGGGTGCGCAAGAGCCCCCAGGCATGCCCTGCTCAACACTGGGAATTGCTGAATGCAGATTTGAAAACCTCACCAAGCGTGTTGACCAGCAGGGACAGCTGCTGGTGGTTGGGCTGGTGGAGACCTACAGTAGGTCCCAAGCCTATCTTCCATCTTCCCCTCCTGGGTTTCCTTGTCCTTCAGGAAGATGCACACCAGTGGGTGTGTGTGGGCGGTGCCTTGTGAACCACTGGGAGAGAGGGCCATTTCCAATTCCTATGCCAACCTCCTCACTGGTCTCCTAGCATCTTCTCTCCATCCCCTCCATTCCAATGTCCACAAAGCAATTACAGTAGCCTTTGAAAACAGAACTCTTCATTTTTCTCCCCTGCTCGAAATCCTATAACTCCCTCACCCCGCTCCTCACCCCCTTACCTAAGGACAAAGTCTCAACATGGCTCATAATTGCTTGCACCATATGGTCCCTCCGGCTTACTTCGCCATATGATTTCAGACCCGCTCCCCTTTCCCACTCTGACTCCAGCCACCCTGACCTTTCTGAGCCTCAAGAGAACCAAGGTCTTTCTGCTTTGGGACTTTGGTATAAGCTGTTCCCTCTGCCTGAAACTCTCTCCCCTCCTTGTTCCCTACTTGTTTGCTGAGTATCTCTTACTCAGCTTTTATGTCACAGCTTAAATGTCACCTCCCTTGATTGCTTAGCCTAGATCATATTCCCCATTATATAGCACTTCTCCACTTCTATGAGATCATAGCTCTCACATTTGTACTAAAAAAAAAAAGTTAATTGTTTAACTGCTTAGAAGGTTCTCCTCTATCCCCTCCCTCTCCTCACTCCCTTCTTCCCCTCTTTTGGTTACATGATCTCTCATCATGCCTAGCACACTGCCTGCACTCTACGCATGTCTGTGAATGACTGAATGACCCATATGCCCTAAGGGTTGGGAGGGCATTTAAGATCCTTGAATCTAATGTGTCTCCTTGACAGCATTCCTGCCCAATATCCCCCACCTCTGCTTCAGTGCTGCTGTAGGGGGGCACTTGCTGTCTCTCAGGTCAGCCCATTCAATCTAAGGAAGGAGGGGCCTCACCAGTGGTTAAATGTTCACCCTTAGCATGTTACTTCACTCCTCTTTACCTTTGTTTCCTCATCCGTAAATGGTGATTGTGATAACACCCACTTCACAGAAATGCTGTAATTATTAAATGAGATCAGGCATGTGAAACACAATGAGTTTTTCACCGTGATGGATCAACACTTGTGAGTTATTATGATTAGGACTACTATTATTATATAATCATCATCACAGAAGGTGAAATTTTCCTTACATCGCATTGTGATCAGTTTCTCTACCCATCTGGTTCTACCTGGGGGCTTGCACAGAACGTGTCTGACACATTTCACACGACAGCCATTGACGTCTTTGAAGACAGTATCTTGTTGACTAGGTCCTGTCTTCTCCAGTGTGCCATGGGGCAGGGACCGTACCAGTTTCAAGTGTCCCACTGTCTTGGCCCTCTTTGAATAATCCCTCTTTGTCATGTCCCCTCACTTCTTGGGCCATCCTAGAGATGAAAAAGTGCTGGTCCAAATGAATCCAGGACCGTGGGCAACAGAGTAAAGTGACAAGGAATTATCTAGTCTCTGGACACAGCCAAGGTGTGAGAAGCTTTATGGACTTTTCAGCAGAACTTTGGGGTTTCCGTCTACCATTGTGAGATGGGAGCTGAAGGAAACAATATGGGGAGACCAGGTCTGATCTCAGGCAAAACTGATCTGCTCCAATCTACCATTTATTTTCTTCCTACCTTTTTTTTTTTAAGGCTGTAACTCAGGTGCCTACATGCTACTCCAGCTTACAATATAGAATGCCCTACCTAAACAACTAACCAAAGCTGTGCAGATCCTCTTTTTAGAACTTACCAGTCCTTTAAAATACTTTTTCAAGGTCTTTTCTCTCCTGAGTTAAAATACCATATTAGTTCCTGCTAAAGTGTTAATGACTAACCTCAGTTCCCCTTCCTGCCTGCCATGCCCGCCCCCCTGACCGCAAGGGTTGGATAAATTTGAATTTTAGACATAAATGGCAGGGTCAGTGAAGAAGTTAATTTTGAGCAGGTGGAGATTTTACCCAGGGCTCTCCAACTCACAATGTGCAGGTAGCTTCCTACTGCACCTAGGCATTAAGCTAACCAACCCTACAAATACAATCTTGTAGAAAGGAGGGCCTGTCTGGTGAAGTCAGTTAATATGAAGACCGCCATCTACTGGCAGATGGTATCTAATGGACCCATTGGTGTACTTAGTAAGTTATTGCTACTGCATAGAGTTTCCTGATTGGATTGCCTGAGTGAGGAGGACCAGTAGTCTCCCCTCAGTCCTTTACTCTAATCTTCCTTTTTTATTATTCCTTTTTTCTTTAACTTTGATTCCTTAATGTATATAACATTTCACAGAGCGCTTGAACTGGAGGGGATCTTTGACCTGAAGGGTATACCTGGTATAAGCCATTAACACTTTAGTATAAATTAATACATCTGACTACCAGCAGTCTAGAAATTGAGCTGAAATTCTAAGGATATGGCCAATTGGTTGTCTTCCTTCCTTCTTTCCTTCTTTCATTCCTCCATGCCTCTCTTCTTTTCTTTTTTCTTTTCTCTCGTTCTCTCCGTCTTTCTCTCTATCCCTGTATCTCTCCCTCTCTCTCTTATCATTGAATTTAGAAGTCGTGCTCAAAAACAAAATATTACGTATGAATAGGAAAGAATGACAAACATTTTTATTTACCAAGGGATAGCTGTGGACATTTTTAAAAGGTATCAGTCCACTGGCCTTGCCTACCCTATCAAAATTCATTTGTGCTTATTTCTGAATCCCTGAAACAAATGCAACTCCTCCTGATATCTCCCCAATCTTTGAGATCCCTTATTTCCAGTTCCTTCAACCCCTCTAGCAGTCTCCTACCTCCCTTTCAATAAGAAGTATAAATATTTTTGCCATATTCTAAAGCACCTTTCATGTGTGGGTGTGTTTGCTTCATGCATGGCTCTCTGGCCTCTTGTCATGGACTATTGCTTCCTGAAGCCATTTGGCTTCTCTTTCTTAGTACCTCACCATTGCACTAAGTATAAATTCAGCACTGGTTACCCAACAAGATATGTTCATTGGTTAGGGCTCAAACAGTGCTGAAATGATGGGCAAGAAAGTGTTTAGGTTCAGATAACATTCTAGGTCTCCATACACCTGCATCTGTGTGTGGGTGGCAGGAAGGGAAAATAATGGTTTACCAACTGGAGTGTGAGTGTGCCTGAGGAGACAGGAAGACTTTCCAAAGGATATTCAGGCATGAATTAACTTAAGGGAATCAATTTCCAGATCCTCAATTCCTTTTCAACCCTTCCCTAAAGTTGATCTGCTCAACGCACCTGCATTGGCTGGTTCTCTGGTCTTGCCTGTTCTTTCTCAATAGCCCTTAGCTCACTTTATAAAAAAGAAAAAAAAATTTTATTCATCCCAAAACTGACTATGGTGCATTGGGCCAAGTATAAAAACCTCCATGGCATCAAGGGGCAACTGAAAATATTAAGGAAGACAACATAAATCTCTAAAGCTTTGTGTCTTTCCATCTTATACATATTTCTGTTAAGGGCAAAGCATGGCATTAGAAATGGGGTACTTTGTCTCATTTGGAAGATATTTTGAATTCAGATTTATTGCACAGTGAGCTAGCAAATGTGATTTTTTTTTTTGTATAATGAATCTCCTCATCCATACCCTAATGATTGTCAAAGAAAATACTGCCACCATGCAAATTCCATAAAAATAAAGTGAGTGAAGATAGGAAATATTCAAGGTGGTGGTGCATTACTACAACCAGGTGATAAATGACAAATTCATGGTAAGATTTCAAACTCTCTCACTCTCTCTTTCTATCATCTTAGAATTAGAATGTAGAATGTTTGTCACAAGGACATATGTTAACACACATTGATTTGGATTAAAAAATGAAGACTAAGTGGGGTGTTTTTCTTGTTTGTTTGTTTGGACAGAGATTAAATCTACCCTGGATGATTAATTTTACAATGATGACTGCCTTCAATGATTAGGCTATGATTTGTGAATGTTTGTGAATGATTGTGGATGTTGTTCATAAACTGTGTTAAATCTGAAGCTTAAATTAAAAAAAATCTACGTCTTTGAAAAGTTTGGCAACAATAAAAATTAAGCATACTATAATGTAAAATAATTTTATAAAGGTTTTTGGCAAATGTGTACTGAAATTAACACTATTTCAATTTATCTTACTCTTTCTAAGTATATCGAATTAGAAGGTGCCTCCAAGAAAAAGAATAACAAGGATACTTAATCTTTTGATGAGTCTTGGTAAAGCATTTTAGGTGACTCTTCAGAAACAGAGAAAGTTAATGACTGCAAAGACTGGACACTAGGTATTTGCAGGTCAGATGTTTTCCAATTCTTTGCTTTCAACAATATCAGAGGAGGACCTAATCGAGTTGTCAGCTGATAGATTATTAAAAATAATTCTTGATGATAGAGCAGTATGTTATTTTTGGCATAGAACTTGGAAAGAGTTCAGAGAGTTAAATCATATTGCTATAATAAAACTCCTTCCAAACTTATTTATGTGAACAAAGTTTCCCAGCACTACTTCTATAAAAATGAAAAGCAGGAATAAAATAGATACTGCTCCCTGTCTAATTCTAATAACAAGTAATATCATGCAAGGCTACAGAAAGTAATTAAAAATTAAAGCCTTAGCTCTTTCATTAAGAAATAATTTTTGAGTAAAAAATTCTTAATTGGACTTATTTGGAGGAAATAGAGTTACATGCAGTTGTAAGAAATAATGCACAGACATCCTGGGTAGCTTTTATCCAATGGTAACATCTTGCAACACTATATAGCACAATATCATTACCAGGACATTGATATTGATATAGGCAAGATACAGAATATTTCCATTATCATGAGGATTCTACCTTTCTTCCATCCTACCCCTCCTTAATCACTAATTTGGTCTCTATTTCTGTTATTTTGTCATTTTGAGAATGTTCTATAATAGAATCATGAACTATGCAACCTTTGGGGATTGGCTTTTTTTCACTCACCTATGTTTCCTGGAGATTTATTCAGGCTGCTGTGTGTATCAGTAGTCTGTTCCTTTTTATTGCTGAGTGATACGCCAAGGTACGGATGTACTACAATCTGTTGAACCATTCACACAGTGAAGGACACCTGGGCTGTTTTCAGTCGGGAGCTATTAAAAGTAAAGCCTCTATAAATACTTACATACAGGTGACTATACGTTTTCATTTCTCTGGCATAAATATCCAGGAGTGCAATTGTGGGATCACGTAGTAGTTGCATATTTAATTTTTCAAAAACTGCCAAACGGTCTTCCAGAGTGACTTGTCCCCTTTTTCATTTCCACCAGCAATGTATGAGGCATCCAGTTTCTCTGCATCTTCACTGGCAGTCAGTGGTTTTACTTTTTTTAAACACATTATTTTGTAGTAGACTTTAAATCTTAGAATCAGTTTAGATAGAAAAGTTGCAAAGATAGAACAGAGAGTTCCATGCACCCCTCACTCAATTTCCCCTATTGTTCACATGGCACATCTGTCTGGTCCCCTTGTCACAACTAAGGAACCAACATCGACACATCACTTTTAACCAAATGCCACAGTTTATTTAGATTTCATTAGTTTGTCCCTAATTAGTTTTTTTTTTTTGCATTAGGGGATTCCACCCAGGCTACCACATTACTTTTCTCTCTCATATCTCCTTAGCCTTCTCTGGTCTGTAACAGTTTCTCAGATTTCCCTTGTTTTTGAAGACCTTAACAATTTTAGAGGGTGCTGGCCAGGTATTTTATAGAATATCCTTCGATGTGGATTTGTTTCGTTTTTCTCAAGGTCAGACTGAGGTCGTGGGTTTGGGGAGGATTGCCAGAAAGGTGAAGTGCCATCGCCATCACGTCCTACCAAAGGTACTTGCGATCATGACGGATGATGTCAAACTTGATCAGCCGGGTGAGGGAGTGTCTGTTAGCTTTCTCCACTGTCAAGTTACTCTGTTTCTCCCTTCCCATAGTTTGTTTACTCTTCAGAAGCAAGTTACCAAGGGCAGACCACCCTCAAGGGGTTAGGTGGTTAATCTCCACCTCTTTGAGGGAGGTTCCCACATAAATTTTTTGGAATTCTTCTTTATGGGAGACTGCACCTTAAAAAAAATAATATACATTATTCTTTAGAGCACTAAAAGACTTCAGAAAAATTGAACAGAATACAGGAAATTTCCACAGACATATTCCCTCTCCCCCTTCACCTCCCCTCCTCAGCAATTTCCCCTATTATTAACATATTACATTAATGTGGTACATTTGTTAAAATTGATAAGCAAATATTGATACATTGTTACTAACTAATGTTCATATTTTACATTAGGATTCACTCTTCTTTTAAAGTTCTTTGGGTTTTAATAAATGCATAATGTTATACTTTGCCCATTACAGTATCAAGATACAGTGTACAAAATAGCTTCATTGCCCTAAAAATTCCTGTGCACCCTCCCTTTCTCCCCTCAAATCCCTTACAAACAATGATCTTTTAACTGTCTTCATAGTTTTGCCTTTTTAGAATGTCATATATTTAGAATCATCCAGCATGTAGTCGTTTCAGATTGATTTCTTTCACTTAGCAATATGATTTTGAGGTTTCTCTTTTCATGTCTTGATAACTTATTTCTTCTCAACACTGAATAATAATCCACTGTATGGATGTACCACCATTTATTTATTCAATCACCCATCGAGGGACATTCATTATTTGGCAATTATGAATAAGGCTGTTATAAACATTTGTGCACAGAGTTTTGTGTGAACATAAGTTTTCAATTCATTTGGGTAAATACCAAGGAGTGCAATTACTGGATTGTATGGCAAGACTACCTTTAGCTTTGCAAGAATATGCCAGCATGTCTTACAAAGTAGCTGTACCATTTTGCATTCCTACCAGCAATGAATGAGAGTTCCTATTGTTCAATCTCCTGGCTAGCCTTTGGTGTTGTCAGTGTTAGGGGTTTTAACCATTCTAATAGGTACATAGTAACTGTTTTTTAAATTTACATTTCCCTAATGATGTATTATGTTGAACACATTTTTATGTTTATTTGTAACTATATATATTTTTTGGTGAGGTGTGAGATCTTTTGCCCACTTTTTAATTGTATTGTTTGTTTTCCTATTGTTGGGTTTTAAGAATTTTTTTGTATATTTTAGATAACAGCCCTCTATCAGATGTATGTTGGCAAAGATTTTCTCCCAGTCTCTGACTTGGATTTCCATTCTCTTAACAGTGTCTTTCAGGGGTGCCTGGGTGGCTCAGTTGGTTAAGCGACTGCCTTCGGCTCAGGTCATGATCCTGGAGTCCTGGGATCGAGTTCCGCATCGGGATCCCGGCTCGGCGGGGAGCCTGCTTCTCCCTCTGACCCTATCCCCTCTCATGCTGTTTCTCTCTCTCTCTCTCTCTCAAATAAATAAATAAATAAATAAATAAATAAATAAAATCTTTAAAAAAAAAAAACAGTGTCTTTCACAGAATAGAAGTTCTTAATTTAAATTAAGTCCGACTTACCAGATTTTTTTGTTCATGGATTGTGCTTTTGGTGTTATATCCAAAAGTCATGGTCCAATACGATGTCATGTAGATTTTCCTCAGGTTATCTTGTAGAAGTCTTATAGTTCTGTTTTTACATTTAGGTTTATGATCCATTTTGAGTTAATTTTTGTGGAAGTTATAAGGTCTGTGTCTAGATTACATTTTTTTTGCATGTAGATGTCCAATTGTTCTCGGCAATATTTGTTGAAAATACTCTTTTTTTCCATTGAATTTCCATTGGTCTTTTGCCAGAGATCAGTTGACTATATTTGTATAGGTCTCTCTATTTTGTTCCACTGGTCTATTTGTGTATACTTTCACCAACACCACACTGTCTTGATTACTGTAGCTTTTATGGTAGGTCTTGAAGTCAGGTAGTGTCCATCTTCTGACTTTGTTCTTCTTCAATATTGTGTTGGCTATGCTGGCTTTTTCGTCTTTCCATATAAACTTAGAATCAGTTTGTGGATATCCACAAAATTACTTGCTGGGATTTTGAGTGGGATTGTGTTGGATCTATAGACCATTTGGGAAGAACTTTGATACTTGAACAACATTGAGTCTTCCCATCTATGAATATGGAATATCTCTTCACTTTTTTAGATCTTTGATTTCTTTTGTCAGAGTTTTGTATTTTTCTTCATATACATCTCTTATACATTTTCTTAGATTTATATCTAAGTATTTCATTTTGAGGAGTGCTAATGTAAATGGTGGTGATTTTTAATTTTTCAATTATAAACATTCATTGCTGGTATATAGGAAAGCAATTGACTTTTGTATGTTAACCTTGTATCCTGCAACCTCTTTATAATCATTTATTAGTTCCAGAAGGTTTTATTTTGTTAATTCTTTGGGATTTTCTACATAAATAATCATGTCATCTGTAAACAAAGAAAGTTCTATTTCTTCCTTCTGAATATGTGTATCTTTTACTTTCTTTCTTGTTTTATTGCATTAACTGGGACTTCCAGTATGACGTCGAATTGGAGTGGTGAGAAAGAATATCTTTACCTTCTTGATTCAAGTGTACTTTATTTTAACGATTCTGAAGAGTCGGTAATGATATCTCATGATTATACTTGCATTTCCTTTATGGCTAATGATATTGAATAAATTTCCAAGTGCTTATTTGCTGTCTGTATATTCTCTTTGATAGAATACATTTTCATGTCTTCTGCCCATTTTCTAATTGGATTGTTTGCTTTCTTTTTAGTGTTAAGTTCTGGGAGTTCTTTATACATTCTAGATATGAAGTACTCTGTCAGTTTGCAAATATTTTCTTCCTATCTTTAGCTTGACTTTTTATCCTCTTCACAGGGTCTTTTGCAGAGCAAAAGTTTTAAATTTTGATAAAGTCTAATTTCAGTTTTTCATTTTATGGATCACACTTTCCGTTTTATGTCTAAGAACTCTTTGCTTAGTCCTAGATCCTTGTGATTTTTTTTCCTAAAAATTTTATAGTTTTATAATTTACAGTTAAATCCATGATCCATCTTGAGTTAATTTTTGTATAACATGTGAAACTTAAGTTGATTTTTTGTTGTTGTTGTTGTTCTGTTTGTTTTGTTTTTAATATATCTAAGACTACCCAATTGCTCCACCACCATTTGTTGAAAAGGCTATCTTTTCTCCACTGTGTGGCTTTTGTACCTTTGACAAAAAAGAGTTGGACACATGGTGTGGGTCTATTTTTGTGTTTTCTGTTCTGTTCTATTAATCTCTATGTCTATTCTTCCACCAATAACACACAGTCTTGATTATTGATTTATTGTACCTATAAAGTAAATCTCCAAATCAGGGAGAATGGTTTTTCCCAATTTCTTTTTCTTAAAATTGTTCTGGCTGTTCTAGTTCCTTTGCCTTTCCGTGTAAATTTTAGAATAATCTTGTGACTACTTGCCAAAAATCTTGTTGAGATTTTGATAAGAAGTGTGTTGTACCTGTATAACAATTTGGAGACAATTGATATATTTGCTGTGTTGATTCTTTCAGTACATACACACAGCATGTCTCTCCATTTCGATCTTACTGATTTCTTTCATCAGCATTGTATAATTTTAGGCCTACACATCCTGTGCATGTTTTGTTAGATTTATACATCAGTATTTTGGCTTTTTGATCAATTGTATCATGGTATTATATTTTTTATTTGGGTGCCCACTTGCCTATTTACAGTATATGAGAAACAATTTATTGATTTTTATATGATTATCTCATAGTCTGTGACCTTGCCAAACTCATTTGTGTGTTCTAAGTAGTCTTCTGTAGATTCCTTGGAATTTTCTTCATAAACAATCATGTGATCTGCAAATGTGAGTAATTTTATTTCTTTTTTCTGATCTATATGATTTTTATTTCTTTTTCTTGCTTTATTGCCCTGGCAAGAGCTTATATTGCAGTGAAAGCAGACATCATTGCCTAACATGTTCCCAATTTTAGGAGGAAAGCATTTAGTCTTTCACTTTTAACTACGATGTTAGGTGGAGGTGTTTTGTAGATTTTCTTCATCGAGTTGAGGAAGTTCCTCCCTATTCCTTTTCTTTTTTCCTGAAAGTTTTTATTTTGAGTGGATACTGATTTGCCAAATGCTTTTTCTGCATTGGTTGATATGATCACATGTGTTTTTTTCTTTTACTTTTTAATATGGTTGATTACATTATGATTTAAAAATATTGAACGAGCCTTGCATCTCTGGAATAAACCCCACTTAGTAATGGTGTATAATTTTTTTTACATGTCATTGAATTCTATTTGCTAATATTTTATTAAGAATGTTTGTCTATATTTATGAGGTTTATTGGTCTATAGTTTCCTTCCTTCCTTCCTTCCTCCCTCCCTCCCTCTCTTTCTTTCTTTCTTTCTTTCTTTCTTTCTTTCTTTCTTTCTTTCTTTCTTTCTTTCTCTGTCTCTTTCTTTCTTTCTCTCTTCTGTTCTTTCATCTTTGGTTAGTTTTGGTATCTTGATAATCATATCTTCATAAAATGAACTAGAATGTGTTTCCTCCTCTTCTATTTTCTGAAAGAGATTGTATAGAATTGGTATTAATTCTTCTTTAAATGTTTGGTAACTTTCTCCACTGAGCCATCTGGGTCTGGAGATTTGGGGAGGGGGGAAAATTATGAATTCTTAATTGTCATAGGGTTTTTCAGATTATCTCCTTCATATTGGGTGATTTATAATTTTTTATAATTATTTGTAAGTTTGTGGTTTTTGAGAAATTGATCCATTTCATCTAAGTTGTTAAGTTTATGATAGTAGAATTGTTCCTAGAATTCCTTTAATATCATTTTGATGTCTTCAGACTCTGTAGTGATATCCCCACTTTCATTCCTGATATTGATCATTTGTGTCTTTTCTCTCTCTCATTATTTTTTCTTCTTTGTCAGTCTTGCTGGAGGTTTGTCAATTTTATTAATCTTTCTAAAGAATCAGCTCTTTATATTACAAATTTTCTTTATTGCTTTTCCATTTTTAAATTTCATTGATTTCTCTTCTTACCTTTATCATTTTATTCCTTCTGCTTGCCCATGGGTTTATTTGCTCTTCATTTCCTAGGGTCTTGAGGTGGGGGATTTTGTTATTGATATGGGACTTTCCTCTTTTCTAAAATAAGGATTTAGTGCTACATATTTTCCTCTCAGCCCTGCTTAGCTGTGTCCCATAACTTTTGATATGCTGTATTTCATTTCCTTTCAGTTCAATGTATTTTTGGATTTCCCTTGAGACTTCCTCTCTTCCCATGGATTATGTAGAAGTGTTTTGATATTTTCCTGTTATTGATTTCTAGTGTGATTCCACTTGGCTGGAGAACACAGTCTATATTATTTCAATTCTTTTCAATTTGTTGAGGTTTGTTTTATGACCAGGATATGGTATGTATTGCTACCTTTTATTAAAAGTTTCTTTTCTTATTGAATTGTGTAATATTTTATGTTGTAATATTTTATGTTGTCTTGATCAATTGTACTACTAATAATTGTTATTATAACCTAATACTGAATAATAATTTTGACAATTAGAACATAATAGTTACAGGGACACCTGGGTGGCTCAGTTGTTTAGGCATCCAACTCTTGATTTCAGCTCAGGTCATGAGATCGAGCCCCAAGTCGGCTCCGTGTTCAGCGTGACGTCTGCTGGAGATTCTCTCTCCCTCTGCCCCTCTCCCCCACCACATGTGCATGTTCTCTCTCAAATAAATAAATAAATCTTTAAAAGAAAAAGACTTAAGCAAATTATGGTCAAATGGCTTAGTCACAGAAATTCGGCTTAAACTGGCTTACCAACAAATGAAGTCTGGCTTCTCAGTGCAGACCTCTTCCACCTCCGGCCAGCTGGATGTCTCCAGGAAGGGCCACTGCTACTTGAGGAAGAAGCATAGTGCAGAGCAGGGAGATGGGAGGGGCTTGGTGAGAACAGGCAACTAGCTTCTTGTCCCAACTGTAGCTTTGTGTCACCTTCAATAAGTGGCTCCTCTTTTTTGAACCCTAATGTCTTTATCTGCAAAAGCAGGGGGTTGGACTGGAGATTTATAGGACCCTCCAGTCTGAGGACTCCATGATTCTAAGTCTCTTCTGGCTGGTCCCAAATACAATCCCCAAGTCCCAAGCATTCCTCAATATTTGCTAGAGTTCCTTGCCTAGAGTCTTTAATTTGGCACTTCCTTTGTCCAAGTTCTGCCAACTTATTGTCTCCCCTGCTTACTTTCTCCAAGAGTATCAGAAGTTCTCCATGTTCTGTGCTCCAGCTACTTCCTCCAGCTGCCTCCCTCAGCACACAGGGTCTGTGCCTGGCTCTTTCTTGACTCGGTCCATACTTCCTGTCTCTGTGATGCCATGCTTCCCATACTTCTCTGTGACGCCACTCCAATGCCAGTCAGCCAGGCACTTTCTAATTCCTGGGCTGTTAACTCATGAATGTGGTCCGCACCCACAAGATAGCATTCAAGGGAAAAGCTGCTGACCCCTATACATGGGCAGCTCTTCTACAACACCTTGGGAGTGACTCTTCTTCCCTACACAAAGGAGGCTTTTGGACCCCAAAGGCTGCAGCTCTATTGAAGCTGAAAAATGGTGGTTTTCTCATATAACACAGATTAGTCTTTAAACCTGCCATTCAAGAGAATATAGCAGATCGTCCAGGGGCACCTGGGTGGCTCAGTTGTTAAGCATCTGTCTTTGGCTTAGGTCATGATCCCAGAGTCCCGCATGGGGCTCCTTGCTCAGTGGGGAACCTGCTTCTCCCTCTGCCTGCCTCACTCCCTGCTTGTGTTTTCTCTGTCTGACAAATAAATAAATAAAATCTTAAAAAAAAGTTTTAAAAAAGAGAACATAGCAAATAGCCCAGATAATCTAAGACAATATGGAATTTAAATATTCTCTTTCATGTCTATAAGCCATCAAAATATCTGGGAGCCATCCAAACACATTGATGTTTCTCTACACTATAATTGGACAACCAGAGGGGTGCCTGGCTGGCTCAGTCTGTGGAGCATGCGACTCTTGATCTTGGGGTTGTGAGTTTGAGTCCGACGTTGGGTGTGTAGATTACTTGAAATATAAAATAAAATAAAATAGGACAATCAGGTACTATGTGCCTGAAGGGATGCAATAGGAAGTACACTGCACCATCTGTGTGGTGTTCTTGCTGATTAAATGAACCTCTCAAGCTTTTGGAGCTAGACCTTTACAGGAAACACGGGAGATAGAGGAACAAGTCAAATACGCCCCACGGAAGCAATCCAGCAAATCCAGATTGTGAAGCATTCGTCCAGACAATGGACATAGTTTCTTTAATAATCAGTGACATGGAAAAGAAAAAGAAAGGATGAAAGTGTAAATTAAGAAGCTTAGGAGACATGAAACCAAATGCGGTACGTGCATCTTATTTGTAACCTAAGTTAAACAAGCCGAATGTAAAGAGGCATTTTTGAGACAGGAGGAAAAATTAGAGCTGAACTGGGTATTGGGTGATATGAAGAAATGTTTATCTGTGTGAGGTGTTTAGTTTTGTGATTCTGTAAGAAATCGCTCCTTCCACTCTCCTTTCCCCTCTTTAGAGCTACATATGGAAGTATTTAGGGAGAAATGACACAACGTCAGGAATTTTCTTTAAAGTACTATAGAAAAAAAAAAAGAGAAAGAAGAAATGGATAGATGAAGTAAGTAGGCATTTGAAGGCAAAATGTTGGTAATTGTTGGACCTGGGGGCTGGGAGCTCATTTCCTATTCTGTGGTTTTTCTGTATGATTAAAAACTTACAGTGTAAAAAAGCTGAAAAAAAAAAAAAAGGTCTGGGAAATGCCAGTCTTTTGGCCTCAAAATGATACGTGACTGTTGGCAGAGTCCATACTCACATCTCTGAGTTTAGTGTCATGGTAGAGAATGAGAGTGCTGGAGTCAGGGCAAGATGGCAATCCAAGCTCTGTCACTTACTGGGTGGGTGACCTTAGACGACTCGCTAAATGTCTCTGAACCTCATTTCCTTACGTGGTTCCTGTGGGAGCAATTGAAACACACACATAAGGTGCTCAGCAAAATAGACATTCAAAGTCAATAGTTTAAATAGAAGCTACTGTCATTGTTAACCTTAAGCCCAAAGCATCAGAGAGATCTTTGTCAGGCCATGCATCTTAGCTTGGGTTCAGAAAATAGAAATTCAGAGAAGTAAGAATCAGGAAAAAACGTGCAAAAAGTGGCCCACACACTCAGGAGGCACAAGGGTCCACACTCCCCAAGCAGAAAGCTATGACTGCTGACAGCGGCCTCATTAACCTCCAGAGCCCAGGCCAGGTAGGGGAGGGGGCAGCATTCTGAGGATGAGGCCAGGCCTCAAGCAGAGAAGCCAGCCAATTAAGAGCCCTGGGGGAGGGACAGGGGCCCGGGGGGAGGGACAGGGGCCCGGGTCGAGGACTCAAGTGTGCCTCCCAGTTTGTACTGCACCCACTAGGAGCATGAGTTGCTGGGAAGAATCTAAATATGTAGTGTGTTGTTGTTGAAATGTTTCCTTCTGACAGCCCGCTGTGCATTTTCTCTCATGGAGCTCATATTCCCCAAACTGGAAAGTGAAATCGTTTGCAGACTCCCAAGGGAAGCTAGAGCCCCAGATTCATTTTTCCCTAGAGAAAGCATGTTTGCTGGAAATTAGAGAAGGTAATTGGAGAGGCCTCGGGAAGAAAGGGACCTGCAGGGGTCATTTAGTCCATCCTCCAGCCTCCAGGCAGGAGTGAGACTAACCCGTTCCAGATGGCAGTTGTCCCTGTCTGCTGGAGACCGCCAGCAGAGACCCTCGCAGCCTGACTCAGCAGCTCATTCCAGAGGAGGCCCAGCGAGCGCACAGACCTTGCGTCTACCCTGGGCCACGTCATTGACTCGCTGTGGGTCTTGAACCAGTCATTAGTCTTGGACCCCAGTTTTCCAATCTGCAAGATGAGGGGATTTGTTACCGCCTGGCTGTTCTGGGATGAAATCCTAATACCCAATGGAAACAAGCTCTGTGCCCAGGAAGGGGCCCCTATGTAAAACAGTCAGCTCTTTGAAGAGGTTTAAATAATCTTGTAGAGCTTGTCGGAATAAATAGCTTATCCGCACTGTTCCTTCTTTCCTTATAGAATACAAGGAGAGGTGGCCAGTTTTTTTCCCCCAGAGAAAAAACTTTCCCCTGGTTCCACAAAAGTCCTGTATTGGTATCGTCGGCCCCGGACAAATGGAGGCGTCTAGCAGTGAGGAAATACCCTGAGGCATTGTTGTTAGGGCAATAACAACGTGGAAGCAGAACTCAGGACCCGAGCCCGAGCCAGGGCCTTCGCTGGCACTGAGTCTGCGGAGCGGAGGAAGACAAGCGAGGGGAGAGCTGAAGTCTAGGGACGGACGCCCCGGAGCCTCAAAAACACGGCAGCGCAGGGGCCAAAGAGGAGTAGAGCCAGCGCTGGGGTTCCCTTGTGGCGCTTCTTATTTTTATGACTATTTTTTTAGTGGAAGTAGAGTTGACACACTAGGTAGCGTCAGTTTCAGGTGTAGGACATAGTGATTCCGCAGGTCTCTACGGCGTGCTAGGCTCGCGAGTGTAGCCCCCGTCTGTCACCAGGCCCGCCATCACACCACCACTGACGAGGAGCCAGAGCCGGTTTAATTTACTGAGTCCCCTGCGCCGTACCAGGCACTGTGGTGAAAAAGGTGGTCCAGGCTCTCAGGAAGCTTCGGGGTTCGTGGGGAAGACAGACACCCATCCGTCGGCCTGTACGCGTTGCCAAGGAGAAGCTGGGAGCTGTGGGAGCTGTGGAAAGGCAACATGGCCGCCGGCCCCGCCAAGTCCTCAGCGGCAGAGGAAGCCCGTTATCCGAGCAAAGTCAGTGCGACCTTTACGGTCGGTGACTCGCACTTGGCCCTGGGCCCTAATCATACTTGGGCTCCTGTCGGTCTCTTCTACAGTTCCTCAACTCTGGTGTCTTTGAAATTTTTTTTTTTTTTTTTTTTACCGAGTTCACAGAGCACAAACTTAACCATTTTAAAGTGAAAATGCAGTGGCATTTGGTACATTCCTTACTGTTGTGCAACCACCACCTCTCTCTACTTCCAAAACATTTCATCCCCCCCGAAGGAAACCCCATACCACTAAGCAGTTCCTCCCTGTTCCTCCCTGGCCCCAGACCCTGGCAACCACCAATCTGCTTTCTGTTTCTATGGACTTGCCTCTTCTAGATATTCCACACACATGGAGTCATACAAAATGTGACCTTTTGGTGTCTGGCTTCTTTCACGTAACATCGTGTTTTTGAGGTTCATGCACGTTGTAGCATGTATCAATACTTCATTCTTTTTTATGGCTGAATAATAACTCTGGTATTTTCATAAAGGTTAACAAATGGAGATTCTGGAGAGCACTGGAGTCAACGGGGAGGAACCTGGCTCTACCAAATATCAGCTAATTACTGTGCACCTCAGTTTGCTCATCTACAAATTAAATGGTAACGCCTGACACCTTGCAGAAAGGCTCGGAGATAAAAGGTGACATACTTAGGAATAATAATACATTTTCCAAATATAACTATTAATTTATTTTTTTAATAAATAGATTTTTAAAAAAGATTATATTTATTTATTTGACAGAGAGAGAGGGATAGCGAGAGCAGGAACACAAGCAGGGGAAGTGGGAGAGGGAGAAGCAGGCTTCCCACCGAGCAGGGAGCCCGACGCGGGGCTCGATCCCAGAGCCCTGGGATCCTGACCTGAGCTGAAGGCAGACATTAACGACTGAGCCACCCAGGCACCCCCCAAATACAGCTATTTAAAACTTCCTTTTTTTTAAGATTTATTTATTTATTTTAGAGAGAGAGAGAGCATCAGTGGGAGGGGCAGAGGGAGAGAATCTCAAGCAGACTCGCTGCCAAGTGCAGAGCCTCACTCGGGGCTCGATCCCAGGACTCCGAGATCATGACCCGAGTGGAAACCAAGAGTCGGACACTCAACCGACTGCACCACTCAGGCACCCCAACTATTTAAAACTTCTAACAACCATTAATTAACATCTCATGTGTACATCTTATCTCTCCAACTACCTGTTAAGTTCCTCAGGGAGAATGTCTGTGTCATGTCCATTTCTACCCTCACAGCACTTAGAATTATGCCAGCACTTATTAGCTGTTCAACAAACGTCTCTCAGGTAGATGGCTACTTGAATAAACGAGTGGATGTATGGGTGAAGTGCCACCTGACCTGTGAGGGAAACTGCTTCCTTCCAGGTCACTTGATCCCTATATTCTCTGAATGAATGAATGAATGAATGAATGAATACATGGGTGGAAAGGAAGCATTCCCATCTGGCCTGGAATTACCAGACTCTGCCTTCCCTCTCTTTAGTTATGCCCCACTGGTCCTAGCCCAGACTACTAGCGCAAAGGAGAAAGCTGGTGAAAATAGCCATGGCACCAAGGGAAGGCAGAGTTTCATTCTGAAAATGATGTCCTAGGCAAAGAAGAGTAGGGGTTCTGAGACCATCTCCTCCTGCACAGAGTCCCCCCAGCGTTCTGGTTCTAAAGAGGATCAGTATGTATGAGGACTGTAGGTGCAAGCTAAGTAGCCTCACTTAGGACATAATCCAACCTAACCAGATCTCCCTGAAGTTGGCTAGGAATAAGGAGGCATGTGGAGGAACAGCTCTTATCATCTGAAAATTCACTGTCTCCATCCTTCAGTTGTGAGATAAACTAGGGGAGAGACACCTGGGTGGCTCAGTCAGTTAAGCATCTGCCTTCGGTTCAGGTCATGATCCCAGGGTTCTGGGATCGAGCCCCGTGTCGGGCTCCCTGCTCAGCAGGGGGTCTGCTTCTCCCCCCTCCCCTACCACCCCCTCCCCCGCTCATGCTCTCTCTCTCAAGTAAATCAATAAATAAATAAGTCTTTTTAAAAAATGAGATCCTTAAATATTCCTTTTTTTCCCTAAATATTTCCCTCTTAATACAAGTATATCTTCACAAAATAAAATTGCAAACCTTGCAACAGATACCGAGTCTGCTCAGGTGGCCTGAAGTGGTGTCAGCGGACTATGCAGATCACGGGTGGAGCCACTTGGAGAGGACCCGGCTGAGGCGGCCGGTGAACAGGTGCAGAGGGCTCCGGAAAGAGGGTGTCGGGCCTCCAAAGAGAAAGCCTTTAGTATCAAAGGGTTAAGAAAAGGACCCCTGAAGTAATTGTTGAAGGACTCTGTACATTACACTTTGAAAGGCAAAAATTAATTGCAATATTAATTTTTATGGTGACATCTCACCATAAAATTGGGCAAGAAAAATCCTGCCCACACATCAATTTTTGATTATTTATTCTACGATTTCGCAAATAGTAGTGACTTTAACTCACATTTTATTTTCTTCGGTGCCTATGTTCATAAGCTGTCGTATAATTTTTCATGTTTTTTGCTATGTCCTATAAAATACTAGAATGTAATTTTAGTGGCCCCTTTCCAGTTGCTTTGCAACTGGAACTTTGCAACGAGGAGCTCCCATATTTTATTCAGCGATGGCTACTGTTAGAACTCTGCCTTCCTGGGAGTGACGCGAGGGGCCCCATGTTAGGGATAAAGAGACCTGAACTGTATTTTGATTCTGCTTTCAGTTTACCATGTGATGTTGGCAAAGCTGCCCCACATCTTTGTGTTCCAGTTTCCGCATCTCCCAAAATTAAGATGACAATCCCTGCCTTCCTTGTACCCCACAGGGATCTCGGTGGGACGATATTATGATCCCTAGAGAAGTACATGGTGGACTTCGGGGAGAGGATGATGCCACGGCCTCCTCAACCCTACAAGAGCAGAAAACCCTGAACAACAGATGCCCTAAACACGGTTTCTATTTAGTTTTGGTGTCGTTATAATAAATGAACCTTACAGTTTCTTTCAGCACTGAAATTCTAGGACATATGTCTTCACAGCAGATTTATCTTCCTAATTACAGTTTACTCAGGGCAGCTTTATAATTCCATTTCCTCAGCACACTCCCACTGATGGAGCAGGGAGGAAGCCCAGGAGCCTGTTGCACTGGGGCTGTTATGAATGATTTACGTGCTGACTCTCAAGGGCCCACGGGACATTCGAGGAAGTATTGCCATTATTCTGTCATTCACTTTGCCCCATAACATGCCGTGAGGTCAGAGATGCTGGGCTTCACTCCCTATTGGAGAGATCGGGAAATTGAGGCAGTGGCAGACTCTGAAATCAGCGAAGCTGCTCACTCACCTCAGGCTTAAATCTGCGTCTCTGGGTCCCCAGCTTTCTCATCTAGTCCTACTGCCTCCTTTGCAAGATGGAAGGAAAAGAAACTGAAACCAGCCAGGGCCCTGACCACTGACCCACAGCATTTTGGCACTGCAAGGGGGAGCAGGGGAGGCACCGACATCCGGAGCAACGGGGCACGGGGGGGGGGGGTGTTGGGGGGAGGCCCTCCAGGACCTTGGGCAGCTTCTCCAGAGCTTGGAGCTGAACTCCACCCCAACCCCGGGGTGCCAAGCCCTTTTCTCTTAATTATTGTAGCTTTATGAGCATTGGGAGGAAAATGTCATCCAGCTGGTCTGGATTTCTCAGCACATAAGGGATCCAAAGAAGTGTTTTGTAAGTTCTCTTGGATGGCCATTCTGGGTTTCTGTGAGGAATCAACTGAGGCCCTTGGCATTAACTGAAGGAAGTGACATTTTACCGGCTGTCCCAGGGTGGAGGTAGAAGGGCTGCCTGGAGGAAGTAGAGAAAGGGGCAGAAAGAAGGTTGAACTCTCCTACAGAGCAAGGATGGGGCTCTTTGCTCTCCCCCCTGCTGGCTGGGCATTCCCCTCACGTCAAGAGTCACAGACCAACAAAGTCGTTCTACCCCTGCGCCACTGACCTAGCAGAAGGACCACTGAGATTTGGGAAGAGGGGGAGTCCCTGAAGGTGTGGCAAGCCGTTCGTGACGCTATTGAACAAGCAGGGACTGGAGGTATATCGTCTGCTCCAGCTTTGTTTCCCACAAAGCTTCCATCCCCTGGGTTCAAATTTTGCTTCTTTGTGATTTTGGGAAATTACTAAATTATCATGAAACTTCACTTTGCTCATCTGCCAAGTGAGGATAATAATACCTCTTTCTTAGAATGTTGGGGATATTCAAATGAAAAGATATATACAAAATACCCAGCACCTTGCCAGGCAAGTGGGAGTTTATTGAACTGTGATGATACGTATCAACAAGCAAATGCCTCAAGGCCGAGGATGGAAGCACACTGAGCTAGGCACCGCAGAGGGTGACCAGAGGTCTGAGGAGGCACGGGTGCCACAGGGAGCTTGCGGGACGGTTGTGAAGGTGTGGGGAGACCTGACTGACAGACTTAGGAGACCCTAAGTAAGAAAACAAAGCAGCTTGTGTGTGAGTGGTATAGCCAGTGAGCATTCCAGATTTCGAGAGGAGAGTTCACGAATTGGGCAGATCAAGGAGGGCTTCCTGGAAGAAGCAGAAATGGACTTTCTTGTCCTATTTGCCACAGACAATTCAAGTTGGTTCTTTAGTGACCCAGCAAAGCATGTATAGTGTTGAACTCTTCTAGAAACTGGTTATCTTCTGACACTTACAGACAGCTTTAGGGTGGGTAGGGGCAGAATAGATAGAGCCTCTGCTCAATCTTTGCTGGAATCTTGGGGGGCCAGGCGGCCTGCTGGGGTGAGCTCATTCCACCAGGGCTAGGAGGAGGTTGAGCAAACCGAATCTGCTGCCATTTGCACTGGTGGCAATTGGGCCAGAAGTTAAGGATTTTTATCAAGTTCTCAGGCATCTGGGTCGCTATTACCAAGAATTCTACAAAGCAAGCTTATCTTAAGATATGTCCTTCCCTGACAATATTTGTGAGCAAGGTCTGGGGCCTTTGTACAATGGGAGGGGCAGTGGGGCCTGGGGCTACTGAATCAAGAAGGTAACAGAGACGGTGGTCCCAGAAACACTTTGCAGAAAGCAAATCCCCATGGAACGGAATTAGTTTTACAGTGTAGTGTCTTAATGCATGAATGTGTGTTTGAGAGAGAAGCGGCGGGGGGGGGGGGGGGGGGTTGGGCC
>NC_138373.1:70282191-70328026 GCF_054177405.1 Leptonychotes weddellii | reverse complement strand
AAGCAGTAACACCAAGCACAACATTGGAAAGTTTGTTTTCCACACGGTCCCTTTATCTGGTGGCAAATATATCTCCTGGGAAAAGAAAACATTTCTCAGGGCAATCCCTCGGGAACATTTTTTTCCTCCTTCACATGATTTATGTTGAGGCTGCTGGGGGCACCCAGGGGTCCACCGGGGAGTGTGAGGGGGCTCAGAGCTTGGTGGGCAGGCGGAGGAAGTGGGGAGGATAGAGAAACAACCCGCACCCCCGCCCTCCCATTCTGTGGTGGAGCCTAAGCTGGCCAGGGGCTCGCATCTATAGGGATGGAGCACCCAGGAGCTCCACGGGCGGTGTGTGAGCATGTGCGAAGGGCCTCCTCATGAGGGACACCCACTCTTCTGGGGGAGTCATCCCAATATGAAGAAACTTGTGATGCGTTTGCCGAGCTGTGTTCCAGCCCTCATCCCCCTGATTAATCCCTGTTACCACTCAATTTCCACAGCTGTAAAATGATGATGGTAGGAATCACTTCGTCTCCCTCACATGGTTACTATGGGGATCAAATGAGACTGAGGAGACAAACGTGTGTTTATGACATTAGAAAACATATATAGACATCGGTGGTTATTAGATAGATGGTGTAAAGGAAGGAGCTCGGGGCTGGAGGCAGGAGGTCTAGAATCCCAGCCCTACCGCATGTGACCATGGGCCAGTCATTGCAAATCTGAGCCTGATCTTCTTCACCCAGAAAGGGGACAAAACCATTCACCCCTTCCCTCCCCCCTACCGGGTATGAAGAGGAGCAAGTGGGTCGTGACCACAAAGGTGCTTTGTATGGCAAACTGCTATATAAAGCATATGGGTTAATTCTGTTAGAAATTATATTTAGGGCTAAACCAGCTCAGAGGACAAGTGGGAACTTGTGAAGAAGCACCAATATTTTCTGCCCTTTAATGGAATCCCTGGACTTTCCCGGTGGCCTGGCAGCTGGAGAAGGCTCTTGATTTCTTTTTTTTTTGTTTGTTTGTTTTTTAATTTTATTTATTTATTTTTAAGAGCCCCAACGTGGGGCTCAAACTCACGACCCCAAGATCAAGAGTCACATGCTCTTCTGACTGAGCCAGCCAGGTGCTCCAGAAGGCTCTTGCTGTGAATGAAATAATTTGACCATGGATATGACCATTTACTTTCAAATGTGTGACTGTTCAAAATCCTTAATTATAGAAAAGAAGGCACAAGTTAATTTATAGCATTTTTGTTGCAGAGGCTGTGATTGTCTGCCAAATAGCCCTTTCTCCCTTCTTCCTTAAGAACAACCCTGTTAGGGTGGGGGTGGCAATGTGCTCAGGCAAAACAAAGGCCATTTTCCTCCCCCAGCTGCCAGTAGCGGAACCATGTGGCTGACTTTGGGCCAGTGAAATGTAAGTAGAAGTTCTTGGTGAGGCTTTGGGAGGTTCTTCCAAAGCAAGGACTAACTGAGCTGGCACAGGCCTTTTGCTTCTTCTCTTCACTTTCTTAGTGTCTGGAATGTAGGCATGGTAGCTGGTGTTCCAGTAGCCATTTTGTGATCAGGGCGCTGTCTTGAGGGTCGCGGCCATACATAAAGGATCATGAAGCCGAATGATGGACCCCTTTTATGTGAGGAAAAACAAACCTATTTATTTAACCTGTTTTCCTCCCCGCCCCAAGGTTTCTGTTGGATACAATACAACTAGATACAATTTTATCCTATACTATCATCTTTATATGGTAGGCCCCCATGATTATTCCCTTGGGAGCTAAATATACTTTACCAATAATGCCTCTCTTATTCCTGTAAGAGTCCCTAGAACGTAAGATTTACTGATAGGTAAGCTGAGGTCTAAAGAACAGTATTAGATGAAGAAAATCAAGAGAAACCATATGTTTTAACTTCTGGGTCAACTATAGCTGACTATTAGATTACTATTTTGCCACTTTTACAATGAAGAACACAACCAGAGAGACTTGATGATCCAAAGGTCCTCAAAAGTCCTGTCCTTTCATTAAGTGGCAGAGAGAGGAAGAGTGGGGAGGGAGGCAGCAGAAAGGCAAGAACAAAGCCAAGGAGCCCCAGAGGAGCACAGGTGCCAACCCCACCCCCTTTGCACACACTCTGATTAAAGCCACACTGCACATTACACCAACAGTGCACACATCCCTTTATCCATCAAAGCTCTGTGAGACTGAGACCGTATTTAGCACAATGCCAGCACACCTGAATAAAAATGGAAACACCTAGATCTCTGTTATGTCCAGAGCAGATCAAGTATTTCTTTGAAAACACCTGGAAGACTGGTGCATTTTTCTTTCTTGAAATAGAGGTCTTTACACATCTGGAGTTTAGCATTGTATCCTTAGAGCCTCAGTCCACATGGGGCTACAAGATAATGCAATCATTTGTGTAATATGACTCACTGTGATATGAATCTCTGACCAAACCTACTAAATGAATTGACAGAATTGAGTACTGTGGTGATATCATGGAAATAAGTCCTGTGTATGCAAGTTTAAAAAACAAATAGTTCATTCAACTATCAGTTAATTTTCAAACCTCCAGGTGTTGAAGCAAGAGTACTCTTTTATCTATCCAAACAAGATGTCTTACAATACACATGAACATAGAGATGTTTGCCCTGTCTTCCTTCTGTTCCCTTTCTTCTTGATATCCTTACTATCCCGATGTTCTGACACTGCACAAGTAAGCCCTAAATTAAATTTTTTTCTTATACTGATCCCTAGTTCAAGTGTGTTAATTTTGTAAACTTCTTAAATGTAAGAGATCCTATGAAACATCAATCAGGTTACTTAAAAGTGAGAAGTCTTGACTTCTACTTCCAGAAAGATGGAGGAGACATACCTTTTTCTACTTTTCCCACTAAGTACAGTGAAAAGCCGGGACGTTATATATAAAACAAACGTAAGTAGACTCTGAAAGGGAGAGAGAAGAAGACAGACCTGCTAGGGACCCTGGCCCCAAGGAACAGCACAGTGGTGAGCTCCCTGAGTGGTGGTGGTGGTGGTGATTTGCTTCGTCTCTCCCCGACTCGGAACTGAAGAAGCTAACAACCTGGAAACACCAACAGGCACAGACAAAGCCAACAAAACCCACTCTTTCGAGCCAAAGGGGCAGTCTAACAGTACAGCAGACATTTAGACAATAATTGCACTACTTTAACCAAAACCACGGAAAAAAAACTGTGGCTTCCTCTCTACCCAGGACAGCAAAGGCTGAATAGGGAACCTAGACTCCCACTCTTGCCCGGATGTAATAAGGCATCAGGAATGAAACAGGCGATATCACTACAGATCCTACCAACACCAGAAAGATAATAATGGCATACTGCCAAGGGCTCTACACATGTAAATTTGAAAATTCAAATGAAATGGACAACTTCCTGGAAAATACAAACCACCACAACTCACTCAATATGAAATTCAAAATTTAAAAAGCCCTGTAACTATGAAGAAGATAATTGAATTTGTAATTTTAAAACTCCCCCCCTCAAAAAAAAAAAAAAGGGAGGGAAAGAAAGAAATCTCCAGAGCCAGATGGTTTCACTGGAGAATTCTACAAAAACATTTAAAGAATTAACACTAATTCTACACAATCTCTTCCAGAAAATAAAAGGAAGAAACATTTCCCAATGTATCTATGAAGTTAGCTGTACTCTGATCAGAAAACCAAATATACTACCAACCCCCCTAAAAAAACAAAACAAAACAAAAAACTATGGACCGATATTTCAATACATAATCCTTAACAAAATACTAGCAGAAAGAATTCAGCAGTATGTAAAGGGAAATGTACACCATAACCAAGTGGGCTTTAGTCTAGAGATGCAATGCTGGTTCAATATTTGAAAGTCAGTCTACCACACTGACAGGCAAAAGAAGGAAAGTATCACATGATTCTATTAACCAAGGTAGAAAAGCGCTGGTCAAAATTCAATAGCCGTTCATGTTAAAAACGCTCAGAAAAAAAATTAAAAAGAAGAGAATGGAACTTCTTCAACTTGGTAAAAAGCATCTACAAGAAACTTCCAGCTAATGTCATAATTAATGATGAAAGATTAGATGCTTTCCCTCAAGATCAGGAACATGGCGAGGATGTTCACTCTTACTATTGTCTTTCTGCATAGCAGAGGAAGTTCTAGTCAGTGCACAGAGGCAAGAAAAGGAAACAAAAGGCTTATGGATCACAAAGAAAGAAATAAAAGTGTTCCTATTTGCAGGTGATATGATTGTCTGTCTACAGAGAAAATTCCAAGTAATGTACAAAAAATTTCTAAATTATTAAGTTCAGCAAAATTGCAGGATACAAGATAAACACATGAAAATCATTTGTATTTCTACCTACTAGCAATGAACACATGGATACCAAAATTAGTAATACAATACCATTTACACTTACTAAACAAATTAAATGCTTAGGTGTAAGTCTCACAAAACATATATAAAATTCTATGCTGAAAAGTACAAAGTGCTTACAAAAGAAAGAAAAAAAGATCGAAATAAATGGAGAAACATACTATGTATATTCATTGGAAGAGTCCATACAGTAAGGATCTTCCCAAACTGATACACAGATTTAATATAATTCCTATCAAAATCCCAGCAAGATTTTTGGTGGATATCCATCTTATTGTTCTAAAACGTATATGGAAAAGCAGAGGATAGAATACCCAAAACAATTCTGAAAAGGAAAAAGAAAGCAGGAGAAATCAGTCTGCTCAATTTTAAGTCTAATTATATAGCTGGAGTAATCAAGACTATGTGTTATTGGCAGAAAGATAGACACAGATGTCAGTGGAACAGAATGCAGATCCAAGAAACAGACCGGCAAAAGTATGTTCACTTCTCTTTGACAAAGATTCAAAAGCAGGTCAGTTGGAGGAAAGGTAGTCTTTTTAACCAAAGGTGCTGAAACGATTGGATATCCATTGACACAAAAATGCACCTCGTCTTGAGTCTCACACATCATACAAAACATGAACTCAGAATGGATCATAGACTTAAATGTAAATCTTTTACAAAGCTTTTGGACAAAAACATAGGCGAAAATCTTTATATCCAGGCCCGAGCAAAGAGTTCTTAGATTTGGCACCAACTTATGACCCATAAAAGAGAAAAACCAATAAATTAGACTATATAAAATTAAAAGCTTTTGCTCTCTGAAAGACCATGTGAAGAGGATGAAAAGATAAGCTACAGACTGGGAGAAAATATCTGCAAACTTCCTATCTGAAAATAAGTTATTATCTAGACGGTATGAAAACCTCCCTGAACTCAACTGTAAAAAAACAAAAAGACCCAACAATCCAAGTAGAAAATGGACAAGAGCCATTTCACTGAAGAGGATTACAGATGAACTAAGCCCATGAGAAGATGTTCAATCTCATTGGCCATTAGGGAAATGCAAATCAAAATCATGAGATATTATTATATATATATCAGAATGACAAAAACAAAAGATAGTACAGAAGAACCCCAAATAATTTATGTAGCTGCTTCCTTGTCAAAGAGATGGAGCTTAACTCCCAACCCCGTGAGTGTGGGCTATGCTAAGGATTTGTTTTCAAAGAGTAAAGTATGGAGGAGAACAGGGAAGGTCACTTGATGTAGAGAAACCTGGCAGACACTCCCTCACCCAGGTGATCAAGGTTGACATCATTAGTCATGTTGATCGCATGTACCTTTGATATGATGTGATGATGATGGCACTTCACCTTTGTGGCAATCCTCCCCAAACCCATGACCTCAGTCTAACCATGAGAAACACAAAACAAACCCAAGTTGAAGGATATTCTGTAAGAGACTTGGCCAGCATGCCTCAGAACTCTTAAGGTCATCAAAAGCAAGGAAAGTCCGAAAAACTATCACAGACCAGAAAAGGTGAAGGGGACATGATAAATAAAAGTCAGTGGCACCCTGGGTAGAATCCTCTCAACAGAAGGAGAGTTGAGACAATCTAGTGAAATCCAAGTAAGTAAGTGTCGCAGTTAGATAAAAGTGGTGTTGATGTTGATTCTTCAGTTGTGACAAAGGGACTGTACAGATGTAAGATAGAAACAAGAGAGAAAGTTGAATGGAAACTAAGGGGGAATTTCTCAGTTTTTTCTCTGGAACTCTCATACTCTGTCTGTCTAAACCAATTCTAAAATTTAAAGATTATAACAAAATAATGTGTCCAAAAAAGTGACCACCACCAACTGCTGGTGAAGATGCAGAGAATCTGGATCCCTCGTCCACTGCTGGTGGGAATGTGAAATACCACAGCCACTCTGGAAGACAGTGGGGCCGTTTCTTTTAAAATTAAATATGCAACTACTACAGGAGCTAGGAACGGCATTCCTGGGTATTTGTCCCGGAGAAATGAAAACTTATGTTTAGATTAAAACCTGTACAAGAATATTTATAGAGGCTTTATTTGTAATGGGCTCCAACTGGCAACAACCAGATGTCCTCCATGGTGTGAATAGTGCAACAGACAGTGGTCTATCCACACCATAGAGTATCACTAAGCAATAAATAGTAATAAACTACTGTACATGTAACCACCCCTGGATCGATCTCTAGAGAATTATGGTGAGTGAAAAAAGCCAATCCCAAAGGGTTGCATACTGTGTGATTCCATCTATAATAACATTTTTGTTATTATAAATTATTGAAGTGGAGAAGAAATTAGTGGATGTCAGGGATTACCAATGGGTGGTTAAGGGAAGGAAGTGGGCATGGTTATAAAAGAGCCGCCTGAAGGATTCTTGTGGGCGTGGAAACGTTCTGTATCTTTATTGTATCATTGTCAATATCCTGGTTGTGGTACTGTACTATGATGTTGGAAGATGTTACCACTGGGGGAAATGGGGTAAGAGGTACATAGGATCTCCCTGTATTGTTTCTTATAACTATATGTGAATCTATAATTACCTCAAAATAAAAAGTTTAACTTCAAAAAGGGGAAAAGTCCCAAACCCAAGCACTTTCAAAATCAGGCCACAGACTCAGAGGTCTCTCAGTGTCCCCAGGGATCCCAGAGACCTAAGTGTAGCTGCTCGAGCCCTGTCCCTGCAAACATGGGAATACAACATTGATCAGAAACACCAGGAAACTTTCTGCAGGGGGAAAAATTGACAGGCAATAGGAAAGGAAGGAAGAGGAAAAGAGGGTATGAAAATAATAAAAAGGAGTGACACTGGAAAACACTTGTCCTTGGCCTCTCTGAAGCAGTCACTCTGGGAGACTGGTGACTTATTCTGGGAGCTGCCATTGCCAAGAACGGTTTTGAAATCTCAACTAAACACAACTTGGAGTCCACGGCATGTTAAAAGCCACACTATGCAAATCTTCTGTCATCTAAAGTACATTCTATTTTTCTGAAACCAGTGAATATGATGGGAGGTGATATGACACATTGTGATGAGCATAGCCCTTGGGGCAGTGAGAATCAGGTTTAAGTGTACTCTCTGCCACTTGGTGATTGTGTGGCTTTAGGCATGCCACTTAATCTTTATCAATGTCAGTTTCAGAATCTGTAGAATAGAGCTAATTATGCCCATCTCCCAGGATTTGTGTAGGATTAAGTGTGACCATAGATTGAAGCATCTAGTCCTGTGCCTGGCTCAGAGTCTAAGCTCACATTTAAAGACTTTATAAATATGGTGGGCACAAGCTGATTTTCTTGTGAGACTCCCGAATAGGACCCGAAGACCTTCCCAAGAAGTGTTCAAAAATGTGCTGAGCTGCATTCATCAACTTCTTTGGAATAGGCTGATAGTCTCTTAAGTTGTATGAAGAACAAGCCGTATTTTGTTTAAGAAGTTCTGGCATGCTTGTTATGAAACTAATTTTATTTCCTTAGTCATATCCCACAGTGATGGGCATCATTTATTAAAAAAGTGGTCAGCAACTTGTCCCTCAGCAGACCCAAAGGGAATGAGTATTTATAAGACGACACTCATGACTTATCAAAAAAAAAATTAAACTGTGGGCTCAGTGGGTTTTGTTTAAAACCACTGAGATGCATTTCTGACATATCCCCATACAAAATGGCTCAAACATGTGTTCTTTAAAAAAAAAAAAAAGCTTTGCCTTAAAGATAGGACAGTTTGAACATTAAAAAGAATAATGACTGCAGTGGACTGAAACACATCAAACTTATAAAAACTTTTGAGTTAAGAGACCATATTTGCAATCCATATATCAGACAAAGGACTTATATCCAGAATATACAACTCAATAAGACAAACAGCCCAATAAAAAATGAGCAAAAGATTTGAACAGACACTTCACAAAAGAGGACATATAAATGGTCAGTAAGTCTATGGAAGGATGCTCCAAACTTCATTTGTCATCAGGAAGTGCAAATTAAAACCTCAATGAGATATCTTTTTCACATCTTCTAGAATGGCTAAAATTAAAAAGACTAACAAAACCAAGGGTTGCCAAAGATGTAGAACAATTGAAACTCTCATACGTTACTGGTGGGAATGCAAGAGTACACTTTGCAAAACAGCTTGGCAGTTTCTTATAAAGTTAAATATTCACCTGCCATACAACTCAACAATTCTACTCCTAGATATTTACCCAAGAGAAAAGCATTTTTCCACAAGGAGACTTCATACACAAATGCTTATGGCAACTTTATTTGTAATAGCCCCAAACTGGAAACACTCCCATGCCCATCAACAGATAAACACATTTTAAAAAAAGAAATTATGGTATATTCATAAAATGGAATGCTACTCAGTACTGAAAAAGAAATAAACTACTGATATATGTAACAACATGGATGAATCTCAAAAACATTATGCTATATGAAAGAAGCCAGATACAAGAGTATATGCTGTATAATTTCACTTATCTTGAAGATTAGAACAGGCAAAACTAATTAATAAGTGAAAGAAAGCAGATCTGGAGTTGCCTGGAGTTGGAAATGGAGGGGATGGTTGATTGCAAAAAGGCACGAGAAAACCTTGGGGGTAATAGGAATGTTCTGTATCTTGATTGTAGTGGTGTTTCCGTAGTCGGTTATACTTTGTAGGTTATATACATGGTAGGTTATAATTTGTCAAAATGTGTGCAGTACACTTTATGTAAATGGTGCTTTAATAGCTTAGATTTTAAAACCTAAGTCTATAATGATTCTTTAAAACAAAGCAACAAGCAACTCTTATTGAACACTTTTGAAAATTGCTAGGGCACCAATGCCTTATTCCGAAAACTGATATAAAGTATTAAGCATTTATACTGCTTTGTCCAGGATATGCAAATAGTTCAGAGAAAGTTCTATTTTATAGAAGAATACCAATTCCTACATGTAGAAGGAATGGCATTTTGCCATGTCTAATGAACTAATGTGATATCAATGAATGTTGAAATCATTGAGTGAAAGGTTAATGGGAAACATCATAATGGATGGGTCAGACCAACAATCCCTGAACCCACACTAATCTAGCTTCACATCACTAAGACTGGGACAACCAGATAAGATGTGCCTTCAGATGTGATGCAACATAAATTAAAATCTACTTGGGACCCTAGCTCTACAAATTTACGGCAAATAAAAAAACACTTTAAATAACAGAACAAGAAAAGAATCAGACAAATATGAAGTTAGAGAATCTTCTAAGATAAGTGATCTAGTTTTTTTACTTGTTAAAATACATACATAGTATTTTTGGGAGAAATTGTATGATGTCTGGGATTTGTTTTAAAATTCTCTAGTAAGATAAATAAATAGATAAAGAATAAAAAAAGAAACAATATTGGAATTAAAAACATAACTGTAAAACTAGATCATGGATACGTGAGGTTCTCTACACTCTTTACTTTTATGTACATTTAAATATTTACATAATAAAAAGTAAAAAAAAGTTTGGCTTTCGGAGAAAACCTTCAGTTATCTGGGAAATCAATTTAATTGTTTGATGATGTCAAACAAAATGGGTGTCCCCAGTTTATCTCTTTTTTTCAGTCTATTTCATTTCAGTGAAGGTAATATGTGTTCATGGTTTAAAAAGTCAGACAGTACTACGCAATTCATAACTTTATTCTGCTATTTCTTGATTTTTCACTTTTAAACATTGCTTATTGATCCTCAAATGTCAATGTCTATGAGTCTTTATCTTGGGTCAGTCAATTTCCCAAGAGAGGGATCTTCTCTGATCCTCTGCTAGAGTGGGAAAAAGGGTGGGAAAAGAGTTTTGTGGTTGCCTGGGTGGGAAAAGGATCCTCATATAATCAATCTGTTAACAACCCCCAGCTTATAGCCCCACCTTCAGAGATACCTGGTGCTTCCAACTCCTCGGTTTTACTGGAGAGTTTTCCTGTTAGTCCCTCTACACAAGCATTTATGGATCTCTCTGCTCTGTTAAGTCAGTTCTCATCTACCCCCTAACTTTCCACTGACCGCCAACATCTTTTATTAATTTGACAAAGAATTTATTATCTGTGATGTGATCAATACTATTCTAGGTCCATATCAGTGAATGGAACAAGCAGTAGGCATAATAAATCGTTATGTTATGCATGATATTTTTGGAGCAAGAAAAGGTAATCAGAAATGTGTGTGGGGGGGTGGAGGTGTCAGGTTAATTTTAAATAGGGTGAACAGGGTGGGCTACATTGGAAAGGTGATATTTGAGCAAAGACCTGAAAGCAGGAGGGAGTTAGCCATTAGACTGTCTAGGGATAGTTCCCTTTAGTTGAAGACTTTTGTCTGTGTGGGCCCCTCTTGTTGTCCTTGAAGGGTATATCTTGTTATTCTGCTCTATCATGTGAGTGGTGTCAAGAGGGAAATGGACATAAATGTTGATGTGCTCAATCCAACACCTTTAACCAGAAGTGCCTCCTATTAACCCCACCTTTCTCATCCTAGTGTGTCTCCTGACTTTTTCAAATTGCTTAGCACCAGATGAGTATATGAGAATTCAGTAATTAATTTTTATTGCTACATTAAATTAATAAATCATTAGAGTTACAAACAGCTTTCAGAAAGCTTGATTTTGTCACAAAATGTTCAAGCTCCTACAACTTCATTTCCTTCCTGCCTCCTCTTGAACTGCCACCCTACATGTTGTACTGTAAGCAGTGAAAATATTGGGTACCTCATAGCAATCAAGGTTCCTAGTAGTGGGTGGGAAACCACTCTTTGTGAAGGTTACCTACTGAGAGCAGGATGTTTAAGAAACAATAAGTGCATGTCATTGACTAAATACGATTGTGCTCAGGGAATTTTTTGGGTGATGGAACTGTTCTCTATGATGTAGGGATGGTGATTACCTGACAGTGTGCACTTGTCAAAACCCCTAGACCTGTACACCACAAAGAGAAACTGTACTGTATACAAATTTTTAAAAATCAAGATTTCCAGTTTCTGGTCCAGCGGGAAAGAAGTGTGGAAGTCACCATTCTGTCCTAACAACAGTAAAAAGCTGGAAAAACTGAAAAATCAATGACTCTTCTTAGATTCATAAGAGAAATGAGGTCACAGGGCAAATTCGCTACACCTCAAATTGGAGAGAAAGGTGAATACAGAGAATCATAACTTAGCAGAAATGCATGAGTAGAAACCTCTGTGGGAACCAGTGGCTAAGCAAGGAAACCTAAACTGTAATCAATGAATTGCTGGAGACTCATGTGGACAAATCTGAGAGAGAACAATTCCAGGGGAACACAATCACTGGGGTCCACATTTTTGTGAGCTTTATCTTCTGGAACTCTACCAGCTTCTCACAATGAATAAGGGAGCTCCTTATTGCTCTGGCAGAGAGACGGTAAAAGGAACCATTCTGAGATATACCAAAGCATTCTGTTCTTAACAAGGTCTACCCTCAGGTGAAACTAACCAGAACCTGCTGGAGTTTTACTGGGGCTTCAGGTGGGGGGAGAAATGCCCAACTTCAGCCCACTTTACCCATCCTGTCCCATTCAAAGAAGGGGGGAAACCTGAGAAACTCTTGTGAAGTTCGGTCCAGAGACAAAAGCTCATCAAAAGATTGAGTCCTAATTATAGGACTTCCCCTGCCCCTACACCTCACCATGACATTACTAAAGGCCGTTTACTGTAATTCCTTTCATCCAATATGTTATATCTGGCAATCAAGACAAAAATATAATTACTAAAGGGCAAAAAAAAAAATACAATTTCAAGAGAAAAAGCAAGCATCACAACCAGACTCAGATATGGCAGGGATGTTGGAATTATCATACTGATAATTAAAATAACTATGATTAACATGCAAAGGGCTCTAATGTATAAAAGAGATAACATACAAGAACAGATGGGCAATGTAAGCAGAAAGATGGAAATTCTAAAAAGAACCAAAAAGAAATGCCAGAAATAAAAAACACTGTAACAGAAATGAAGAACGCCTTTGATGGGCTTATGGGTAGACTAAACATGGCTGAAGAAAGAATCTCTGAGCTTGAGAATATCTCAGTGTAAATCTCCCAAACTGAAAAGCGAAGAGAAAAAAGACTGAAAACAAAACCCAAAAAACAACTGAAGACCTGTGAGACAGCTATAAATGGTGTAAAATGTGTGTAAGGGGAATACCAGAAGGAGAAGACAGAGAAGAAATATTTGAAACAGTAATGACTGAGAATTTCCCCCAAAGTAATGTCAGAAATCAAACAACAGATCCAGGAAGCTCAGAGAACATCAAGCAGGATAGATGCCAAAATAACTAAGCCTAGGCATATCATATGCAAACTACAGAAAATCAGAGATAAAGGGGGGGGAAAAGCACTGGAGGAACTCAGAGAAAAAAAACCACCTTACCTGTAGAGGATCAAAGATAAAAAAGCATTAATCTGATTTCTCCTCAGAAACCAGGCAAACAAGTAGAGAGTGGAATTAGATATTTAAAGTGTTGAGAGAAAAAACCACCAGCCTAGATTCTGTACGCTGCAAAATTATCCTTCAAAACTGAGGGAAAATTAAAGACTTCCTCAGAGAAACAAGAATTGAGGAGATTTGGTACTAGTAGACCTGCCTTGTAAGAAATGTTAGAAGTTCTTCAGAGAGAAAGAAAATGATAAAGGTTAGAAACTCAGATCTACATAAAGAAAGGAAGGGCATCAGAGAAGGAATTAGTGCAGGTGAAAGTAAAAATTGTATTTTTCTGGAGCACCTGGGTGGCTCAGTCGTTAAGTGTCTGCCTTTGGCTCAGGACATGATCCCTGGGTCCTGGGATCGAGCCCCACATCGCGTTCCCTGCTCAGCGGGAAGCCTGCTTCTCCCTCTGTCACTCCCCTTGCTTGTGTTCCTTTTCTTTCCGTGTCTCTCTGTCAAATAAATAAATAAAATCTTTTTAAAAATTATATTTTTCTTATTCTTCATTTATCTAAGATAAAAGTCTACTTAAAATTATCATAACAACAAAATAATAGCAACAATGTATTTGCTTATGTATACTTATGCATATCTATGCTTATGTATAAGTGAAATGAATGATAGCAAATATACCAGAAAAGAGATGGAGGAATTAAGATTATTTTGTTGTTATAAGATATTCACATTGTCTGTGAAGTGGTATAGTGTTATTTGAAAGCAGGCTTGAATTAGTTGTAAATGTATATTGCAAACTCTAGGGCAACCACTAAAAAAAGTTTAGAAAGCATATGCTATGACATGGATGGAGCTAGAGAGTATTATGCTAAGCAAAATAAGTCAGTCAGAGAAATACAAATAACATATGATTTTACTCGTATGTGGAATTTAAGAAACAAACAAACAAACAAAATTCATAGTGGAAAAAAAGAGAGAGGAAAACAAAAAAATAGACTCTTAACCATAGAAAACAAACAGACGGTTTACCAGAGGGGAGGTAGGTGGGGGGATAGGTTAAATAGGTGATGGGGATTATGGAGTGTACTTGTGATGAGCACCCGGTGATGTCTGTAAGTGTTGAATCACTAAACTGTACACCTGAAACTAATATTACATTGTACATTAACTAACTGGAATTTAAATAAAAGCTAAAAACAAACACACAAAAAAACCAACTAAACAAATAAAGCATATGCTAAGAATGGAGAGAAAATGGAATGATATAAAATGCTCAATTTACATCACAAAAGCAGAAAAAGAGTGGAAGACAAAAATAGGGACAAAGAACAAGGATAACAAATAGAAAACAGTAATAAATATGGTAGATATTAATCCAACTATACCAATAATTATGTTGAATGTCAATGGGCAAAACACACCAATTAAAATATTGTCAGAATGGATCAAAAAAAGACCCAGATATATGTTGTTTACAAGAAACTCATCTTAAAAGTAAAGACACATACAGATAGTAAATAGAGGGAGAAAGATATACCTTGCTAACACTAATAAAAAGAAAACAGGAGTGGCTATATTAATTTCAGACAGAGCAGACTTCAGAGCAGGGAAGGTTATCAGAGATAAAGAGGGGCATTACATAATGATAGAGGGTTCAATTTTCCAAGAATACATAACAATTCTTAAAGTTATCTAACAATAGAGCATCAAAATACCTGAAGCCAAGACTGTAAGGAGAAATAGGTAAATTCACTATCAGAGTTGGAGACTTCAGCACCCATCTCTCAGAAATGGGCAGATCCAGAAGACAGAAAATCAATAAGGACATAGTTGAACACAACAGCACCATCAATCAACTGGATATAATGGACCTCTATAGAATACCTTATTTAACGACAACTGAATACACATTCTCAAGCTCAGATGGAACATTCACCATGATAGACCACATTCTTGTCCATAAAACACACCTCAAGAAATTTAAAAGAAGAGAAATCACACAAGGTTTCCTCTCCTTCCATAATGGAATTGAACTAGAAAGCAATAACAGAAGGATAGGTGGAAAATCCCCAAATGCATGGAGATTAAACAACACATTTCTAAATAACATGAATCAAAGAAGAAATCTAAAGAGAAAGTTAAAAATATTTTGAACAAAATAAAAATGAAAACACAACTTATCAAAAATTTTTGGATGCAACAAAAACAGTACCTAGAGGGAAATTCATAGAATTGAATACATATATTAGGAAAGAAGAAAGTCCTAAAATTAATAATCTAAACTTCCACTTTAGGAAATTAGAAAAAGAAGAGCGAATTAAATCCAAAGTAAGCAGAAGAAAAGAAATAACAAAAACTAGAACAGAAATCAGTGAAATTGAAAATAAGAAATCAATAGAGAAAACTAACAAAACCAAAAACTGGTTTTCAATAATATTGATAAGCTTCTAGACTGGCTAACTAAGAAAATAGAGGACTCAAATGACTAATATCAGAAGTAGAAGAGGAGACGTCACTGCAGATCTCATTAAAAGGATAATAAAGGAATAGTATGAAAAACTATGCCCACAAAATTGATAACCTAGATGAAATGGATCAATTCCTTGAAAGACTCACTCTGCCCAAACTCACACCAAGAAGAAAACGACAATATGAATGGTTTATGTCTATTAAAGAAACTGAATCAATAACTAATAACCTTCCAAAATAGAAAGCATGGCCCAAATGGAGTCACTGGTGAATTCTATAAAACATTCAAGGAAGAAATTATACCAATTGTTCATAATTTCTTTCAGAAGATAGATGCAGAGGGAGTACTTTCTAACTCATTTAATGAGGCCAGCATTAACCTAATCCAAATCCAGACATAGATATTATAAGAAAAGAAAACTGCAGATTAATATCTCTCATAAACACAGATGCAAAAGTCCTCAACAAAATATTGGCAAATCAAATCCGACAATGTATAAAAAGATTTGTACACCGTGACCATGTGGGATCTATTTTAAGTAGACAAGGTCGGTTTAACATTTGATAATCAGTAATGTAATCCATTACATCAACAGGCTAAGGAAGAAAATTCACATGATCATATCAGTAAATACAGAAAACACATTTGACAGAATTCAACACTCATTCATGATAAAAAAAAACAACAACAACAACCTCTCAGTAAACTGGACATAGAGGGGAACTTCCTTAACTTGATCTACAAAATATCTACAAAATACTTAATATATCTACAAAATATCTACAAAAAACTTAACAACTAACATCATACTTAATGGTGAGAAACTCAAAGCCTTCCCATAAAGATTGAGACCAAAGCAAGGATGTCCCTCTCACCACTGCTTTTCAACATCATACCAGAAGTCTTAGGTAATGCAATAAAACAAGAAAAGGAAGTAAAAGTTATACAAATTGGGAAGAAAGAAATAAAACTATCTTTGTTTACAAGTAACATGATCATCGATGTAGAAAACAATCTACAAAAATAATCCTAGAACTAATAAGCCATTAGAACAATATTATAGATTACAGGTTAATATACAAAAGTCAATCACTTTCCTATATAGCAGCAATGAACAAGTGGAATTTGAAATGAAAAACAGTATAACATTTACATTACCATGTCCCCCCAGATGAAATACTCAGGTATAATTTTAATAAAATATGTACAAGATCTCTGTGAAAAAAAACTATAAAGCTTTTATAAAAGAAACCAAAGAATTAGATGGGAGATATTCCATATTCATAGATAGGAAGATTCAATATTGCCAAAATGTCAATTTTTCCCAACTTGATCTACTGATTCAATGCAATCTCAGTCAAAATCCCAGCAATTATTTTGTGGATATCAACAAACTGATTCTAAAGTTTATATGGAGAGACTAAAACTCAGAATAGCAAACACAATATTGAAGTAGAAAAATGAGTTGGAGAACAGATACTACCCAACTTCAAGACTTATTATAAAGCTACAATAATCAGGGGGCGCCTGGGTGGCTCAGTCGTTAAGCATCTGCCTTCAGCTCAGGTCATGGTCCCAGGGTCCTGGGATCGAGCCCCACATCGGGCTCCCTGCTCGGCGGAAAGCCTGCTTCTCCCTCTCCCACTCCCCCTGTTTGTGTCCCCTCTCTCCCTGTGTCTCTCTCTGTCAAATAAATAAATAAAATCTTAAAAAAAAAAAAGCTACAGTAATCAAGACAGTATGGTATTAGCAAATGAATAGAAAAATAGATCAATGAAAGAAAATAGAGAGCCCAGAAATAGACCCACATAAATATAGTCAACCAATAAAGGAGCAAAGGCAATGAAATGAAGAAAAGACAGTCTTTTCCAACAAATGGTGCTAAAACAAGGGGAAAACCACATGCAAAAACAAATCTTGACCCAGACCTTATAACTGTCATAATAGTTAACTCAAAATGGATCACAGAGCTAAATGTAAAATGCAAAACTATCAAACTCCTGGAACATAATATAGGAGAGAATCTAGATTATCTTGGGTTTGGTCATCTCTTTTTAAGTACACCATCACAGGTATCATCTGCAAAAGAATTGACTGATAAGCTAGATTTCACTAAAATGACAAATTTCTGTTCTATGAGATAAGAGAATGAAAAGACAAGCCACAGACCGGGAGAAAATATTTGCAAAGATAGATTGGATAAAGGGCGATTATCTAAAATACACACAAAAAAGCCCCTTAAAACTCAACAATAGAAAACAAACAACCCAATTTAAAAAATAGGCCATAAATAAATAAATAAATAAATAAATAAATAAATAAATAAAATGGGCCAAAGACCTAACAGATATCTCACTAAAGAGGCATTCAGATGTCAAATAAGTACATGAAAATACGTTCTACATCACATGTCATCAAGGTAATCTAAATCTGAACATTGAGATATCACTACACACCTATCAGAATAGCCAAAATCCCAAACACTGGCAACATCAAATGCTGATGAGGAGATTGAGCAATAGGAATCTCTCATTCATTGCTGGTGGAAATGAAAAATGGTACAGCCGCTTTGGAAGGCAGCTTGACATTTTCTTGAAAAACTAAAAATAGTTTTTTCTACGATATGATCCAGCAATTACACAATTTGTCATTATCCAAAGGAGTTGAAAACTTACGTCCATACAAAATACTGCATACAATGTTTTTAGCAGCTTTATTCCTAATTGCTAAAACTTGAAAGCAACCAAGATGTCCTTCAGTAGATGAATGGATAAAGAAATGGTGGTATATCCAGACAATGAAATATTATTCAAGCACTAAGAAGAAATGAGCTATCAAGCCATGAAAAGACATGAAAGAAACTTAGCCAATCTGAAAAGGCTACATATTGTATGATTCCAACTATATGACATTCTGGAAAAGGCAAAACTACAGAGATAGTAAAAAGATCAGTGGTTGCCAGGTGCTGGAGGAGGGAAAGAAGGGATGGGGAGAGCACAGAGGGTTTTTAGGGCAGTGAAAATTCTCTGTATGGTACTATAATGATGAATAAATGTCTACACATTTGACCTAACCCACAGAATGTAGAATCCCAAAAGTAAACTCTAAGGTAAACTTTGGACTTCAGGTGATTTTAATGGAAAAACAATAACCCTACAGAAATTATAACAACTGTAGCACTCTGGTGGGGGATGTTGATAGTGGGAAGGCTATGCGTGCAGGGGGAAGGGAGTTTATGGGAAATCTCATATCTTCCATTCAACTTTGCTGTGAACCTGAAACTGCTCTAAAAAATAGTCTATTAAAAAAAAAAACAAAAAACAACCAGATTGTTGGGGGATCCTATGGAATGCAGACTTTGAAAAACAAATCTACCTGTATTGTGAATGTATTGACATAACCTCACTGAAGGGGAGTAGGGGAAAGGGGAGGTGACCTAAATAACTTTGGAAATGGTATTTTAAGTGGAAATTGTAAGGCTAAAGACAAAAAATAACTATAACCCCCCCCATATTCTTGTTGGAAAATGTGTTTCTCACAGAGGCAGCAGTTAGCAATTCTGAAACTACCTTATGTATATACTAGGGCTGAACAAATAAGTATAAATTGTGGATAATGGGAGCCAAGTTTCTCACTGTTCAAGAAAGAAGTTACAAGTTAGCTAGAGAGAAGGCTAGGGTCCAGGGTGCTGATTAGAGTTGATGAGTAAGATATCAGTAAGAACTCATTTATTTTAATATGTATATAGATCTACAGGTACAGAAATAGATATGTGTGTATACACAGATTACCACAAATGCATACATTTCCTAACTCTGTGTGCAGAGAGCCCTGGTAACAGGGCAGTGACACCCTGGTAACAATAAACACACCTAGCACTTGGATCCTTATTTCTAAATAACATTTTCCAATGAAAGAAATCAGGGCAGGCTTGGAAAATGGCTGATTCTAGGGCTGGAACAGGGAAAACATGAGATGAGCCTGGAGCATCGTTTAGTGTCAGGAAGTAAGGAAGCACTAAAACACACACATAGAGAAAGGGACAGAGACAGAAAGACAGACACAGAGAAAAGCAAAGAGAAGGAAAGAAAAGGAAAGTTGCAGATAGGTCAAAAGGATACAGAGGCTAACCAAAGGAGCTCTCAGTGGCCACAGCTAGAACAATCTGAGGAAATAAGCGAATACACAGACAAGTAAAGAAATAGATTCTAATACCCATGAGTCAATACTGATTGTATTGGGTTGAATTGTGTCCCCTCAAAATTCACATCCACCAGTATCTCGCAATATGAATTTGTTTGGAAATAAGATGTAATTAGTTATGGAACTTGATAAAAAAAAAATCATTCTGAATTTAGGGTGGGCCTTAAATCCAATGACTCATATCCTTATAAGAAGAAGAGAAGGCAGAGATGCACAGACAAGAAGGTGATATGAACATGGAGGTAGAGACTGGAGTGATGTCATTACAAGCCGAGAAACACCAAGCATTGCCAGCAACCACCAGAAGCCAGGAGAGAAGCATGGAATGGCTCTCCCCAGAGACTCCAGAAGCCATCAACCCTGCTGACACCTTGGTTTCAGACTTCTGTCCTCCTGAATTGTGAAAGAACAAATTTCTACTATTTGAAGCCTCCTGGTTTGTGGTGATTTGTTAAGGCAGCCCCCAAGAAACTAGCACACTAATATAAGTAAATCATGGAATAAATAAAGGTGAGGAAAGGGACAGAAGAATATGTGTAGAATCCATGGCTTCAGAGGCAAGCTTAATTCCTCTCCCCTTGAGCTTGGGCTGGACTGGGTGACTTGCTTCCAAAGAATAGAATGTAGAAAGAGAAAAACAATAACCCTACAGAAAAAAAAAATACTAACTCCACAGGAAGACACCCCCTTAATCTAGTGATCAGGGTTAATATTGCCAATAATAAGTCATGTTGATAGCAGGCATCCCCCGGTACGATGCAGTGAGAAGTGTACTTCACTTTCACGGCATCCTTACCCCAAGCCCATAACCTCAGTCTAATCATGAGAAAACATCAGGTAAACACAAATTGGGGGACATTCTACAAAATATCTATCAGTCTTTAAAACTGTCAAGATCATAAAAAGTAAGAAAAGACTGAGAAACTGACACAAATCAAAGGGAACTAAGGTCTGATGATTAATGAGATGTGGGGTCCTCGGTTGGATCCTGAAACAGAAAAGGACAGTCGTGTTGAAGTTGGTGACACTACGTTAACTGTGGAGTTTATTTAATAGTATTTCACCAATGTCAATTTCTTAGTTTTAACAAATGTGCCCTGGACAATGGTCCCCTCTGCAAGACAGCAGAGAGCAGGTAACTCCATTTACCATGTGAATATTATCACCTTTGTTCTTCGTTCCATGATGTGAAGAAAGGTGGCAGGCTCTCTTCTAGTAAGATGCTAACATTAGGGGAACCTGGGTGGTGGATATACGGGAACTCTCTTGACTCTCTTTGCAACATTTTGGTAAATCTAAAATTATTCCAAAATATAGAAGTTTTAAAAAAAATACAACTGTAAGTAAAAGATCTAGAAGTCAGTCAGCACTTTCTCTACCTTTACTTTCCATCTGTGGTTTTATTTCCTTTCTCTGAGATGGAAGAGAATCTTCACTCATCTTCTGTTTGCCTCCTCCCCTCCCCCAACCCCTTTCCCAAACTAATGAATCAATTTTAGAGATAAGAAAGTCAGTAAATGAATGAGTGAGTGCATAAACAAAGGCACAAACAAATAAATACATAACTTACAGTAGAATGAGGGCATCCAGCAGTTTGGTGGGAACAATTAGAAATTATAAATATTTAGCCCTCATAGCTTGCCCACCACAATGGCAATAGCCACACCAACACAGGGTTTCAAAACAAAAGTTCAATATTTATTCTGGCTCTCTGGTCCCTCTTCCACCAGGGCTCCTTGCACAGCTGGCTTTGAATGCAACCAAGCCAGGGAGAGAAAGACAAGCCTAGAGTTGGAGGATTGGCCTTCTGATTTCCCTCTCCACATGTGTTATAGGTAAACAATCCACTGACTTCCACTCCATCTGATTGGCACTCAAGGAGGACAAGTGTGGTCTGAGGACAGGGAGCACACCTAATCTACTCTTGGATATCCTCTGGAGGTTGTTGCACAGATCAGATGCACCAGATATGGTATGTGAGTACCCTTTGTGAGCCTGAACACACTACAGAATTGTAAGGCGGTATTTTTGTTGCTGTCATTTGCCCTGTGCCTTGGTTCTCTCTAGACTGTAATGCTCTGCTTGCCACTAGACCAGCGTGCTTCCAGATGAACCTCATGGGCATTGAACGCAGCAAGGCAGCCTGATTTGATTCCTCAGCCCCCTGCAGCCCTAGACTCTGGCTTGAGCCACTTGATCTTTACGACTTTCACTTCAGCCCTATATTCATCCATTCATTTAAAAAAATAATAATTCAACTCTGTGCTCGCAGCTCTGTGTTAGGTATAGGAACACAGAGATAAGTACGACACAGTCCCTGACTTTGAAGGGTGTGTGTTACTTTTGGAATATTCTTGGGATATTCTTGTTTAGCCTTTCCTCTCCTCTCCAACTCTAGGCTTGCCTTTCTCTCCCTGGCTTGGTCCATCTGTACTGCCTGGTGATCTGATTCTCCAGTTTGGCTTGAGAATACCTACCAGGTCCTGCCCAGCATGGCAGCAGTGTGGGGGAGAAGAGGTAGTTCTGGTATCCCACCCCTTGCTAATTCTTAGCCTTAGATATTCAGGAGTCTGGCAATGCTGGTTATCCACCCTTCTGCCTGGACATCAAATTTCTAGAGTTGTTTGCTCCTTTTCTCCCCCACCTGTTGGTACATTCTGTCCACCTGTTGGGACATTTTACTATTTGGTCTTGAGCACTTACACCAATTTCCTGCCTGATCCCCTGTGGGCTTCCATATGTACCCCTGAGCATTGTTTGCCCTTCCGATGGAACCCCCAAGCAGCAGCACTGGGACCTTGCCTCCATCTCGTCATGCTCCCACTAAAGTCTGGAAATCTGCATCCCAATCACAGTTCTACCACAGCTGATGAGAGTCCAGCTGAAAATGGCTGGGCAACATATCGGATGGCAAGAGGAGGGCCCTGCCCCAACTGGGAGAAGCAACACTGCTTAGCACCTTTAGGATTTTTACCTTTTCCAAGAACTATGACAAAAGATACATTCTGCTCAAGTCCAAACCAGTACTCTATGTCCTACCAAGCCATCAAAGACTAGTTCTTAAAGTCAAAATGTCTCATCTTTGACTTTAAAGTCTCTTTTAAAATTTCCCTCTTTTTTTTTTTTAAAGTTTGGGGTAACTGAGAACAGTTTCACTGGTCTGGAGGTTGGCAGAGCTTAGGGCATGAGCTAACTGCAGTTGTATGGGACACAGCTTTCCCTCTGGTGTGCAGAAGCTCAGTTCCAGGTAGATATTGATCCCCTCAGCCCTCAGGGCTGGTCCCCTCTGCAAGACAGCAGAGAGCAGGTAACTCCATTTACCATGTGAATATTATCACCTTTGTTCTTCGTTCCATGATGTGAAGAAAGGTGGCAGGCTCTCTTATAGGATCAGACAACTACCACCTCCTTCATTTCTCTGGCTGAAACAACACTTTAGAATTCGGGAGTACAACTGATCGTGGGGGGGTGGGGTGGGCAGGGGGCGCAACGGAGAGGGAGGTTAACTAGCCCAGCTGGAGACAGGGCCAGGAGCCACAGGATAGAGACCATCCTTCACTTAACACTCTCAGAAATGTTGAAGCCAAGAGAGTGAAGAACCAAGCAGACCATAAGGGCTAGGAGTCCAGCTCTATCACTGAATCAAGGGAACTGGGGTGGGTGGAAAGGCTGAGTTTCTGAGCCAGATGTGAAAAGTCAGAAAGTGAGAGTAGGGGAAGCTGATGAGAGGACCAGGGGACGGAAGTCCGAGAGATGTTGCCATCCCTATCATACTCTCCCCTGGCACCAGGAAGAACTGAGAACAGGATATATCTCAAGGGCTGGGGGTGGGGTGTCAGAAGAATCTATCACTGTTAAGCCCTACGCTACTAGTACCTGGAATGAGAAGGGTTCTTTCCCTACCCTCTACCTCTTCAAATCCTACTCATCCTCGGAGGTCCAGCTCAAGACCGACATCCGTGCGTAACACACCCCTTCCTCTGTACTCATCCCTACCATGCACTTTGGCATGTAAGTGCTCATGCACTGTATCATAAAGATTCACATGTACTGCCTTAGCTTGTTTCTCTCTCCTGGAAACAAGGCCCCTTGCCTTAGGTCCTTTCATAAGCGTTCCGTTGGGCTTAGTAAATCCTTGTGAAATGAAGACAGTGATCAAGTTATATTGACATTCTCAATGGCCCACGTGGTTCACCAAACCTGCATGTTGTCTATCTGGCTCCATGCAAATAAGCAAATGTCTGTGAGTGGGAAGATTTCCCTAACATGTGTCAACTGGTAGAGGCTAAACTTACTACCAGTAGGACATGCACACAATGGGACTTTCCAGTAGGACAGTAAATCAGGCAGATCAGGAGTTCTCATCTTTAGACTCCCGTTGGAATTATCTGGGAGTTTTCAAAAGTTCCATTTTGATTTAGTTGGCTTAGGATGGGGCGTGAACACCAGTGTGTTTTCTCTGGATGATTCAAACAGCCAGAATTGAGAATTTTGTTTCATATTTAAAAATTTTTTTTCAGGGCGCCTGGGTGGCTCAGTCAGTTAAGCATCTGCTTTTAGCTCAGGTCATGATCCCAGGGCCCTGGGATCGAGCCCCGCATGGAGCTCTGCTCAGCGGGGAGTCTGCTTCTCCCTCTTCCCTCTGCCTTTCCCCCCACTCCTGTGCTTGTGCACACTCTCTCAAATAAATAAAATCTTAAAAAAATAAAAAATTAAAAAATAAAAATTTTTTTTCAGGTGCTTTTTTTTTTTTTTTTAAAGATTTTATTTACTTATTCATGAGAGAGAGAGAGAGGCAGAGGGAGAAGCAGACTTCCCGCAGAGCGGGGAGCCCGATGCGGGACTCGATCCCAGGACTCCGGGATCATGACCTGAGCCGAAGGCAGACGCTTAACCATCTGAGCCACCCAGGCGCCCCTTCATGTGCTTTTTATACTTTAGAGCTCAATCCCATCTGGGCCAGTTTATCAACACCAATGTCTAAACAGAGTTTTCTACCCTTTTAATATAATTTGATTTATTTATCAAGTATTTAGACAGATATATTATGTACCAGGCAAAAACAAAGAAAAACAAGGTGTTTGCCCTCAGAAAACCCACTATAAACAGAGACACACCTTTATGGAAATAAATAAAAGTATAAGTAAACCTTGCTTCCTAAACTTGGGAACTTGATAGATTCAGATAAATTTTTTGATAATACTCACTATCTGGATTCTCATTACTTGCTACCTGAAAGGTAGAAATCAAACAGATTATGTGGGAGCCCTCTCTTTGCAAATTTACTATCCAACCTCTTGCTCAAGAACCAAACTCAAGAACCAAATTGACTGCAACTGCACACTACTCTAAGTGTTATGTAGAAGAATTAGTTGAGAGTGAACAGGAAGAATTGGCTATCTAGAGAGGTAAAGGACCCTGGCCTTGAGATCTCATAGCTGCCAACAGTCTGGCTAGGTTAAAAGGAAGCTTTCCAGGCTAAAGCTTTGGTCATACACCAGCGCTCTGTCTCTGCTGGAGATGTTTTCCCTTTCCATTTGAACTTTGGTGTCTCCAGTAGTGCCTAAATGTGGTTCCAAAGAAAAGGCTGAGAATCTACATTGTCTGGTTCCGTTGAGGTGTGCAGATTGCCTGTGAGTAGAGGAATGCATGTGGGGAGTTTCTTCTGGTCAGAAAAATTGGGGGTATTGGAGAGGAAAAGTAGATATAGGAGAGAGCAACCATAAATGGTCTTGAGCATTGTCCAAAGGGCCAAAGAGAGCGCTAGAAATGAAAAGCCAACAGTGGGTCCTCTTATCTCCAAAAGCATGCTCTCCATGCTCCACACTACCAGTCTATTGCTGTGGCTCCTTCCTGGGCTACTTGGATGGTTTTAACAAGCTCATCAGCATCTCAACCCTTGTCTTACCCTTGACTTTTTTTTTTTTTACTTAAATCCTTTTATTTTAAGACTTAAAAAAAAAATAGAGGTAAAATTGGTATATAACATGTAAGTTTCAGGTGTACAACATTATAATTTGACACCTGTATACACTACAAAGTGATCACCACCAAAAGCTAGTTACCATCCATCACCATACAATCGGCTCTTTTTACTATTTTCCCACTCACCCCTGATCCCCTTCCCCTCTGGGAACCATCCTTGACTTCAGCTATATCTGGGGTTACTAATATCCCGAACTTGTCCATCACTCACTCACCTCGTGATCTTATAATGAACACGATAAAGGAAGGAGTTTCAGAAGTTATCACCTTTTGTGCCCTACCTTCCTGCAATAACCAAAAATGAGTAATGGAAAGACTAGCCTTTCTTTCATGAGATCCTACGGGTGGAGATTCTCTAGTCTCCATCAAGGGCTGATACCTCACCCTGTTCCTACTCTGATATTGCCAATGAAGCTCCACCTCCAATTCATGGACTTTTTATATGCCTGCATTTTCTGAGGCAGTGGACGACTCTGCCCATCCCTACCCTTGCCTTCCCTATTCTCTGGCCCCCCTCCTGCTGCAAACTTAAGAATGCTCTCTCTGAGTTATGTCCCTCGGAATTATTTCCCAGGCCCTTCATCTGTCGGCCCACAAAGGAGGATCGATAAGAGAGTTCAAGAAAGCCGAAAGCCAGGAGCATTCCCAATGCTGGACTGAGGAAAGCTTGAAGCAGACCAGGCACAAACCCTTTAGCTCCTTGTCAGCAGCCTTTGATCTGCGTGGCAGCTAACACGAAAGTAGAATTTGGCCCTCCAACTGTACAGGACAAGACTTGACAAGGAAATCAGTTTCTCTGACAATTTCAAAAGCCCCGACACTTTCGTCACTTGGCACTTGGCCACGAGGGAATGGTGCTGTGGACACATACGCACCCCACCAGAGAAGCCATTTTCCCAGGAAGGACTGGCAGTTCAAGTGCAGGCAAGTCTGTGAGAAATGAAGGACAAGCTCTTCCCTGCCTTTTATTGAGGACAGGTGTTGGAGGAACCAGGAGGGTTGTGATTGGACAGCTGAAGGAACTTCCTACCTGTCTGGGTGGAAAGGCACTGGGAGAGGTGGTCAGGGAGTCTGAAGAAACTCTTGAAATCTAAAGAATAAGCATAGCTGCTGCTGGTGTCCTGTGGTTTAAGCAAGAGATGCTGTAGCTGGTCTTCGGAGGATCATTCCCCATTTGCAAGGCTACCTGTGATGCGGGTGTGCATTTTTCAGCTTAGCCACTTGTTCTTAGATAAGCAAACCAAATTCCATTATGTTTGGCTTTTCTTAAAATGTGTTCCTACCATGTGGCTTCCTGAGTGCTCTCATCAGTTGATTTAACCTCTCTAGGCTGCTTTGTACGGGATTAATACCAGATAGCTAAGGTGCTGGGCTTGCGGTTAGTTTAGGACCAGTGCTTAGTAATGAGATTGGAAGGCATTGTGAGTGTTCCTGATTAAAAAGTCACCCAAAGTCCAGCTACCCATCAGGGATGCTGAGGAGGGTTCCTATAGAGCGAGAAGGGGACTCACGACCTCAGAGCCCCCACTGACAGCCTCAGTCTCTGCCATTCTTCTCTGATGCTGGTTGGAGGATCGGTAAGTCCAAGAAGGTTCTGGAAGCCAGGCTCAAGAGGCAACACTAATTATTACCCCCCAAAATGGGGTGTCAGGCACAATAATGTACCTGAAATGGAGTATGTTGGGAAGATTCAGTGAGAACATGAGGACGGTCCAGGCTGGGAAGGCACTGGGAAGGTGCGAGCAGCCCACACGTACCTATTCAGACAAGAACGGAACTCACGGAGCGTGGAGCTGCACACATTGTGTCAGCGTGGCATGCAGGGAATGAAGAGCGGCAGTAGGAGAGAGCGGAAGCGGATCCCGAAAGCTGAACGGCAGTCAACTGTAGCAAGGGTGTCGCAGGCCAATGCAGAGTCGCCTTGGGTTACCAAAAGGGGAGCCGCTGATGCAAGCCAGATTTCCAGGAAGCAGATTCTGAAATGAAGATCAGTGTGAAGGAAACTTCATGGAAAGTGCTCGAGTATCAACCCCTACAGCGTAAGGGCAGCAAGCAGGGAGGAGCAGAGGGCTACGTTGCCGTCGCCAGCCTCAGCCCACCCATCCCTTACAGCTGACATGGCCCTTTTAAGTTGTCCCAGATTGAGTCATGAGGCCAAGTGTTGACATCTGTGCATGCTCACTCACCAGACACAGGCTGCCTCTGGGAAGGGTCATGTCCATGAGGAGGCATCTCTCCTCAGCAAGGACAATTCCAGCTGAGCGCCGCAAGCCAGCCGCACTCCCTGCAGGTGAGGGAAACAAATCCTTCCATGCTGAAAGGAGATCTGGGCATGCAACCCAACAATACTGATGAGACACTGCGGAGCTCACATGGATCCTGCTTTCAGGGCTGGCCTTGGGGAAACTGGTAGTGTTGTCAGAATTTTCCCACAGTGCCCCTTACGTCGCTTCCCAGTGTTCTTCATACCCTCTCCTTTCAGCATCCTGGAGCCCCAGTATCTCAGTGTGAATCCATACCAAGGGGTCAGAACTCATCATGGTGCCATCTCCAAAATGTCAAGCCGTATTTCAAAGGCAGTCCTCAACGACACCATGTTTAATTCAAAAGAAAGTACCATGCATGGTGCAATTTCCGTATTAGTGTTACAAGGGGTCTTTGCGCAGGCCGATTAAAAACCAGATTGCTAAAGAGAAATCAAAACTAGAATCCTTCCCCTCCAAAGTGAGTTGTTTTGGGTGATTTTATCTGCCCTGAAGACACGTTCCCTGAACTTGGAGCGAGACCCAGAGCTGGTGAAAGTTTCCCCTTCTGGGTAAGTTCCCAGGAAGAGTAATGACGAACTTTCGATGCTTGGCAGAGCAGAAGGTTGGGCCGCCCAAGGGCGTGCATTGGGGCCTCTGAACGTACCACAGAAATCATCCCCCTCAGCGGCAACAACAGCACCACTCCCCACCACCACCGCCGTGACCACCATGGCTGAGGAAGGCCTTCTTTAATTAAAGCAACTATCTTACCTTCCCATCAGTGCAATTAGAATTTAACGAACGAGACCACTTCTTTCAAGGCTTCGAATTACAGCTGATCTCAATATTCATGTAGTTAAAAAAAAAAACCCACCCACCATCCACTCTGAAAGTGTGAGAGGCAGCAGAGCAATAGGAATGAAAGAGATGGAGTCATTCTATACTGGAGGGAAGAACCAGGGGAGATCATGGTGGCTTTAGAACGACCCGAGGAAAGGTGACCACTTCCTTTCGAGAGTCTGAAGGAATGAGGAAAACTTCTATCTTCCTGGCATGGGGCCAGGGGAGATATATTAATGAATTATTCAATTAATAAGCATTCATGCGACACCCCTTTGACCAGGCTCTCTGTTAGGTCCACAGAAGACTGGACAGGAGGGGAAATACAGAGATAAATAAGATGCAGGTTCTATTTTAAGGAGCTCACAGTCGACTTCCAGCTACACTTCAGGCATGCACACCAAAGTGACAACTAATAAGGCAAGAAAGTCAACGACAGTATAAAGAAAGTCACAGCAGATGGTGACTACACTTACGGTGATGAGCACTGAGTAATGTATGTTAATTGTACTTCAACAATAAAAAAAAAATTAAAAGTTGGAGGCAAAAAGAGAAAGAAAGTCACTGGAGTTCTAAAAGCCATGCTGTTTTGGAGGATGCAGAACCCAAAGAAATGGAGAGAAAGTGGGGAGTCTTCCAAGACAGGAACAAAGCATAGCATGGCAAGGAATGGGCCTGGACTGTTCTGGCATCAGTGAGTAATAATAAGTAACAAACAAATGAGCCAGACACTGTTTGGGAAACTTAAGTCATTAAATGCTTGCAACAACCTTACAAAGTCAGTCTTATTATTATCCCCATTTTAGAGATGGGGAAACGGAAGCACATAAGGGTTAATTAACTTGCCCCAGGTCACACAGATAGGATGTGGCAGGACTGAGATTAAACGCAGATGTTTTTACTCTAAACCAGTGCGGCACAACAGAAGTATAAAGTGAGTTAAAAATATTAGCCACGTATGTAATTTTAAATATTGTATTAGCCACATTAAAAATAGAGAGTAGAGGTGCCTGGGTGGCTCAGTCAGTTAAGCATCTGTCTTCGGCTCAGGTCGTGAACCCACGATCCTGGGATCGAGCCCTGCATCAGGCTCCCTGCTCGGCGGGGAGTCTGCTTCTCCCTCTCCCTCTGCCCTTCCTCCTGCTCATGTTCTTTCTCTTTCTCTCTCAAATAAGTAAAAAAATCTTTTAAAAAAATAAAAAAATAGAAAGCAGTAGAGGTGAAATTGATTTTACTAATGTTTTCTTAAACTCATATTTCCAAAATATGATCATTTCAATATGTAGTCAACAGAATTTGGTTGTTGTTGTTGTTAAAGATTTTATTTACTTATTTGACACAGAGAGAGAGAGAGAGCACAAGCAGGGGGAGTGGCATGCAGAGGGAGAGGGAGAAGCAGGCTCCCCGCTGAGCAAGGAGCCCGATGCGGGACTCGATCCCAGGGCCCTGGGATCATGACCTGAGCCGAAGGCAGATGCTTAACCTACTGAGCCACCCAGGCGCCCCCAGAAAAATTATTAATATGGCATTTGACATTGGGTTTTTTTTTCATACTAAATCCTTGAAATCTGGTGTGTGTTCTGCACTTATAGCACACTTCAACTGGGCCATCTCAAGTGCTTGCTAGCCACACGAGACCGGTGGATACTACGTCAGACGATGCAGCGCCCAACCATAGGCCGTGTTGTTTAACCACTCGGCGATGCCGCTTCCATGGTTGGTGGCTAACTGGGGACTGGACTGGAAAGGTACACGAGGGACAGGTTGGAGAAGGTCTCTAAGGGCAAGTGAAGGAGGCAATGACTCCTAGAAACCCTTTTGAACTGACATAACAAATGCAGGGCCTTATCCATGAGGCAAGCCTGAACCCCTCTTATGCGATCTGCTCATTGGTACGAAGCAATCACTGGGATGTGGTTTTATGAGAGGTAACCTGGTATGACACAGGACAGCCCTGATACTGGAGCCCAGCAGACTGGGGCGTGGGCCCTGCCTGCACCACATACCAGCTGTGTGATCTTGGGCAAGTTACTTAATCTGTTTAAGCCTCAGATTCTACATCTATAGCTATAAAATGAGAATAATCATGCTGACGTCACAGTGCTATTGTGAGGATTAAACCAGATAATAGATTTAAGGCTCTTAGTACAGCACTTGACAAGTCATAAATGCTCAAGAAATGTGAGCAATTCCTATTCTCAAGAGCTGCAAGTTACACAATTACAAATTTCCAAGTCACGCAGTGAGCCAGTCTCTGGATTGTCACCCGAGTCTCTGCACACCGCCTTTCTATTCGGCCTCTTTCCACGGTACCAGGTAGAGGGCAAGTCAGACGGGGCAATAAACTAGTATAATCCGCGCAGAGACCTTGGAGGGGTGTGGTGAGAAGACCCAGAGGGCTCACTCAAGAGCCTGCCAGCTTGAGATAATCTTCCGAGAGATAAAATGGAAAGGAAGGATGAGTAATGATGCCTGAACAGGGATGCTCATCCAGTCAAGAAAAGCCAGTTAAGATCCTTGAACATCAGAGCTGGAAGGAGAGTTAGGGATCACTCAGGGTAGATCAACCTTCCTCCTTTTACAAATGCAGGAACTGAAATCCAATGGCATGAAGTAATTACCAGGGCCTGGCAGCTAGTTAGGGGCAGAGCCAGAGCCAGGAATCTCAGGGCCTGACCCTGCTCCACACTTAACAAATCTTGCCTGGGACTGTTTTGTTCTCACATCAGCCCTGGCTTTGGGTCGGAAATACCTGGAAAGCTTTCAAAATCTACAGATGTTGGGTTCCTCCACAGGACATTCATGTGGATGTGCCTCTTTATTTACACCGACCATTTCCTGACCCCCTCCTCCTTTTGTCAGCCTTTCCATCCCCACCTTCAAAATCTGGCTCTCTACATAGCTCTTCTGTGAGGGTTTTTTCAGTTAGCTATGTTAATAACAGTACCAATGTCAACACTGGTAATGGCTAGCATTGTGGGGGCTCAGGACATGCCAGCCACTGTGCTGAGCACCTTGCATGGATCATCTCATTTAATCTGCACAAGGACGATTCCAGTTTTCTTAAGCCCCATCAAATAGATGGGGAGACCTAGACTCATTCAGTGGTGAAGGAACTCGCTCAAAACCAAACTGTTGTAAATGATGGAGCTAGAATTTAAGGCCATCACGAGGTCTGACTTTGGAGCCCATGCTCTGAAGCCCAATTCTATATAATCGCCACGTGACTTTGAACAATAGAGATCCGGTTCTGACCCTATTTTATAGATAGGGAAATGGAGGTCTTTGAAAATTAGGTAACCTAATTAGGTCACAGTCATGGTTGATGGCAGGAATAACACTGGAGTCTGGGAAATAAACACAAGAATTATCATCACCGGGGCGCCTGGGTGGCTGTCGTTAAGCATCTGCCTTCGGCTCAGGTCATGATCCCAGGGTCCTGGGATCGAGCCCCGAGTCGGGCTCCCTGTTCTCTGGGAAGCCTGCTTCTCCCTCTTCCACTCCCCCTGCTTGTGTTCCCTCTCTCGCTGTCTCTCTCTGTCAAATAAATAAATAAAATCTTAAAAAAAAAAAATTATCATCACCATGTGTTTTATCTACCTAATATGTATCATACTCTTTCTACAGATTATCTAATTTAGTCCACCTAATGAGGAAGATATTTTAGCCACATGTTATATGGGTGAGGAAACCGAGGCACGGACAGGTTAGTTAACTTGTCCTGGTTTGCACAGCCAGGAAGTAAGAGGGCCAGTTTTTGAACTCATATGTATCCCAATTTCTGATTTCCCATTTCCTGGTCCATTATATAATATTTCTAGAACTTACTATACGTCAGGACTTTACATGCTTTTTAACAATCATCCCAGTAATTCTCTGTAGCAAATAACAAACTCCAAGTTTAAAATGAAGCAACTCAGAGAAGGCAGGAACATGCTCAAGTTTGCTTGGTTAGTAAGTGGTGGAGCTGAGATTTGAACACAGGTCTATTTGACTCAAGGTCTTAAACTCTTCACTACTGATATACTGTGCTGGATGACCTGGACCCTAAGAGAGAACAAGGGTTGGGACCATTGTGAGATCTCACCAATGCAACTTCATTTGCTTTGGTTTGTGAAAACGAGCAGAAGAGGGTGGCCTGTCCTGCACTCCAAGTCCCTCCCTAACTGCTGGTAGCTTACCCCCAGTGTGGACTTCAGTGCTGATACTTCCCAATAAAGTATGCATCCCCTTGCATCTCTTTCGAGCTTGAAAATAGACAATAGGAGGTTACACTTTCCAAGAACAACCTCCTTGCAGCTAAGAGCCAGCTGGAGATATTTCAGTCCCAATTAGGTAATTTTGAGGGGTAAGTTATAAGCCTATAAAAGTGAGCAGTCACAGTAGTGATTTGCATGTAATCTTTATAAAGGATTCCAAGGATCATCATTATGAACGTTGGTCACACTTTCTCCACTGCCTTTACTCTGTTGAGTTCTAAGTACTTGTCCAACATAAACTCACGAAGTCCCCCAACATCCCATGATGGTAAAGGGAAGGAGAAGGTGACTTAGCAGGAGGAGGTATGCTTAGGGTCAAGGGGGAGACTTAGCAAAAGAATCTAGACCCAGTCCCCAAGCAAAGATGGTTAGATCAATCCTAACTCCACTGTGAAAGTCACTCAAAGGCAAGAAGTCACATCTCTTCTGTGGCTGAAGACCAGACAATTTATTTTCCTCTATTAGGAAAAAATACATTAAAAGAAGCACTAATAAAAAAAAATCAGGGAAAGGAAATAAGCAATTTCCATCTCTACCTTTTCCTTTTTTTTTTTTAAGTAGACTCCACACCCAGTGTGGAGCCCAACACAGGGCTTGAACTCATGACCCTGAGATGAAGACCTGAGCTGAGATCAAGAGTCAGAGGCTTAACCGACTGAGCCACCCAGGCACCCCTCTATGTTTTCATTTTTTAGATTCCAGACTTTTCTGTCCCATCTGTTGTTCTGAAAAAAGAATTTTTTTTCACAGTTTTCTATAAAAGGGGGTCCTCTGTTTCTCAGTGTAGGTAGTTTGAGACACCTCTCTTTCTTTTTTTATTTTCCCATTTGCTTCAGTTCCTGTGTCTTTGGAATCTTTTTGTCCATCCCTTCCAAATATCTCATTTCACCCCTTCTCTGTCTATTAAATTGGAGTGGTTTCTTCAGGCTCTAAGCAAACTCATTCCTTGTCCTTTCAGCTGCTTTCCTGAATTGCCGTTGCACCCAATTCTGTTTTACTGACCACAATTGGTGCAGCTGGGATGGAGAAGGGGCAACTAAAAAAGAAATGCTAATCAGACCTTTTTATAGAGGATAGTAAACACATGCACACACACGCAGCGCTCCGATTTAAGGAGAAACGTGTCTTTTCTCAGTATTCCACACAACCAGGATGATAAGGTTTCCAAAATTCCCTCCAATACACGTTTCTTCCATTGACCTGGGGAGGCCAGGGGAGAGCTATGGTATGGCTGGCCTTCTCCACATTCCCTTCTTTAAGTGAGTGGTTTCAGACCAAGCTCAAACATTCAGAGGAGAAGGGCATACAGACGTGAAGGAGCACTTACCAGGTCAATGTCTATATGGAGACTGTTGGTGGAAACAGAAATGGGTGTGGGGAGGAGGCCACAGAGGCAGGAATGGGGCAGTGAGGTTTCTTGTATTTCAGTTACGGCCAGGAGTAACACAGAGAGCTCGATCAGACCTTTGCCTTGAGACCAGAGGCAGGAACCATACTCTGCGTGGGATTTTTGGTTGGTGGTAGTCTTTTGTTCTGCTTTGGTTTTTCACCTGGGGAAAAGGAAGAGCGAGTGGCAAGGCCACTGCGGATATCCTAAATCCGTGGGGCTTAATACCAAAGGTGCTCTACTGGATTTTTTCGGGAATGTTCCCCAACCCTTAGCTAGGGAACAGAGCCAAAGTGGGAGGAAAATGGAAAGAACAAATGAGCAAACTGGAGGAAGCTTGTTAGAAAAGAACCCCAGCCTTGCAAACAAGATCTCTGCAGTTCATGTAAGGTGTGGGGGACACCGTTTACTCTCTCTGGGCTTTGGTGTCCCCATCTGCAAAACCAGCCTTACGCTGATTCATCTCCAAGTACGTTCTGGCTCTACCATTCACATTATTAAACAGTATAAACAAAACCATTCCCCTTTGTCTATTTTGCTATGGAGTCATAGAAAATAGTCCTGAAGTGGGACATAATTTATTTCAGTCATCCACTGAGCCAAAAGGACCCATCTTTGAGAGAAAAGTCCTGCTCATTTAAAATCTGAGTCGACATCAAAGTAATTCTCGTCGCCATCCAAAGCTTACTCCTCTGGAGCCCTGAGCAAGGCCCCTTTAAGGTTGGGCGTGTGTGCAAGAAACAGGCGAGTTCACGTGTGAGCCCTGCTCTCCCTCCACATCTGACACGGCAAGTGAGGAGGGTGGGGGCGAGGTGGGGGGAGGAGAGGAGGAGATGGGAACTTTCTAACGATCTTCTTTAGTTAATAGGCACAAGTTGTTAGCTTGATCTGAGAAGGCCTCTTTCCCCGTGTGCCAATTCCACCCCCACCTTTTTGTAATGGGTTTAGTTCCCACAGCTAATGTACTGCGTAATGAGGCCGGAGGGAAGCCGAATGCTCTGGAGTAATGATACGGAGCCTCCCAGGCCCTGACAAAGGACAGAGAGAGCCCGGCTGGATGGTCTCAATGACAGGGTCCAGGCTCCTTTCAGCCCTGGCGAGTGAAAGCCTCTCCTGCCCAAGGCTTGTGTGAAGCAGAGTGTCACGGTCCAGGCCCTGGTGTAAAAAACCCCAAGAGGTCCTGGTACAGGAGAAATCCCTGCCAGGCCAAGTCTGTTGGTTTTTCTAAACCTGGTCCAACCTTCCTTCACCTCCCTCCTAGTCTTCTAGTCACTCACTGGTCCAACGGCCTCTTACTCTCAGGGTGGGGTACACTTTCCCCATAGAACCCACTCCCCATAGGGTAAGAAAGACCCTTGCCCCATCCCATTGGCATTTATGAGGCTGCAGGTGAGGACATAAGGGCCATACTTTGGGCAAGCAAAAGCCCAGTAGGAAAAAGAGCCACGTTGAGAAGGCAACCCTAATTCTCTTGGTCATTTTTGATGGCTCTCTTCTCTGCTCCATTGCACTTCGCTCTAGGGGAATGTCACCTACTTTGTTTCACATGCTAATACCATCCTGTGTGCCTCCATCATCCCCATCTGACCTGTGCTCTTTAACTGCTCCTTAGCCACCTCTTCATTCTCTATGGTCTCTGCTTACAATATACAATTATAAGGAGCTTATTCCATGTGTATTGAGTTGAAATTATTTAAATGACAAGGAACTCTGTTCCAAATATTTATGTCCTAGGAAAAAAAAAAACCTGCGGATTATTATAGATTATTTCCTGAAGCCATCAAGCCAGTGGACTCTAGGCCTTCCCAAAGCGGAAGGAGGATGATGAGGAAAGGTAAGATGTCAGAATCAAAGGCAAAAACATTCAGTCTTTGGACAAATTCAACGTTCACCTGTCCACTGAAGAAAAAATTAGAAACTTCACAGCTGGAGAAGTTCAGCAAGAGACAATTGGGAAGATCAGAAGGACGTTGGTGGGAGAAGATCGGTTGTATGACCACAACCTCGATGTGTGCTTTAGAGTTTATGAAGTGAGTATAACATTGACTTCGTCTTCCCAGCATCTGTTACAGTGCCCTCTAAAATGCAGGGATGTTGTCTGGCACCTTCAAATGAGAAACACAGGCTCCTAGAGGTCAGGTTACAAGGGGGCACACTAGTAAATGCCAGACACAGTACCCCCAGACCAGTGTTCTTCTCACTCTGCCATGGATCTATAAGATTTGTCAGCGTTAGGCAGAGGCTGCACAGAGACAAGTTTGGACAGTCACGAAGGACCAGAATTGGTGAAAAGGGCTTGCTCATTGCCTCCACAAACCTATAACCTGGGGGAATCCTGGAAGCTTGAATGAGATGAAATGTGGAACAACCAAAAAGACAGGCTTTTTATGAGGTGAGTTGTAATCTTGCAGTGCTTACTGGATAACTAGTAGGACTTGTTACCAGCCATGTGTCAAGCTCTGTGGTAGGTGCTTTGTTTCCCATGGGAATTCTACGAGTTAGACATGGCGCCTGTCCTCATGGGTTTACTTTCAAGATGATGGGATTGGGACATATGAATGTCTTTAAAGACAACTGGGAAAATTCGTATTCAGTGAGCCCAAGTGGGTTCGTGAGGGCAAGTGGGGAGTTGGGGAAAGTTTCCCAGTCCTCTGGGACTGATGTTGGGTTCATATTCCTTCCACTAAATGTGCCTTGGGCACTGGACAGGGACAGACGCCTGGATTGGTACAGAGCCATGTGGCTCTGTGTTCTGGTTCAAGATGCCATTTCTCATACTCTCACTGCCAAGTCATGGACCATCTCAGGGGACTATTCTTATCTCTTGGAAGGTCCTAAGATGCATGGTCCCTCTCACCTTACCTGGAGAGGGCTGTTCCAGGCCTGTTTTTAAGTTCTCCGGAGACGAGCCTCTTTAAAATCTTTCATTTTTCTGCATTCAGACAAACATAGAACAGCTATCTCCAGCCAGGGATCAATACCACATTCCAGACCCATGGCCTCTTTGTGGTTCTACCGCAGGGCTTTTCCCTCTGCCTGGAATCCACCCCCAAAGTAATCACATGACCATTTCCCCTCCCTGCTCAGATCTCAACTCAAGTGTCACCTCCTCAGAGAGACATTCCGTTATCTAAAATAGCTATCCCTCCAGTCATTCTCTGTCTCCTTACTCTGGCTTATTTTATTTTTTTCATAGTTCTTATCACTATCTGACAGTATATCAATTTCCAGTTTGTGTATTGCCTCTAAGATAATGTAAGCGCCATTTAAGGAAAGAACCATGCTTTTGTTGACCACTGTGTCTCCAGTTCCTAAGAGGGTGACTGGCACACAGTAGGCCATCAATGACTGTCCAAGGAATGAATGACCACAGGCCATTCCCAAAAGAACTGTCCCCCTACCCTGCCCTGTGTCGTCTCTTCCGCCTGAGAAGTTATTCCCACCATTGCCATTACCAACCACTGTTTTATTTATTAGCGTAAGTTAATGTTTTTACAATTATTCACTAGACTCATATAATCTTAATAATTGATTAAGTGCCTATAATACAACAGGAGTGTGCCTGGCATATAGCAATGACTTGATTCATGTTTTTTTATTCACTCTCATGACAGCCTAGATTGGATTAGCCAAGCACATCATAATCATATGGAAGAGTGATGACCATTTGTCAGTACTTGTTAGGCACAGTGCCAAGTTTTGGGCTGGGGGCTTTCACATACATTTCCTTATTTACTTCTCTCAGGAGCCCCAAGAGATAAGTCTTCTTACCCTCCAAGGTCACAGTTAGTACCTGGACTACTGGTATGCCAAACCATACTGCTGGACTAAACATTCCTGTCCTGGAAAAAAATCTTACCTTCTCAGTTACTCCTGGAATAAGCCCTGGTTTGTTCATCCGTAAAAATGAAAGACCTTTCAGGTACTTTGCAGTTGCCAGTTCTATGAGTCTATCTCCTCCATCTTGGTGTGAGCAGGATCAGCCCCTGCTCGCGTACTGAGCTTCACCACTGCCTCTATCTCTGCAAGATAATTTCTTCAAAAGACACCGGGTAGGGGTTCCTGGGTGGCTCAGTCGTTGGGCGTCCGCCTTCGGCTCAGGTCACGATCCCAGGGTCCTGGGATCGAGCCCCACATCGGGCTCCCTGCTCCGCGGGAAGCCTGCTTCTCCCTCTCCCACTCCCCCTGCTTGTGTTTTCCCTCTCTCACTGTCTCTTTCTCTGTCAAATAAATTAATAAAATCTTAAGGAAAAAAAAAAAAAAAGACACCCGGGTAGTCTGTCTTCTCACTTTGTACCCCTTTCTCCTTCTTAGATAGTTTCCCTTCTCGGAGCAGGACATGTGATGCCCTTTGTCCTCACTGCCCCCTTCATGAAAAGGCTTTCCCCCAAGGCCCTGCTCACCTGACACGCACCCCCTCATTAAAAACGAGTGACGTCCTCTTTCAGTTGGCCTCATCATGTTCTTCCTGGTTTCGCCCAGAGCTGCTGCCAAGACTTCCCACCTTGCCTGCCTGGCAAACATAACTCTTTTATGCTAGGCCTCGGTTATCAGAAATAAAACGAGCCCCTAAGTCAATCAAGCCCAGGCAGTTGGGCTGACTTCTTCATCAGTTATCAGAGTTAGGGAATTAGGACCCAAGCCAGCCTTCCAGAACCAAAGTCTATTTACCCAAAACACCAGCACTCACTAGCGGAGTGATGCTGCCACATGGTTTGGAAAAAAGTTTCTGGCATTACATGCGGCGAGCACAGAACACTGTTGGTTGGGAGAACAGAGGGGGTTTATGATCCACTTAAAATATTTGTGTAAGGAAAGCAGGGATTCACCACCTGTTTCCCCTTCTACTGATATCTATGACAGCTGAGGAATCTTACCCTTCATAAAAGCTTCGGCTCCGTGCCCAAACCTTCTAGCCTATTCTTTCCATTTATATGAACGTTTTCACAGAAAAGCATAAACCTCGCCTCTTCATGAGAGAGGAGAGTTCTTCCAACTTCCAGTGGGGTGACCAGTGTTTTTTGTACAGGTCTTGGCAGCTCAGCCCCAGCCTCCGGTGGAGCATGAGACGAATGTGCTGCCATGAATGCTCTTCTGCTCCCGATCTGGGGCGGTCGTTGGCATGAATGGAGGTCAAGAATGGAGTACACAGTAGGCACACCATAAGAGCTGGCACAGGAAGGAAAACCAATCTCCCCTGTCTCTTTTCAGTGCCCCTTACTCCTAAAGTACCATTAGCTTTCTCCTGGAAAGTGTCTGGATAGGATGAATCCATCAACAGGTACTTGAATACTCCTTAGTCCCCACCCCTCCACCCCCGCCTCCGGGGGCCAGAGTCTGGCTGGGCACTCTGGGAACACCACAGGCCAGGCTCTCCCCTGCCCCCTGAGGAGCCTGCGGGCTTTTGGAGGGGAGCACCATTGTGAAAGTAGAAAATTTTATAGTTGGAGGTGCTCTTCAAAGTTACCTGCTCCAAATCTCCTCCTTGAATAAACATGGAAACTGAGGCCTGGAGAAACAATGTGAGATATTCCAGATCACACAGCTAATTGGTGGCAGGCAAGGACTAAACTAGATCTTCTAACTTCCAATGTAGTGTGCTTTTCATTATGCCATCAGAATCACTATAAAAAAATAATTTGTTTAGCACCTGTCTTTGGACTGTGCTGCTAAACAAGGTACATTACATAGACAGGGTGCAGGCTCTTTGCCCACAGCTTAGTATGGGAACAGAGACCTGACCACATCAATGCAGGTAACTCTATGAAAGAGGACACCATGGTGCGTGCACATACACTGAATCAAGGGAAACATTAAACCATGAACTGGCTTTATTGTAAGGCCTCTTGGTGGTATGACAAAGTTATAGTGAATTCCGTAAATTAGGTCAGGAACTGAGAGGCGGGAGAGTATCTGTGGTTTGGCGGGAGGTGAGAAAGGGCAAGAAGGCAGCCCACTGAGAGAAACTGGACTCAGATGACAGATTCAGCATCCACGCCGGCATCATACTTTCACTGCAAACTCCTAGACCAGATGTCCTTTAAAAACACAGAAAATGCTGGGAAAACAAGAAACCCAAGGAGATTCTAGAGTGACAGTTCTGGGGAGAACATCCCCAGAAGCCAGCTCACCCATCCTTGGGGTAGGGCTTCACCCATATGCACCTACGGGCTTCCAAAAAGATGTATCTACACTTTCTTAAAATCGAGAGAGGAGACTTCTGCAGCCTGTCAGTGGACACTTTCCAGTGCTACCCTTAATCCTCATAGTTGGGAGCCTATATTCATTGTGCTTCATGCAATGGCCACTCCCTTTTGCTGGGGAGGTGGTGGAAGTAGAAACCTGTGCATTTTGCCCACTGCACAATCCCCCTGAGAGCTGCCCTGTATTAACTATGCACCCTCTAGCCATTTCTTCTGCAAATTATACAAACCTGCAGCTCCAAACTTTAGGATCCTCCCAGATCCCTCCTCTTGCTTCACCTCCCAACAAGCCCAGAAACACTGTTTCTAAATTCACTCCTGGATACCCTTTTGCAGCCGATTCTGGATCCCTTGGAGGGCTCTTCTGATTGTCTCTGGAGCGAGGGCAATGAATTGGCCTATCTCGCTAACTGCCCTATGATTTAAGTCGCTAATAGTTAAGCATCGTAATGTGATAAAGTCACCAGCTCATTTTATAGGAGGGTTTTTTTTTTTTCTTGACAGTCCGACTTGCTTTCTAAGCATTACATTGCCCCGTCACCTTATTGTACTGAGAGCCAGAATCTTAACCAAAATTTCTGCCTCATCCTGTCTTAGCTTTCTTTCCCCTTGTGTGGTTCATTGAAGTTCACCAAAGCCACCACTTCTGCCACTGGATCAATGGTCAATTCTTAATTATCCACATGTAGAATAGCTATTCTGTGGGTCTTCATTTGCTGTTGGCTGTTGTGTGGCATGGACTAACAGAAGACAGACAATCTCCTGCAAACTATAATGAGGAAAGCAGACTTCTGCGTAGTTGAGAGCTGTACCCAGAAACTTAGAATGGCCACGGTTTGGACAGTTGGCCAACCCCAGGGACCAGGTGATGTGTGGTCAGCTCTTCGTGCCTAAGGGAAAGGAAGCTCATCTGCTCTTCTAAGAAAGCTTGGTTCTGGGGGATGATCAGCAACCTCCGTGTGCTTAGCAGGACACTGCAAAAGCCTGTTGATGAACAGGCATCATTAGTTAATCCATCTGCAGGCTCTAAACACCCACCAGGGATTTGAATTCCACATACTGAAGCAGCAGTGGGGTCAGCAGCTGTCACTCAGCACCTGCCACAGGGGAACTGGCCAGATTTCAGAAAGGGTCCTCTGAGGCCAGAGACTGCAAGAAGGAGAGATTCCAGGGGCATTGCGGGGGGGGCGGGGGGGGCGGGTGGAGTGACAGCTGGGGTTGAAGAAGAAGGTGCAGAGAGGAACTTGAGGGAGAAAAGGAGAAGGGAGGATGTGCAAAAAAACCAAGAAACGCTCCATGAAAAGAGGCAGAAAGAGGATAAATGGTAAAGGAGCAACCTCAAAATGAAGCCAGAGATCACCAAGGGAAGTTCTGGCAGGAAATCTCAGACTGCCTTTCCCAAAGACACCTTCCTGCTATTTTGGCCACCAGAGGGCTCCTGTATTCCAAAGATATTATGGAAAAGGGACAAATGTCTCCAATATTTCCTGCTCTCAGCATACACCTGTGAAATTAGCTATTTCTGTTTATGTATACAAAAAGTTGTCTTTGAGAGTTGGGAGATTCAATTCTAATTTCAACACTGTGTCCCTGACTCAATAGGGCCAGAAACCATCAACCTCTCTGCTCTGCTTCTTTATCTGCCTAAATGGAAAGGCTGCCTCATACCTTGTTACAACCTACAGCCAGAATCAGGTTAGGGAGAAGCAGAGGGAGAAAAAGTTTCTAGCAAGCAAGATGAGCTTGCAGAAATACACATCATCTCTTTCCAACATTCATATTTAGTTAAAGACGAGAAGCCCTGTTTTGGATGTCTTATACCATCCTTGACCTGGTGAAACTCATATGTCAAGGAAAAGAATAATGCACATGTGTTTGGTAAAAGGCTCAGGCTAATGGGCCTGTTCTGTCAATTTCTAACTATTTGACCTTGGCTCAAACACCTAACCTCATGAGCTACAATCTTTTCCTCTATAAAATGGAAAGTTTTCTTATCTCACAGGCTGGACACAGACTTGAATGAGATAATGTCTTTGAAGAGAGTTGGCACATGGTAAAAGCTCATTATCCACTCAGTCACTCAAGTCTGCCCTACATGTGAGATCGACATTACCAAGAGTACCAATACAGTTGCAAAACTGGAACAAACTGGGCAAGTTCAGTCTGAGGAAGAGAAGGCTAAGAATGACATCCTATCTACCTTCATACATTTGAAGGACTATGATATGGAAGAGGGATTAGAACTTTTGGCACCCTAAGAAGTAGAAATGGAATCTATGGGTGGAAGTATTGGGAAATCAGATCAAGCTTGCTAGAGAATTATATGAATTGCCTAACATTAAAACTTTCCGTAAATGGAGTAAGTCGTCCATGTAAAATACCAAGTTAGCTCATATCTGGGCAGGCACGGGGTGGAGGGGGGAGTGGTGTTCAAGGAGAAGTTGGATGAGCAATGTCAGTGAAGTTGTAGTGTAATTCCTGCATCAGGTGGCAAGAGCTGGGTTATGTGACCCACAAGAGACTTTCCAACTCAGGGAATTCTAGGATTCTTTGTTCCAAACATAGGGGGAAGAGGGAAAGCATTGTTATGTCAGACTGGTTAAAAGGATGGTCCATTTTCCAACATGTACACTTCCCCTGTACCATATGCTTCCTATGCATCTGGCCAGCCCTGATCTTATCTCTGGCCACAGAGTAGCTGGTGCTTAAGCCTTGGATAATTACTTCTATGCTAAGATGCTAGTCACATAGAAGACAGTTGATAGAGATCCATGGGTTTGTGTTTCTGACACAAGAGTGGCTATCCAAAGGGAGGTAGGGATGGAGGGCAAAGCTGTGAATACAGAATGAATACCTATGAAGAAAGGGATGTAAGGTGAGTACAGTGGAGTACATGCTTGGGTCACAGTTCAAACTTCTTTAGATCAGGAACTGTGTAATCTGGGTCACTTTCCTTCCCCCTCTATCTGACACTGAAAACAATCTTCTCTCAGTCAGGCAACTCTGTCTGGACACAGGACGTTTGGAAACTCTTCATCTGTATGAGCTGCAATGCAAAACAAAATCCCATTTAGACCTTGTCTCTAAAAGGGCTAAGTGGGTTTTCATAGTTTTTCTAAGATAGAATGGACTGAGAAGGGAGAAGGTATTCCTAGCTTTTGTGGAAGAATATTGAAGGGGATCAGGGGAAGTAGTGTATCTCAGGGGTCGAAGCATGGGATGGCAATCTAGAGGAACTTGATTTTGAAACTCAACTTGATCATTAACTAGATGTGAAAATTTTGACAATATCCAAGTTTTGGTTTCTTTATCTGTAAAAGAGAGATAATAATATCTCATGGAATTTTTCCTGATTGTATGAAGTGCCCAGTATAGGGCTTGGCACATAGTGCTGTTAGACCATGGTAGGGTACTCTTGCTATTACAGATTTAGTAGCAGTCAGGAGCAAGGGACAAAGGAACTGGAAAAGTCCCAGCTCAGATAGGAAGGATATGCAGATTCATAGAGTCAGAAGAAAGGTGTGGGTATGTTTGCTTTGAAGGTGTAACCAAGAGGCTGTTACACGTTTGAAATTATATAAATGAACTGGTATCTGCACCATATGTACAGGGTTTGGTTTAAGTAAAGTGAGGACATGGGTGTGGACACTATGCCATCAAACGGGCACAGTGTGGGTCACCTTAAAAAGAAACAGATTGGATCATGTTGCAAGGGAGCAACATTCTCCACGTGGCTGGACTCTGGAAAGTAAATGGGCCCCCATTGCATATAAGGCTGCCTGAGGAAGGGCAAGCAGAAACTCTTAGAACCAGTTCTGAAGTAATGGGTAGGTCGGAGGGTGGATGGTAGCCAGTGGCCCTCCAGTTTTTCTGAGGCCGGTGGAGGGGGAGATGTGCTTTGAGTGAATCAGTTGGGAACTAGTTATCCCCAAAGGGCTTCCCTATGCTCAGATTTGTTAAAACATTGGTGTTTCTGACCATGGGACATTAAGAAATAGTCTTCTTGAGTGCTTTAAGTATAAGGCCATTACTCATGATGTCTGCCATCTTCACTGAATTCATACCTGGATGCCAGTCATAGGATATCAGATAGCTGTTCACATCTGCTGGCCCAAATGCTGGCTATAGAAAGTACATAATGTGGGGTGCCTGGTGGCTCAGTCATTAAGCATCTGCCTTCGGCTCAGGTCATGATCCCAGGGTCCTGGGATCCAGCCCTGCATCGGGCTCCCTGCTCAGCAGGAAGCCTGCTTCTCCCTCTCCCACTCCCCCTGCTTGTGTTCCCTCTCTCGCCGTGTCTCTCTCTGTCAAATAAATAAATAAAATCTTTAAAAAAAAAAGTACATAATGTTTCACTGGAAGAATGGAAAAATACCATGGCTTTTAAGTCACAGGATCATGATTTGTACCAGGGCCATGTGGGTCTGTGGTAGAGACTTGAAGGTATCAGATTCCAACTATTGGCCCTGTTATGTGCACTATTAGGCAAAGTGCCCTGCTAATGAAGCAGGGTACCAAATATTTCACTACTCCCCTCCATTACTCTGCAGAGCAAATATAATTACCTTTCCTCTGTTGGAGGAGGCCTTGGAGGCAATCAGTTAACTCTCTTCAAAAGTTAAGCGACTTCCTTCTCAAGAACTTGAAGTGGGAGGGAATGCAAGTCACCTGCCCTGTTTGCAAGAACTTCCTGTCTCTCTCCCTCCAGCCCACCCTCCCTGATGCAGCCTGAAGGGTCTGCCAATCCAATGGAGTTCAGACTTTTTAAACCCTGAGCCACTGTAATAAGTACATTTTATATCATGGCTCAGAACACACACATACACAAACACATCCAAATACATTCATTTCATGAAATAATACTTACGGCATGCATGTATTTTGATATTTTCTATTCCATACTATACTCGCCCATTCCATTACTGAAATGTTGTTCATGACCCGAATTTCACTATATAACCTGAAGAAGTTAGCACAGTGTTTTTCGCCACTAATCTCTTCTATTTAAAAGCCTGCAATTGGTCTCCATTTCTTACCAAATAAAGTTCAAATTCCTTAAGATGACAAAGGCCATTTATGATGGTCTTTCTCTTCCAGATCAATCAGTTCTGCCAAATTCATCCAAGCACCCTATATTCTCCACACACCTAGCACCTGACCTTCCTAGGAGACCCAGGCCCCGGACAGGACTCTTCCACCTCTCTGCCTTGCTCTTGCTCCACCCTCAGCCTACACGTGCTTCTCACTGCAGAAAAAAATTCTCTCCGTCTTTAAGAAGTATCCCAGATGTCACCTCCTTCGAAGACTACCCTGATCTGCCCTAGCAGAACCAAACTCCCCACTACACCCCCGTATGGTCTTGAGGAAATCTCTTTTTGTAGAACATACAATGATCATTTGACCCTCCTTCTCATAGTTTAGATGTCCTTCTTTTTTTTTTTTTTTTTT
>NC_138373.1:70235275-70282091 GCF_054177405.1 Leptonychotes weddellii | reverse complement strand
GATGTCCTTCTTTATTTTCAAATTGGTAGAAATAATTTAAAAAGAAAAAAACCATCGTTTGATAGAACTCGACACCCCAAAAAACAAAAAATCCAATTAAAAATGGGCAGAAGACAGGAACAGACGTTTCTCCAGAGAAGACATCCAGACGGCCCACAGACACATGAAAAGATGCTCAACATCATTCATCATCACGGAAATGCAAATCAAAACTGCAGTGAGATATCACCTCACACCTGTCAGAATGGCTAAAATCAAAACACAAGAAACAACAAGTGTTGGTGAGGATGTAGAGAAAAAGGAACCCTCTTGCGCTATTGCTGGGAATGCAAACTGGTGCAGCCTCTGTGGAAAACAGTATGGAGGTTCCTCAAAAAGTTAAAAATAGAGCTACCCTACAATCCAGTAATTGCACTGCTGGGTATTTACCCAAAGAACACAGAAAAACTAATTCAAAGGGATATATGCACCCCTATATTTATTGTAGCTTTATTTACAGTAGCCACACTATGGAAGCAACACAAGTGTCCACCCATAGGTGAATGGATAAAGAAGATGTGGTATATCATATGCTAGGGAATATTACTTGGCCATCAAAAAGATTGAAATCTTGCCATTTGCAACACCATGGAAGGAGCTAGAGAGTATAATGCTAAGCAAAATAAGTCAGTCAGAGAAAAACAAATACCATATGATTTCACTCATATGTGGAATTTAAGAGACAAAACAAACGAGCAAAGGAAAAAAAGAGAGAGAGACAAAGCAAGAAACAGACTCTTAACTATAGAGAACAGACTGCTGGTTTACCAGAGAGGAAGTGGGTGGAGGACTGGGGACACTGGGGATGGGGATTAAAGAGTACACTTATCATGATGGAAAAAAAAAAACCAATAAAATAACAAAAAAGAAAAAACAACCTTTTGTCTTTTCCTTTCCTTTATGATTGGCCCTTGCCTTCTTCTTTCTCTATCTTCACCCTATTCACTCCCCCACTTCGCCACCCATCTCCATAAAGATCAGAATCCCCAAGAGAATGGGAAGATTAGAATAGAAAAAAAGGGGCATGGTCAAATTTAGTGGTGGCAAACGAATCTGGTTCTCGTTTCTCTTCCTCCACACTGGCAGTTCTGTTTCCAGGGAATGCAAGCATGGCAAAGGCAAAACACAATCCATCTGAATCACAGGAAGTTGGAAAAGGCCAAGTGAGATGGAGAAACCAAGGCAGGGTGACAGCAGTAGCTGGCTCAGGTTGCAAAAGCAGGAGACGAGCTGGTGGTAGGAACAGAATAAAAAATACTGATTCACAAGCCACAGCAAAACTCTGTTGCCAAACAAATGCCCTGTTGCAGTCTCAGATGGTGGGCGGTGGATGTCTTGAGTTACAACCTGTTGCTGAACTTAATGAACTCTCAGGTCATCTTTACCTATACAAAAATAACAACAGAAAGACCCCCAGTACTCTGTAGTTTTCAAAGCAATTATTCACACATTATTCCATTTAATTATGGTGTGTCAGAGCTGGAGAGGTCTTTAGGAGGTCAGTCCAATCCCCCAGGCTGCAGCAAATGAAGATTGTAAACAGGCAAGTGACTTGCCCAAGGTCACACCCCCGAGTTAGCAGCAGAGTGCAATGTTCTTATTATCGCACCATACTTTTCACGCCCAAAAGAATCCAGTTCTCCAATGTTCTCCAGGATTCGGAGGGCTCTACCGTTGTCATTCTGCCTGGATTTCAAAGCCCCTCAAATGAAGGAGTGTGGTGCCTACCTTATCTTTACAAGATTCCCAGGCAGAGCCTGGACAGCCTCTCTCTCAACCCTCCTTATAATTTGCTGCCACATAAGTTAATGTGGTCTTCACAGTACTGTATCCTTATTACCAAGAGTGCCTAAGCTATTAACTCACCAGTAACAGGTGCCAAATTGCCTCTCCTTTTGCACAAGATGTTCATTTAAAATCAAATTGCACATAAATCCCTCTGGTCCCTGCTCATTTCCCTCTGCCCTCATCCTTTTTTGGTCTTTTTTTCTCCTCAGTACTCCCAATCGTGTCTGCTGAGAGTCTCTGACATGATGTGTGGGGTGAGAAGGCTGGGGGCGCGGGGGGGGGTGGGACTAGAAGGGCACAGGGCCACTGGGCTTCGTCTAACCCTAGCTCACAGGCTCCGGGAGGGAGCTACACGAATGGCCCGGTGGAAGCACTTGGAGAACCAGGACGCCCCTTAAGGACTCTTCTAGAACAACTCCCTCATTTTACAGATGTGGAAACTGAGGCTGGGAATACAGAAGTGACTTGCCCAAGCAATTAGGGAAACCAAGCTAGGAGAACACCCCGCCCTCCCAGACCACTTCACTTCCTCCACCTCTGCCTTTGACATTGCCAATGAGGACACGGGAGCTTAGGAAGTGGGAGATGATCTAAGATCGCCCAGCTACTAAGTGCGGGGTCCAAGAGGAGAAGCACAGAGAGATATGGGGGAGAAGCGACCAAGGGAAGGGAAGCCGGCGATCGGACGTTTCCCAGGTTAGGGCGGGTATGCCGCACAACTCCAGGGGGCACTATTCCTACTGCATTCCACGCGCCCTCTGGCCCCCGCGTGCCCTGCTGAACACGGGGACAGAGGATGCAGGGAAGAGAGGGCAGGTGTCCTGGCCCTCCTGGAAACCGGCTCCTGGGGGCCTGCCACCTCGGGGGCGCCCGCCTCACGGTGGAGGTGCCTGGCCCCCAAGCACTGCCCGCGGCCCCTTCTCTGGGGAGCCCGGGACAGGGTCCGAATGCCTTTCCCCATTCAGTGGGATTATCCCTTTTGAATTGTTTAAAAAAAAAAAAAAAAAAAGCTGCAGCTAGCGAACCCTGCCTGACAACACCGAAGGAATTTTTCCCAGGGATCGGCCGAAAGCTGACTCACATTTAAAGACTTGCCCAAAGTGGTCATGCCCCTCTGAGCAAATACCACAGGCATGTGAAACCTCGCTCCCCACGGCCTCCCGGCGGCGAGGACTCCCGGCGCGGCCGCCCGGCCCGGCCCCCGATTGGACGAGCGCCGCGCCGCTTAGCCGGGCGCAGCCAATCGGAGCGCCGCTTAGCCGGGTTGCTAGCCTGGCCGCGTCGGGGTCCGCAAGGGAGGCGCGGGCGGGTAGCTGTCACTGCTTGTTTCCTGTCCCGGGGGCGGGGGTGCAGCGGGTGGGAGGCTCTGGCTGTTTGTTTAGGCAGGTAAGGCCTGGGAGGGAAGTAAAAAGAAAGGGCTGAGCCACCTACACCGGAGGCTGCCTCAGGGCCTTTGAGCTCCAAGTTTCCATTCCAGAATGTGAGCCGCCCAGAGCTGGCTGCGCGCAGCGCGAGGGGACGCCCGGCTCGCAGGCAGCTCCCGCTGGGCCCCGCCGTGTGCAGGCTGCCTCGGGGCTCCAGCACCCCAGTCAGTGCCCGGCTCCGCGCCCCCCCCGCCTGCGAGCGACAGGAACCCCAGAACCGTGACTAGAGCAAGACGGGTTGGAAGGAGGGATCGGAGGGCGGGCCTCTCACCCTGACCGCGGCGAGGTGGACGGGCGGTCCGGACTAGGTCTCTTCACACCTGCTGTTCTTGACTTTTCTCACCTTTAACATGGGAGGTTTGGGCCGGATCACCTGTGCAGTCCTTGGCCCTGAGATTCTGGTTCTGTTCTCAGCACCAAGGGAGGAACTTCGACTCTTTGTTCCTCAGTTCCGAGCGGTTTTCCACCTAGCAGCCGCAGAGCTTTTCTTAACGTGTGAATGGAAGCCTGAGCTGCCCCTCCCCAACAACCTTTTCAGGGTCAGTTTCCCTCCCCCATCAGGTCTCATTCCCCTCAGTCTCTCCTCGACTGCTAGCAATGCCCACTGCGTGCCCCAGTTCTTTCCGACCCCAGGCCTTCGCACGTGCTGTTCCTTTGACCTGCCACCCCAACCTCTCCCTTGGCCAGCTCCCAGCTCATCCTCAGGGCTCAGAATAAATGGTTCTTTCTTTGCCCTCCCTGCACCCTGATCTGCTGCCGTCTCTCAAGGCACCCTGTGGTTTGCCATCACAACACATATCCCAAACTGTAATTTTGTAAGTTTATTTGTATTTATTTGCTTAATGTCTCCTCCACTAGAAAGGACAGAAGCCACTTCTGTTTTGTACCTAGCATAGTGCCTGGCACTCAATAAATACTAGGTTGAATTCATTAAAAAATGTATCTTCAGGGGTAAAGAATCACTGTACTCATTTAACAGATGAGGGCTGTAGAAACGCCGACAAGTGAGGCAACGTACCTACATTCAAACAGGCAAAAATGTTCAACCTGTCTCTGGCTTTCTCCTTGTGTAGGCAATTGTACTATAAAATTACAGGCCTTCTGAGAGGTGACACATAAATGCTAGAACAGATGGGCGCTGTGGCTTTGCTTCTGCCATCCAGGACTCTTCCAGCCCAGTGAAAGTTCTGTTCGCTTACTCATTCAACAAATATTTATGGAGCACCTATTAGGAGCCCAGCAGCACGGTGGTAAACAGGAGAGTCCCCTTCAGAGCTTACTGGTGAGGGTGAATCTAGACACCACAGCTCCAGGCTTGTCTACCCACGAGCAGAATCAACTCTGTCCACGTAGTAAAATATATTGGTTATCCATTCTGATATTTTGTTGATTTCAGGGTCTGTTTTGATATGAAGTAGGCTTACACTATATGTTTCATTAGACTAAAAAATGCATTCCCAAATCTGGCAGATTTTTTTTTTATTTATATTGTTTTAATTCATACTATAGTTTTGGATTCTTAATGTGGTCAGGGAGCCAACCATCGTTATTTCTTTTTTTTTTTTTTAAAGATTTTATTTATTTATTTGAGAGAGAGAGAATGAGAGACAGAGAGCATGAGAGGGGGGAGGGTCAGAGGGAGAAGCAGACTCTCTGCCGAGCAGGGAGCCCGATGCGGGACTCGATCCCGGGACTCCAGGATCATGACCTGAGCCGAAGGCAGTCGCCCAACCAACTGAGCCACCCAGGCGCCCCCATCGTTATTTCTAAAGGAGAGAGGTGCTAAAGCAGGGAAGTATTATCCATGGTGAGAGACTTTTCTGGGTACTCTTCCCTTGGCTGTGATCTAAAAGCTGGCCTGCCATCAGCTCCATCCACCGCCCCTCCCCACAGACACACACGCACACGTGCACGCACATGTGCCACCTCCACCACCACCAAGGAGCTAAGTCAAAATGACATAAAGGGGAGGGGTCAAGTCCCAGCTCCCCCTTGATAGCCACGTGATCTCTGGCGAGTCACCGCCCTTCCCAGCCCCAGGCTCCTCATCCGGCCTGAATACTTTCCAGCAAGGAAACATCTATGACATGAACTGTGCCATTACTTTAGTCCGTCACTTATTCAGCATACATTTGTTGATCATCTCCTGTGCACCAGGCACTCTGTCCAGCACTGGGACTACAGTAAAGAGCAAAACTAGCTGTGGTCTCTGTCTGCAGAGAGCTTACGGTCCAATGCGGGAAAGACACATACAATTATCAATCAGTTCAACTGAACAACGGCTGATCAGACAATCACCATACACATATAATTACAAACTGAACAGAGTGCTAATGCATGGTCACATCAGTGTGCAAAAATCCTGTGGCAGGAAGGCTCTTGCACATTCAAGGAAGCAGAGAAAGCCAGCATGGCTGCAGGGGAGAGAGGGGAGAGAGGGGGAGAAGAGGGCCACGGTGCTGCGGGAGTTTTGGCCATGATGTGAGAGCTACGGGAAGCCACTGGAGGACTTTAAGATGAGGATTAGATGTTCCAGTTTTTATTTAAAAAATATTGCTTGGTGAGGCATGGGGAGAGGAAGAGACCGAGCGGAAGTGAGAGATCTGCCAGGAGGTGAGGGATGATGGGAAACGTGGTTATGGTGACAAGAGTGGAGAAGAGAAGGGTTGTCAGACTGAAGAGAATTCATCAACGTTGATCTACCTTTAAAACCCAGTTTCTCATTTTTTCTCCATTTTCTCCCAGAAAAACGTGCAGCATGTTAGATTAGAAAACCCAGCCCTTTTTCGTCCCCACTAACATGGCAGCAGACGGTCTACATTCGCTTGTACCTTCTCATTCGTCTGGGCTTACGGGCACGTGCCATGGATCCTGGGGCTGCGAGTCCTGTAAGGTCTGTCCATAGGGTCTCTCACTCGTCCTTCCCATGAATCAGTCATCCAACGCCCTCCCTTCTGTGGGTCATTTTTCCCTGAACCGGGCTGGCAGGGCAGGGCTGGCTCCTGGTCCTTTGACGCCCTTGCGTAACCGGTGGAGGTTCAGAGCCTGCAGTGTGGACTCCTTGAGGGCAAAGCTGGTGGGGAAGGATGTGATGAGCAGGCCATTTTTCCATTTTCACAGTAGGCCCCTTTGGACACAGACCGGTTTCACATGAATCCCGCCAGTCACAGCTTGAGACCCCCAGCCAACCTTGCCCCCTCCTGCTGATTGTTCCTGTGGGCCCTAGAAATGCCCTGACCTGTTTCACTTTCAGTTCTGGTGTGTGCGCGCGTGCGCACACACACATGCACGCACACGCACACACACACACACACACACACACACTCATACACCTGCCTCAGGCTGTGGTGTTTCCACCGAAGAGGGAATGAATGCATCACTTGCTCCTTGTGGTTAACCCCATAGGATATAAGCCTTGTCTACGTGAGAAAATGCGCTCTTGAATATTTTGCAAGTGGCCCTCCTTGACACAATCCAGCATTTTCATTGAACCCTTCCACTGACCTCTGAAGGGATGTGTCTCCACCTGAAAAGGCAGATCTTTAGGGAGCTCTGAGCCACAGGGCTCCTTTGGCTGGTTCTCCATGCTAGAAACCCCAGTGACTCCTCAGGGTGCCCCCCGCCGGGGAGCAGTTAGCTTTGCACCAGAGAAAATCCCAGCTTTCCCCGCCTTCGACCGCCTCTGGCCCCTGGCCGTCCTGGGTCCCAGGAGGATCTAGGTGAGAAGATGTAGACAGCTCTGGGTGCCCAGTCATCCCTCTCGGAGCCTCTCCGCCTGTACTGTGCGTGGCAGGGCGTTGTGTCCCCTTATCTATAAAGACAATGCTAGTTTGGAGCCCCGAGACTGGGATAGCAGCCACTTATCAACACTCCATGTGGGCAAGCCTGGAGGCGTGGCCCGGGTCTGATGCCCAAGAGAAAGCAGGGTATCTCAGGGGTCTATCTCTGGGCTATCTACCAGTTTGTAAAGCAATTAGCAGAGTGGCCTCCCCGCCCCCGCCCTCCCCCCCCCCCAGTTTCCATTCATTCTTCTTTTTTTTTATTCATTCACCAGACTAAGAGGAGTTATCCAAGGGCTGGGATCCTATCATATTCATCAGTGAATTCCCACCGTTTAGCCCTGAGCCTGGCACTGGAGAGAATAGGTTCAGTGAATGAACCCATTCAGTGACCACACAGAGTGCGGGGCAAGCCCCCTGAGGATCCACACCAGGTAGGGGCCACAGGGGTGGGACGCAGATCCTTGCCTTCCAGGAACTCACAGTCTGGGTGGAGAGACAGTCATCTCACAGTGATTTATTCAGCTTAACTGTGGGTCAGGGCTGGAGTAGGCCCTGCTGGGAAATGAGTGAACAGGCCCCCAAACCAAAAATAAATGTCCCACCCCTCCTAGCATGGATGTTGGGTTTTTCTACCACCATCACTCAAGGCCCCGAGGCTTCCTTCCTCCTCTGCGCGGGCTCTTGGATTCAGAGCTTTGCCGGCTCTTCTGCCTCCCTGGCATCCCAGGGCGCGTGTCAGGATCCTATTTTTAGGCCACTAGTGGGACAGGCAGGTAGTGCTGCTTTGGTGCTGGGCTCCGGACGGACAGATCCAAGCTGCAATGCGGTCCCCGCTGCTCTCTTGCCATCTAGAGTGGCACACACACTGGTAAACCCTCCTGGGCCTCGGTTTCTCAATCTACACTGATGACCCCAAGCATCCACAAGCATCTATGCCATGCCGGGCTCTCTGCTTTAACTTCTCCCGTCTTCCGGAACCAAGGATCGCCACTTTACAGAGAGGAGAGTAAGGCACAGGGGCAAGAGGAGAAATGCAACCCAGGGAAGCCGCTCTTCCAGGCCTGGCTTCGTCCAGTCACCTTGCTCCCGGCCCCTCTTTCCAAGCGCCCTCGGGGAGTGCTGCGCAAGCCAGTTGCACCCGAGCAGGGCACGTCTCCTGGCTTCACCGCCTTTCCAGAAACACGGGTCCTCTGTCTATTTCTCCGGGCCTTGACCTCAAGTCCAAGCCCGGGACTCCAGGCGTGTCCTGACTCTCCACCCCGCTGGGCTGCCACTCAGAGAAATTTCCCTGAACTCACCCTCGTCTTTCCTGGGCATGCAGCCTCAGGTCAGCGGGTCGGCGGCAGGTCCTCTGACCCGTCCCCGGCAGCACTCCCCTGTTCCAGGCCTGCCCGCGCAGTCACTCAGCCTCAATGGGCTCCTGCTGTTTTCTCATCTCCAGGCTCGCTCACGCGGCTTCCTTTACCCCTTTCATCCCTGCCCCCTCCTCGGCTCCCACATCCTGCCCTGGGGCCCTCTCCCTGGCCCCAAGAAGTCTGTCTGGGTATTGTTCTCCACTTCCAGCATTAGCATTCTCAAGGCCCACATTTGCATTTTGATGGCCCCTGTCCCAGCTAGACTGGGGTACACTTTGAAGCATATATATTTTGGAGAGGAGAGCTTTCTCCTGCACAGCGTCTAATTTTCCACTTTGATTCAAGTGCATTCTTTGGTTCGGGCCTAATTTACTGTGGGCCAAGACACACTTGAGCCAGCACCTTTAGGCTATGCTCAGGCCTAGAAGATAACCGAGGGGTTTTGCCTTGTGAGAGCTCCAGGGAACAGAAGTCTGACTTCCCACGCCTCCCGCTTCTGCTCGGAACATCAAAGCTTCCTGCAAGCTCGCATCTGCAACCAGTGTTCTTCCCTCCCAGGCTCAAGGGCCTTGGCTCCAAGCATTCCCCCGGCACAACAGCAAAGGCCAGAGATTGGGGTTCACTGTGGCCACCCCTGGCCCAGATAGGGCCAGCCTTGGAGGCCTTGATTTGAGGAAAAGCCACCACAAGTAGGCGAGGAGGATGGGATACCGAAGCCACCCAGGTAGCCTAGCCACCCTCGATGTCCCTGTTTATAACCTGAAGACCCGTAGGGTTTTAATGCAGGGGCAAAGCGACGACATGGGGCCCAGGATGCATTCTCATCTAGGGCACGGGTGGTGGGGCTTTTAGATTTTACATGCCTGTGGGCTGCTGGGGTTCAGCCAGAATTAGAACAGCCCAGTGCCAAGCAACAGAGAGAAAGGAATGTCTTGCCAGGTCTCCAGGGGTTCCGGGGCCACTTTTTACAGAGGTTTAGGGAATTGTGGTTTGCATGGCACGGCTTCCTGGGGTTTCATCCCAACTTCAGAGTGATTTATGATTCCTGTTCCATTGAGCAGCTCTCAACATTCATTTCCACCTACAGCTGAGTTCTTTCAAATAACATCTTATATGGATGGTGTGGGGGTGGATAACGAGGCACTTCAGGGTGGGGAAACGGAGGCAGAGGTCAGGGAGGGCTGGAGCTCGGATCTTGGAGGCTCCTGACTCCAGGGTGGTGGGGCTTGGACAGACAGGGCAGCAGCAAAGGAGACGGAGAAAGTCTTGATTTCTCCAGTTCAGTCAGCATTCAGCTAACGTTGCTTCAGAGAGTTCTATATTCCCGGCTCGGTGCTGATGACCAAGGTCGTTGCAAAAACAAATAGAAGTTGGTCAGCTAAATCTCGAGGAATTTCTGTTCTCGTGGGAGAGAAATAAACACCCCACGATAACCAGGACTGCCTGCTGATCACTTGCTCGTGGAGGGTGTTTTCACCCTAGGATTATGTCTAACTTTCGTAGCAAGGTTGTATTCTGTTGCCCATTTTACAGATGAGAGAAAGAAAGGTTCCCATTAAAGCGTCCAAGGTCACACCACTAGGAAGTTGCTGAGCCAGAATTCACTCATTTGAACTTCACAGCCCAAACTCCTTCTGTGGCACTAAAATGCAAGGCAAAGCAAAACCCCAAAACCCGAGGACATGAAATAACCAAATGCTACGAAAATTTAGGGAGGGAGGACCCGCATCCAGCTGTGGGCACTAGAACTAGCTCCAGGTAAGACACCTGCTTGAGCTCTATCCTGAAGGGAGGTAGGAATCCATAGGGAGAGCTGTCCAGGAGGGCACAGGGAGCGGAAGCACTGAGACGCGCTGGAGGTAGGGAGTCATCCTGGGGTGCAGGATCTGAGAAGAAGAGCTTAGAGAATAGGGTGGCACCAGAACGCAGAGCACTCTGTAGCATCTGGAGATATTCTATAGGTGTTCGGAGACCACGGAAAATTTTTGAGTAAGATAGTGATGTGACAAAGGATATATTGAAGAAGAGAACTCAAGAAGACTTAGGTATAGGAAGAGAATAAACTGTCAGGGAGGGGGGTGCCTGGGTGGCTCAGTCGGTTAAGCATCTGACTTGGGCTCAGGTCATGATCTCAAGGTCCTGCCATTGAGCTCTGAGCTCCAATTTGGGCTCCCTGCTCAGTGGGGAGTCTGCTTTTCCCTCTCCCTTTGCCCCTCCCCCTGCTCATGCTAGCTCGCTCGTGTTCTCTCTCCCTCAAATGAATAAATAAAATCTTAAAAAAAAAATGTCACGGGGGATTCAGACCACTGAAATCCAAGCAAGAGGCAAAGAGATCCTGAACACGGTAGCCTGAGAACGGCAAGGTGGTATTAAGTATCTGAAATGATTGGGAGATGGGAATAGAGACCCAGAGCATGAAGTGAGGGGGGAGCCGGAGAGACAGGTTTGGAAATTGCAAGGCAAAAGGTGATGAATGAAGCCCTAGGAACAGATTTAAGCAACAGGGCCAACTGAAGACAAGAGAGAGGTAAAGACCCAGTTCAGACTCAAAGGTCAGAGTGGGGAAGGTGAGAAACAAGGGGGACAGAAGAGAAGTGCTGGGACACCAGGTGAGGAGAAAGGGAAATTCCCAGATGGCTGACGGGGACTCCTCTCTACCCACGTCATGCCTGCCAGATTGGTGGGGTGGCTCCCGGCCCTGCCCCCTGGCCTGGCGCTCTTTAGGCAGCAATGTCTTCTTTTATAAAGGTCGGTCACAGAGCAACCCTACATGATTGCTGTGAGAAGCAGAGCACATGACAGGCGCTCAGTAAATGGCAGCTCTCGTTGTTATAATTATTGTTGATTTATGTTATTCTTTCCCAAGTTTAGGAATTCCTGGAGATTAGGGACCAGGTCTTTGTATTTACCTCCATCATCTGCTCAACCCCGGGGAATATTAGAGTCACTCTGTTTCTTGACTGCTGGGAAAGTTAAGATGGATGAAATCTGTTGTTGCTTTGTTTCTTGTTGCCCTGACCATTTATCCCTTGTTGGTATTTCACTACTATTAGCTATTAGTCAAGAAGGCACTTGAGAGTCAAGAACAAGGATTTTCGGAGGTTCTGAACTCTGGACCTTTCCGACCATGCTTCAGTTTCTCCGTATAGAATTTCTCCAATTTCCTTTTATGGGGCAGTGGACTAAGACCAGCCCAGTGATGTGGTTGGTTCCAAGGCCGGGTTCAGAGTAGGGTAGTGGGGCATTATGGTGGCCAACTGCATGCTTTCGGACAATGTTTCTAGACTGATATGATCTCAGTTGATGAGGGGTGGGTGGGAGAAGCTTGGAGCAACAAGGATAGGCATGGTCACATGAGCACCTACCCACAGCCCTCTAGTGAACGGGGGAGTGGGGAGGCAGATGCCAGGAGGGACCAAGGCCTCAGGAGGGCTTGGCTATACTTGAACCTGAATCCAAAGCGTTTTTTCCTCAGACTTGAGGTAAGGGTAGAGCAGTCCCTTCCATGGGTCTAGTCAAAGGACTTTCAGAAGGATTCCTTCCCTCTCATCAACACATCTTGGCCTGTCCTTGCCTAAGCTGGCTCAAGGAGTCTTTGCCCTGGGAGCCGATTGTTAAAATCCCCTGTCCACTAATGGCGGGCTTTGTTGCTTGTGTTTGTTTGGGTGAGGGGACAGAGGGAGGGGGAGTGGTGAAAGGCGCAGAAGTGTTTGAAAGCCCAGCCTCCCCTTCGTCTTGGCTGTCCCAGGCTTTGATAATGCCAACAGCTGAGACAGCTACTGAACTATCAGGCCCGCCTCTCCCAGAGCTGGCGGCTTGGCTTTCATCTCTGTTTGTGGCCAAGGACAGGGACATGGGGGCCAGCACCCAGGCTGGCTAATGAGTAATTGGGAGCCTCGTCTGTGTGCGATCCTGCGACATGCACTGGGGTGACCTTGAGATTGCCAGGGCAGGCCTGATCCATCCTGAAGCCGAGGCCAAGACCTGGCAGGGTGGGGGGGTGCTATTTCCCCTTTGTCGCCGTTGCCGCCATCCCCAGGGGAGTCCAGGGTTGTGTCTCCCCCCACCTCCTGTCTTCACCGGAATGCCCTGGTTTGAGTGATTTAAGAAAATTATTACAAAGGTGTTTGTCCTCTACCTCGTACCTCTGGCCTCCGTTTCAACCTCCAACTGCACTCCCTCTAGTGGTTCCCTCCCCTGCAGACCCTGAGGGTTTGTCTGAGCCCCTCCAGGTCGATGAAAAAGTCATGGCGAGGTCAGGAGCACACCTGCGTGAGGAGCTCACCAGTGCCATCTTCTTCCTCGGGCCAGAGAGCGTCCTTCCTTTCCCTGCAAGGGCTTTGAATGGCTGCCCAGTATGAGGGCATCCGTGCCCTTAAGGGTGTTCCATGGGCTTTCCACCCTGCATCTTTGCTTCTTCCTCCTCTTCCTCGGTGTACAGTTCATATACCTGTTTTGTGTGAGAAGCTCTTCAGGGGTGTCTGTCACTTGCTTTTACCTATGGGGCCCTGGGCCACTTACCTAACTTCTCAGAGCCTCTGTTTTTTTCCTCCTCTGTACAAAGGGGCCCGCAGCACCCCCCCCTCCCCAATCGGGCTGCAGGGGAACTGTAACAAGATGGCAGATGTCAAATGCTAGACAACAAAAAGATATTAATTCTCTGTTTCGGAGCCACATGTCCATCCTCCTCCCCATTAGTAAGTCTGCTCTCCCCACCAGAGTGAACTCAGTAGCATGAAATACTTGAAAAATGTTTTCCAAATGAATGAATGAATACATGAATAAATGCATTGCTAATGGCAGCAAATATATGTGGACATCTGTTCTCTGAGAATAAATCAGTTCAATGATTATGGAATGTCACAGTGTTGGAAGGGGTTGTACCAGGCACATGCAAACCACGCCGTAAAACAATGAGCTGGGCCTAGAATGTAGCGAGACTTTCATATTTTATTTTGGGTTCGTTTTTAGGGAGCTTAGTATTTGAGAAAGAGTTCTGGCCACTGACAAAACTTAACTTTGTTGTAGCATCTGGATGATGTTAGGTGTTCAATAAATTTCTACGGAATGAAGAAACACGGATGAACGATCGAGAAAAATTAGCCATCGGCAATGGGAACAAGGCTCATTTTCACTCTTGGGGGCTTGGGTACTTTTCAGGGGTCTGGATACCAGCTTGCTGTGTGGTCTTTGCTCTGCCTCTTACCTCCTCAGCCTCCACCCTCCCGATCGGAGCCACAAGGCAACATAATCCCCAATCTCTGTGTCTTCTTACAGCAGGGCTAGAAGGCAAATACAAGAACTCCAGCCTTCCAGCAACCTCCCTGGCAATCTTGTGTGAATATAATCACATATCTTTCTGGGGCCTTTAGAGCCAGCAGAGTTGAGGGAGGGGAAAAGAAGGCGAGGAGGGGGAAAAATTAACTGGACAAGTCACCCCAGGGCAGTGAGGCCCAAGAAAGCGCCTTTATCTCCATTCCTGCTATGCTTCATTGACCTCATTATTGTCCTGTCTCCAGGACAGGGTCCATTCTCCTTTACTGCACAGCTAGGCTGTCTCCGAGGGGCTGGGCCTGGCAAGGCAGAGAAGAGGCAGGCAAAATATCAGTGGATTAACTTGCAAAGCTATCCCTCCATCTCTGCTTTAAAGCAGCTGTTCCTTCAGGAAATTCTGACAGGCCCCTCCGAATTGTCGCTGGGGATTGTGGCTGGCAGGGCTCGGGGCTGGCTCAGCCCACGGGTGTTGTTTCTCAGCTGGAAGCTGGAACTTTGAGATGGATCCTGTAAGGAGTTCCAGGAGGGCTCAGTGACTGCCTCAAGAGCTTGGAACAGCTGCTTGGTGATGGCAGAAGTTCAAATTCCACTTCCTCCAGGAAGCCTTCTGGGATTACCTCAGCCAGATGTTCTCTTCTCAAGTCCTTTGGAGCCTCCTTGTTCCTTTTGGATATTCCCATCATTGCATATTTGTTTTACTATCTGGAAGCTGCTAATGGGAAGGATCTTAATCTCATTTACTTCGGTCAGTTGAGTGCTTAGCCGTGCCAGTCCTACGGGAGGCACTTATAAAATACTTGTTGACTCAGTGAAGAAAGAAATGGCCATGTCACCTGTGCTGGGCTTCTCACCTCTCCAAGTCATTTTCTTTGTACCTTCTATGGTTAGAAAGAATACCAGGAGGGTGCCTGGGTGGCTCAGTCGTTAAGTGTCTGCCTTCGGCTCAGGTCATGATCCTGGGGTCCTGGGATCGAGTCCCGCATCGGGCTCCCTGCTTGGTGGAGAGTCTGCTTCTCCCTCTACGCCTCCCCCCTGCTTGTGCTCTCTCGCTCTCTCGTGGTCTCTCTCTCTCAAATAAATAAATAAAATCTTTGAAAGGAAGGAAGGAAGGAAGGAAGAAGAAAGAAAGAAAGAAAGAAAGAAAGAAAGAAAGAAAGAAAGAAAGAAAGAAAGAAAGAAAGAATCCCAGGAGAATGGAGGTAAAGGTTAAAGCCCCTCCATAGCTATTTTGGCCATGTGTGTGTGAAATCTCAGGTAGGGCGAGGGCAAAGTGCCCCAGGGGAGGGAAGTTCAAGAAGTAAAACAGGGGGATTCAGCTGAGTGGCATTCATGAGGGTGCCAACCCTTGGGCCCCAATTTCTGGTTGCTTGGCCTGTCTTGTGTAGTAAGTTCCCATTGCCTCACTCTGTGAAATACTAGCTTGGATGGACCTACATGTTACAGCTCCACTGGGGGCTTCAAAGAGTGAGACCCTGATTTCCTTTAGAGAGGCGGGCTAGTATGGTGGAGAGGATCACCGGTTCCAGAACCAGACTTTCTAGATTCACCCCTGTCACCAGCAGATAGCTGGGGGAAATGTTAGCCAGTTACTTAACCTCTCTGTGCAACTGAGGAAAATAATAGAAACTACTTCACAGAACCGCGAGGATTGAAGAACTTATAACATGTGTCGAGCTTTTAGAGTAGCAGTACCTGGCAGTGCTTGCTGGGTTTTGACGAAGGCGTCGAAATCCTTGAGTTCAGAACCACAATCTTGGGATCCAGCGTAACAGGGGGTACTGAGGTTCCCAACAACCCATGCGTGAGAAGACTGTTAATCGAGTAACTTTTTCGGACTCTTCAATGAATACAAAATGCACCGGAAATCCACCCCCTACCACCAACACCCACCTCTGACCTTTATTTCTAGTGATCCCTGACCCCGGCTGAGTCAGAATGTGTACGCTCAGCCTGGGGAAAAGACCGGTTGTATTCAGCCCAGGTATGCCTGACCCTGGGTCAACCTAGACAAACACCTGCCTTCCGGTGAGCAAAGGTGATAACATTCCTGAGGCTTGAGTGGGCTCTACTGTGTGCTGGCCAGCAATCCGTTCCGCTAACTGCCTAAAACCATCCATCAGGTGACCCGAGTCATCCCAGCAAACCTCCCATGCTCCCCACCTTGGTTAAAAGAGCTTCAGGGGCTTGGTGCACACATTGTCAAGCCAGTTGCTAAACCACCTACCCGGCTATGTTGAATGCCAGGTCTGGTTGGAGTATCTCCCTGCTCGAGAAAAGGTGAAGGAGAAAAGAACTCAAAAGCTTGGGGCAGGGTGAGCCAGTGGTTGGGGCCGAATCAAAACTCTCCTTAAAAGGTACGGAGTTTAGGGGCGGATGCACAGAACTATTTCAGAAGGAAATCCCATGGAGCTGTTAATAAAGACCCGGGTGGGAAATAAGACATTGAACCACCAGATAGCAAGAAAGCCAAGTTTAAGCATCTTTTTCATCCGAGTCACGTGCTAGGTGCTGTGCCTCCCCTACAACCCTGTGAGGTGTGTTTGAGGAAACTGAGGCTCAGACTGGGGGTGGGGTGTGATGTGCTTAGTACCACCCCACAACTTGTAAGTGGAAGAGTTTTGAACCCAAGCCTTCTGACTTCTGGCTCAATGCTTAGCACACTATTTATATCTCAGAGCTCATCCTGCCCAGCCTCTGGCTAAGTCAGTGTTGCAGCACTCTAGCCTCATGGGGTGTCTTCCAAAAAAGGGTTCTGTGCAAGCCATCCCCCTAGTGGAGGTTCATGATGTGAGTCAAAGTCTCTGAGACATCTTGCAGTAGAGACCCATTTAATCTAGCGCTTCCAAAACATACTTAACTACAGAGTGACTTTTTTCTTAGAACAATCATTCACCTCCTGAGAAACCAGCCTTTGGAACATGTCTTGGGAAATATTAATCTAGTCTGATACATTCACTTGTTGGTGGGGGAAATTGAGGAAGTGGCTTGCCTGAAGGCAGCCAGCAAGCTGATGGTGGGGCTGGGACGATAGCACCCAGGATTCCTGACTCTCAGCCAGAGTGTTTTCTTCTACAGCTCACTGACAATGTCCATTAACTTGGTATAGACCCGGTGGGGACCCAGAGTGAGGAGAAGACAGAGATTTTACCTGTGGAGAAGGCTGGACACAGGTCATGAAAAGGTCTTAAGAACATTTACAGCAAAAGCACATCTTCAAAGGCAACAGGATGTACAGTTGCTGAAGACGGATGAGATGAAAGAGTTACCAGTCAGGTGGGATAAATTCAAGGAAGGGTCTCTGAAAGATGTCAACATGGAGACAGATTTTGGTAGGCCAGGTCACTTTTAAAGGAAAAATAATTAAAATAAATATTACAATAAATAAATCAAATGTGAGAATCTTACTTCATTCATTTAGGAAGATGATTTTGTCCACCTCTTGATGTTGTCAAAAGGAATATTGGACAGATGGGGCTCCTACACACTTGGTAAAAATGAGCTGGCCCTCCAAAGGACCTTCACCTCTTACCTCCAGATGTACTAACTAAATAGAGTATGTGGACCTCCATGAACCACCATGATCCACCATGACCTCCTTTGCCCCAGTGTGAGGCATCAGGGATTTAGGGGCAAGAACAGTGCACTCAGAATGAGAAAAATTCGTGTTTGAGTCCTGGCTTTGAGATGTGGGGGTTCTTCCATTTATTTTTCCAGGTCTTCATTTTCGTAGTTAAGAAAGAGAGGATTGGACCCCAATAGGGGTCCAGGCAGCGTAAGAATCACTTGGGTTAATTTAAAGCACAGATCCCTGGACCCTGCCCCCAAACTGCTAAAGCAGAGTTTCCAGGGACCTAGGATTTTAGCAAGAGCACTAAGTATTTCTGCTGTGGAATCGGGCTTAGGAACCACTAGACTAGATTATTTCTGAGCCTCTTCCAGTTCTCAAATGAGTGGTTTAAGTTTACTGAATGTCAATATTCTTGTCATAAAATGAGCATACTAATATTCACCTCCGAGTATTATATTGTACCAACACTGAGAATTTTGTAAACTTCAAAACTGCCTACAAGTGCTTAATATCAATATTCTGATAAGGAAATAATTTTGATGTATAAGAACTCACTTCATAGGGAAACTACAGGAAGCTTGAACCCACCTCTGGGATTTTTCTACATAGCATCATGTAAAACCTTAAAATAGAGCTGGTCCCAAGCAGATGAAGTTTTACCTGGTAATGTTTTTTAACCTTCTTGAATTTTTGCAGCTTCCTGAATCTTCCTTTATTTCTCCAGGCTACCTAGAGAGGAAGCTGCTAAAATGGTTTACAAAGTCAGCATTTCCCAACAAAATCTGTCCTTTGGAATACTAACAGGTGTTAAGTGGGGAAAAAAAAACGGGGCAGGTTTCTGGATAAACTATATTTGTGAAACTCTGTGCTAACCTAGTTTTATAAAGAATTCCAAGAGGGGTGCCTGGGTGGCTCAGTGGATTGGGCATCTGCTTTGGGCTCAGGGTGCGATCCTGAGTCTGCTTCTCCCTCTCCCTCTGACCCTCCCCACTGCTTGTACGCTCTCTCTCTCTCTCAAATGAATAAATTTTAAAAAGTCTTAAAAAAAGAAAAATAATTCCAAGAGCCTAAAAAAAGAAAAAAAGGAAAAAATGAGGCACCTAGCTGGCTCAGTTGGTAGAGCATGCGACTTTGATCTCAAGGTCATGAGTTTGAGCCCCACAGTGGGTGTAGCGATTACTTAAAAAAAAAAAGGAAAGAATCCTGAGAGCTTTTTCCATGCTGATATGAACAGTGAACTGTGAATTGCAAGAAGGCCACAAGTGTGATTCGCATTGCTGAGTGTACTTGCTCCGTGTATTGAGGGCCATCTCTCAGGACTAGGAAAACTTTGCATTAAATTTCCGGCCATTCGGTGGCTTATTCTTCCCAGGTGTCCTTCCTTTTCAAAACAGGACAGCTGGGGACGCAAGGCTCAATGTAAAGCAGTGGTTCATAAGACTGGCTGATATCACCTGGGGAGCTCTTTACAAATCTGAATCTTTGGGTTCCACCCCAGGCATACTGACTCAGTGTGCAACTGCCTCAGATCATCTTTGGACCTGTAATTGGGAATCCTCCAAGGAATGAATCACTTCAGGCATCTAAGTGGGAGGAATTCTGGCTGAAGTGGGTAGAGGGGGAGGAAGGATGGTCCTCTGGCATTCCTTAAATTGCATGAGGCTGTCAGGGCATAAGCTATTTCTTGTGAAACTGGACCCTCCCCAAAGGATAGGAGGAGGCTTCTCAAGTGTTTTCAAAATTCTCTGAAATCTGGAGACTTGGATTATGGTTCCAATGTGACCATTGCTTTCCTGTGTGACTGTGGACCAGTCTCCTAACCTCTCTGAACTTCACTTCTCTCCTTGCCAATTGGTAGTACTCCTGTATGCCTTGGGCCCTTTATGGAAGCATGGTAAAACCCAATGAGGCAACAGATAGTGCCGTGTTTCTGGCTTTTCCAAAGACTAGTGAACCAGGGAGGCGATTCTGCTTTTTGTTCCCAATGTTACTTCTCTGAAAAACTAGCATCTGAGGTGGTGACTAAGAGACCCAACCATTCTCTTTCCTTCAAAGGATCTTTGAACTACCTTTGTACAGTCTGCAATGAATTGTGAATCAACACTATCTTTTTTAAAGAATATTAACTGAAGGATCTGTGAGACAACTGGGTCTGCAGTGGACAAGATGAGGCAGGGAACGGAGACAAGTGTCCCGATCAATCAGAGCAGGCGTCACTCGATTTGAGGTGGGGATTATCTGGAAAACCGCCTCAGCTGTCCGGTTCATTTGCAGTGCTTGCTCAATGAGCCATTGTTATGAACATTTTTAAAAAACCTTCTCGCCTGCCACTAAGGTTGGGAGTTGTGATGGTCCACAGACTTGGAAGTGTGGATAGAATTCCTTTTTTAAAAAAATGCATGAAGTCCACTGGCTTAAACTAATTACAATAAGACAATGCCTCTCTCAAAGAAACTAAACAAGTTATGGAACCGCTCTGGCCAGCTACCCCGCATGCGCCAGCGATCAAGCTAGCTTCTTCTCTATGTCTTAGCTCCTCTGATTCCCAGAACCACTTTGTGAGATCAGTTTGGTTACCCTGAAGTGGATAAGCAAAGGAACGGAGTCCTGGAGATGCTACCAAAAAAAAAAAAGAAAGAAAGAAAAGCCTACCCCGAAACCACAGCTAGTGAGTAGAAGAGCCAGGATTTGAAGACCACGTTCTTTGCATTGCACTTTGAGACTTTAATTCCTAGCTCTTTCCTTCCTGGACTTGAATTTTTAAAACTTAGAAATCTCAGGGAGGAATAAGATGTGTTCCCCATTCATCTCTCATCTGAAGACAACACAAGACATGGAAAGTTCTTAATGAAGGTCTAACTGTGCAAGAAGAGCAGAACCCAGGCATCCTAATGGCCACAATTGATGGTCTTTCTATTGTATCTTGTTTTCCTAAAGCCAAAAGAGAGACTGAGTCAGACCATGTTCCAGAGCAAGCTGTTTCTCTGGAATCCTGGCTAGGGCCTGACTGGTACAGGAGTCAGGATGTCCTCAGGCAAGTCTATTTCTCTATGTCTGGGTTTGCCTGTCTGGAAAGCAGAGTCATGCGGCCATTTTCTAGCCTGGGATAGCTTCTCCAAAGCAGGCTGGGAACATTCTAGAGACACCGGCGCCCTGGGTATTATTTTGCAGGAGTTCAGGGATCTGTGGCTGTCTACCACATGCTGAAAAAGTCCTCCTGCCCAGCCACTGAGTGAAGACCCACTTATTCTCCTTGTGGGGCAGCCTTCCCTTGGCGTCCCCCGCCTTGGTTTGGGGTGTGAAGAGGGTCGTGTAAGAGGGAACTGAGTTAAAGTACAGTGGGAAAGGGCTGCAGTGAACCTGTTCTTGGAGGATTCTCTGAGGAGAGCAAAGAGAAGGAAGAAACCAGGGTAAAAATCTCCTGGTTTACAAAGGACCAAGGTGGGCATAACAAAGAGTGTGCCCTCAAACCTGTCTTTCTCCACCTCTTTGCTTCATAGGGAAAAGACTCCACACACCCACATGGGCCAGGAGGACACATCCCAAATTGGCAGTGGTGTTTCCTTTGGGGAGAAGAGTGAGGAATAGGACTCGAGCAGGGCATAAGAGAAGATTTTTGTCTTATAGGTGAAGATTTCATTTTGAAAAGAGGAGGAGGAAGAGAAAGGGAACCTTGTCTGATAGTAAAGAAGCTTAGCTTAACTGTCCTAAAGGTTAACTCTCTGACACTGGGTTTTTGAAAGAGAGAGAGAGAGAGACTCCAACATTGCAGATCCAGCCCTAGAGCTGGACTGGCTGATGGCCCCAGAACCCATTTAGGGAGGGTAGATGACCAGTGTAAGAATACATACATTGAATGGGAAATTATACCCCCTACTAATAGGCCTCAGTGGTCTCATCTGTGAAAGGGGCTTAAGAAAAACTTGACTAAAGATGGGAGGTGGTCATCCCACCCATGGAAGGGAGACTGTATTTCGGAAGGAAATTATTCTGGAGAGCTTCCATTTGCCTCATTAGAAAGGTGCCTCAGGTGGGACGGTGTTGTTCTTCCCTGTGGGTCCACTTAACCCTGCATAGAGCCCAGTCTCCCTGCCTTCCAGCCCAAGATAGCCCCTTAGCTGGCACATCCCAGCCTCCCCGGGACACTGCAACCCTGTGTGTATGAGCCATTTCAGAACTGGAGCCATCACCCCCACGGTCTGTGGGATGTTCAGAGGCCCTGGCACCTGGGGAGGGGAGGCAGGCAAACCGCCAGGCCAAATACCTGTCCTGAGGCCCCGTGGAGGTGAAACCATCAGTGGGAGGGCAGGTCCCACTCAGGTAGGCAGCATCAGAGCTGGAGAGGCCAGGCCAGATTCGGGACGATAACAGGAACATCTGCATGTAGCCACCAGCCCAGGCAGGGATTCATGTGCCTGAACACTCAGGGCCCCCAAGAATGGGCGCAGCCATGTGTTTTGCCTTTCATGGTCCCAAGCTCCCTGCCAGGTGGCAGGAGACTGCCATGCCGGGTGAGGGTGGTTGGCTGGTCTGGGAAGTGTAGTTCTTGCCCTGAGAGGAGGGTGGTGCACGGAGGGGCAGCCCATGTGCTGCTCCTGGAACGAACACACTAGAACCCAATGCTACCAGGCACAGATTTCTTATCTACAGCTTCCTGAGGTTGCTTTTGGCCAGGATTCCCATACCTCTCCCCATCGCGGCATTCATTGGCACCCATTGCTGGGCGTAGTGACAGTCTCTGCTCCTGGCTCAGACCCAGCTGAGCCTCCTAAAGAGGTGATTCTTGGGGGGTTGGGGGCCGGGGCCACTGTGCGTCACTCCTGTCTTGGCTCTAATTTGCTGTATGTTTTGAGAAAGTCACCTGACCGGCCATACCTTGGGTTCCCCCAGCCCCATTTAAACTCCTGGTTTACAAAGAACAAGGGGAGACATACCCATTCTGCCGATCCTGACCATGTTGAGGAATGAGAAAACAATCTCTCAAAGATGGAAAACGAATTATTCAGGACAGAAAGTGAAGCTGAGCCTGCTAGTTTTCCCTGGGAGCTATTAGCCCCTTCTTTAGAAACAGAATCCTAAGCGTTGGGATTCATAAGCTAAGCAGAATAAAGATGACATTTATCAACCTCCCTGTGGCCAGTAGAATTTAGGGTAAGTGTCATGGGAAAGTTCCAGAAAGTGTCTTTAAAGGGAAGAAGCCTGTCCTTTACTACTTCTTGTTTCTGCTGGTGGACTGCTGCCAAAAAAGCTGGAGCTCAACAGTCATCATGAACCAAGAGGCAGGAGCCAAGTTCTGAGAATAGCAGACCAGATGGAAGGATCTTGGGTCCCTGATGACCTTAGGAAGCTCCCCCAGTACCCCTGTACTATCTCCTCCAGACTTCTGTGGGATGGAGAAATATATTTCCATCTTGTTTAAGCCGATAATATTTTGGGTTTCCATTACTTGCAAAGCTACAACTAATTGTTGCAAGAAGAACGTATATGGTACATTTAGAAGAACTGGCCAACTCTAGAGATATGCTAGATTAGGATATGTTACACTTGAATTTGTGTAGAAGAAAGTATCCAGTAATCTTGGAAAGGGAGGTCTCTTGCCTGCAGCTCAAGGATAGATTCTAGAAGCTTAAGCAAAGATCTCAAAAGGGATTTCTGTTTTTATTGATTGAGTAAAAGGAATGCCTTTTGGGGAAGTCACTGCCCAAAGGGAGCTGCTTGGGTAGTATTAATCTCCATGTCTCATTAGGATTGGGAAGGTAGAAGAGGGGAGCCTTACAGCACATAAATCATCAGCTGGTATGAAATAACACCTTTGTGTGGCAGGCAGGGAGAAGACCCATTAAGAAGGGAAAAGAGAAGGTAAAAATAGTCCAGATAATCAAGTCACATAACCCATTGCATTATAGTTGTTTATTTGTGTAGTTTATTAAGCAGCTATTATGTTCAAGGCAAAAGAGGTTACAATGATCAGACAGATCTGGTCTTTATAGGCCTTATAGAATCTAGTAAGGAAGGTAAGACATAGTTTACCTGTGAACACATATAAAGTAATACCTACCTGGAGAGAGGTTTGGATCAGGTGGTGGGTCTGCAGAGGGAGAAGAGGTACCTACCAGGTGTGTTTCAGGGAAGCTTTGTGGAGGAGCAGGGCTTTGTGTGTCTTCTTGCTGGATGGGTAAGATTTGGACATGCAGGACTGGTGGAGACCGAGAATGCCTTCTACAGGGTCCAACTTTCTCCAAACCAATGCTAAGGTGTTGACTTCCTTCCAGTGTGATGACTAACCACACCCTCCCAAGAATATGGAGACTATAGTTGCTTGCTGAAGGCAAGAGTGTATACTGTATGAAATGCAGGTGGGGCTTGGGGAATGTTGTTATGGTCCACAACTGAAAGGAAGAAAGACCAGGTAAGCGCTTGGTTTCTGAGTTAGACCCACTAAGATTTGTACATTAGCTTGTTCCTTGAGCTCCTCAGGCCTGAAGGCTCAGAAGGCCTGCTGAGAATGCCCAGTCAGCTGTGGCCATGCCCTAGAAGCAGGACTCAGGAGAAGCCAAAGGCAGGTGGTTATAAGGGGGTCTAAGGGAGGGCTTGGACTGGTCATCTCTGTTTCTTTGAGCTCCAGTATTCCATTTCCAGGGCCCTAGAACAATGTCATGGTGTGGGAGGTGGCTCCGAGCTTAGTGACACGGGAAACATCAAAAGCAGGTGAAATTACCTGGGGGATAGTTTGGATGAGGGCCTGATCCCCTGACAGCCTGGTAGTTGTAGGCAGTGGTGGTCAGGCTTTGGGGATACTGGAGCCAAACTCTGAGAAGTCCCCTGGTGTTCTGGATTTCCTAGTAAACAGATGTGCTAACTGATGGAGGCAGGGCTTTCCATAGTTTTAGCTTTCCTCCTTCTCCTTTGAGGATGACCCAGTGTAGACCCATGATGATTCATCACCACCATGACCAGAACGCATACTTAAATACCTGGGGTCCAGGCTCAGTCCACCACCATGCCAAGGGAAGCCCAAGTTCCTTCTTTGTCTTCAGTTTATGAGTAAATTAGAGGTGGTGGAGGGATGGGGGAGTGGAGTGGTGATCAGTAAGGAAAGTCTTTCTGCCTCCTTTTGCAAGAACACTAAGGAAAAAAAGCCCAAAAACTCAATCTCAATTTGTGAGGTATTTGTTGCTCCAGAGAAGAGCATGTCTGGGGGCCGGGGGGAGCGAGGGAACATTTTACTGTTCTTTTAGATCTTTGCCTGGAAACAGGAAGTTTGTTTGGCCCACTTTACCTGCTGGGGCCACTTGCTATCTACCTCAAGGCACAATCTGCTGTTTGTAATATCACAGCTAGTCGCCGTGGAGACCATGACGTGAGCACATCAGCCTCCTGGCTGTAGGAAGGGAACAGTCTGCTGAGATGAGGCCCCGTGTACAAATAAATACATTCCAAAGCAACAGGTGAGCCTCATAGAAGCCAGGTCTCTGGTTTCTACTGAAATGTTTCTACCATTAAACAAACATTGGAGGAAACACAAACATCTGTCTAGAAGCAAAGCCTGGAGCTCATGAATTCCTGGGCTTGCCATGGTCCCTGCATCTGATTTCCTGTGTGGGCCAAGACAATTGGCTTAACCTCTCTGTGTCTTAGGTGAATTGGCTCTCTCTCCTTCCTGGCTTCCACCCTCAAGCCCAGCCTCATGGTAGGATTAGGAGGGTGGATGCAATTGGAAAGGAAGGGGCATGGTCTCATTCCACGGGGACACTAGGCAGATGTTTACCTGCTGGGGGCTCATAAAATCATCTCCACCAGCAAATGACCACCAGGTATTAACCCCTTCTCATCGCCAGTCATTTTGCTACACTATTACAATAGAAAGCTCAGATGAGAAGGTGTCTCTTAGAATGATCTGTCCCTCAAGGGCAAAGTCATTCTTGGGGGATTTGGCACATGAAATAGTTCATCGAGCCTATGCACTTGGTTTCATTATGTTTTCATGTGTCCCTAGATATATGGTTTAGCTAATGTACAAGATATACTCGCTTACAAACAGCTAGCATTAACATTAATGTGGGGACTCAGCATTTCCTGCAAGCCCCAATCACTGATGATCTATTCCAAATTTCCAACCCTGTTCTTGATACACAGACTGATATACCAACATAGTCTGACTTTACATTGAAAGTCAAATATGCATCTGGCCTATGCTCGCTTCTAAATCACAACTGAGCACTAATGTTGCTTCACACGTAATAGGTACTGATAACTACTTAATGAATTAATTAGTATTAGCATTCATAATCTGGGTGCAACGCTCTGTATGTGTGTGCGTGCGTGTGAGCACAGATAAATATGTAATCCTAACATTTTAGAGCTGGAAGGGACTTGAGAATCATTTGCTCCAATACCTTAATCTACACAGTAAACCTGACTCGGAGAGATGAAGTGACCTGCCCCAAGCTACAGCTGAAAGCACGGTCTGGACCGGACTCCAAGAGCAGATATTTCCAGTCCATTGCTTTTTCTATCTTTTCTCTCTACACTCCCCACCGCCGCCACCCCCGACCCCCCCGCCCTGCACCCACCAATTCCTTCCCTCTTGGTCAGGTCACAGGGGCATGCGATCCTCTGTCGCTTGCTGTGGCCTGAGCACAGACAGCTCTGTACTACCTGTGCCGGGAGCTGGACCCAGCAGGTCCCCGCCCCCACAGCCCAATCTGGCCCCTCCTCCTCCCAATGCTACTCACCCCCTGGAAAACTGAGTCTCTACGGAGCCTGAAGTCCTGGGTTTGAGTTTCAGCCCCACGATCGGCCAGCTGTATCACCTTGGCCAAATCACTTCAATTCTCCGGGCTCCGTTTTCTCATCTGATTCCTGCCTTGAATGGATCCCAGGTTTTGGAGCATCAAGAACAATAATGTGCGTAGGAAATGGGGTACCTGTATCGGGCCATAATAATATAATACGTTTTGTTAATAGCATGATTTTCCGTCATTTCTTACCCAAGAGTAGCGCTATACCCAGTCAGCTGTGTCCTAAAGTGTTTCTAAAACGTATTTAGGACAGAAATTGGCACTGGCCACCCACAATTATATTGACTCCAGCTCCATTTACATGGCTTCCCGTCCTCACATCCCTCCCCTTCCAGCCTTCCTAGGCCCCCCACACACCCACCCCAGAAGCCAGTCCTTCCAGCAATAATTCTAGAGGCTCCGAATCATTACTGCTGGTGAAGACAACAGAACCCCAGGAGGAGGGGAGGCATCGTTCACTCTTGGGGGATGGGAAGGCTAATGAGACTTGATTTGTACCCTCGCCCGAAAGGGTTGAAGTTTTTTTTGCAATGTTCGAGTAAAATGAACACCAAAAACCCTCTAGCTTGTACCTCAGACAGAGAAGCAAGACAGATGGTTTCTTCCTCTTCTGCTCTTCCTTTTAGCTCTGTAGGAGCCCAAGCTTACAGCTGGGGAGTACCCTCCCACGCACAATGTTTGGGGGCGTGTGGGGTGCCCATGGGGGCTCCCACCCCCAAAGGCCTTGCCAGAATCCTCCAAAACGAGCTTTCTGTGAAACACGGGAAGCTTGTTTGTGCCTGAGAGTGACTTCTACCATCATTGCCAGTGGACATGATCGATCCGGGAGGACTGGCTATGAAGTCCGGAGAATTCTATCACCACGGGGAGGTTGCTTGAGATGCATTTGTACCAATTTCATCTTTAAAATGAGGTTGTCCTTGGGGCTCCTGGGTGGCTCAGTCGTTAAGCATCTGCCTTTGGCTTAGGTCATGATCTCAGGGGTCTGGGATCGAGCCCCACATCGGGCTCCCTGCTCAGCGAGGAGTCTGTGTCTCCCTCTCCTTCTGCCCTTTACCCACCCCCAGCTCATGCTCGTTCACTCTGCTCTCTCTCTCTAAAATAAATAAGTAAAATCTTTAAATAATAAATAAATAAAATAAAATAAAATGGGGCCGTCCCTGTGCCGGCCTGCATCACCATGCAGTCTGTGATCCAACACTTTGTAAGTAGTTGCACACACATAAAGATGATTATTATTTAGATACTACAATCATTCTCTTTTTCCTTTCTGACACCTCCTCATGCCTTATTGTACTCCATATTCCATGCCTGACACACCTGACTTTTGTCTTCGTTGGTACCATTTGCATTTCACCAGGTACCACATGGCTTGTCAGTTTGTGGATCTGCAATCACAGAGAGGTGCTCGATATGGTCACTTAGGTGTTCGCTCATGTGTACGTGGGCTTTGCACACCCATTGTCAGGTTTGGAAGTGGTGAATTGGTGAATCCAGTTCTCCCATTCATCAGACTTGAAGTCTGGAAAAACTCCGTTGAAGGACTTGTCCCAGGTCTACGGAGCACTCACTCATTACTCTGTAGTAGAAAGTCTCATTTCCTGGTTGTGGAAGAAGGGGATGCAGGGGAAGCAGCCTCATCTGGGGCTGACTGAATGCAGTAGGTTGGATACAAGGGGCCCCAGGGGGATGAGAGGCCCTCATGGCAAGAACCCGGTGCAGGCTAATTATCAGTCTGACTTGCTTCTCCCTCCCTGAGTGCACAAGTGCTCGACAGCTGCTTCTTTGTACCCTTAAATATTTGAGCAGCCTACAATCGTGGCCCAGTGCTTGTTGCTGCCTGCTCCCTCCACCCGGAAAGAGCCCAGGTCTTGCTGAGGCTACCCCTCATTCCCATGATTAGATATGGTGCCTGTCAGGAGATAAAGAGGGGTCAGAGGCCCTGAGGGGAAGGGGGAAGGAGGCGGTATCTTCTTTTCCCAGAAAACAATCCCCACAGTTTCTGAATGTTATTAAGAAGGTATTAATGTAGAATTCAAGTTCATTCCAGCACACAGTGGGTTTGCCAAGTCTAGCCAAGGGAGTTTTGTGGGTCAAGGACTATGACCTCAACTGTCCATCACTGAAGTGTACGTATTGAGTGAAGGCAGGTCATTCTGTCTTGACAGAAACAGCAGGAAGAAGCTAACTTTGGAGAGAAGGAACTGAGAAGTGTGTGCACTCGGGAGCACACACAGGCACGCTCATACACTCTTTTATTAATTGATAAAGGCACCACTGCCCTCTACTGGCCACTGCCTCATTTTTACCAGTGTTTGAAACTGCCCGGAGTTCCAGTTGCTTTAGAAAAGAATTTAAATACTTCTTACAAATATTTTTTTCAAATAACTTGCAAATAAAGCATATTTCGTGGGCTCTAGACAATTCATTCGTTCGTTCCTTCAATGAGCAGCCACTGAAATGGGTAAGATATATATGTCCCTGATCCCAAGAAAGTTATGATATCGTATTCCTAAAAGGTGGAAAGGAATGCCAGTTTACGGGGTACAATTTATTTCACCTTGTCTGGGTTTGGTACTCAAGTCACAGACCCCCTGAATCACAGAGCATAGCTTCAGACCTACCAGTGTGTGCCCTCAGCTCGAATATGACTAGAGAATAGAGCTCTTTCTCACTGTCCAGGGACATCTGGACTGGAATAATTATCTTGGAATCATGGGTCTCGAAGGTCAGTCAAAATTCACGTAAGTCAGAGTGTGAGATTTCCAAGTCCAAATGGAAGTGCGTTCTAACCACTTTCACAGTCTAACGTCTCCTGCAGGTTATGGAAGCCTGCTGGTTCTACTTCTTGCCTCCCGCATCATCTTGGCTTTGGATTCTCTGAAGCTGTGATAAAGCATTCCCTTCGCCTAGGCTCCTTCCTGGGATTTCCAAGCCCTTTGTTCACACTGGGGTTATCCCAGGCAACCTAAATAGGCATGGTTCCATCCAAAGCTTCTGATCCTGGTTTTTCTTCTTGCGCTGTTCTTTAATCAAATTAGGCAAAGTACGGATCCCTTTTTCCTCCAACATTTTTTGGATTAGGTAATGCAATTCACATGGTCCAAAATCAAAACAATAAAAGCTTATGGTAAATTTCAACTCACCATGTCACCAACCTACCCTTTCGCTTCTCCTTCCTCTCTCCTCTGCCAGGGGCAACCATTGTTATTAATTTCATGTGTATTCTTTCAGTATTTCTCTATTCAAATGCAAACACATGTAAATATACATTGTTGTCATCCTTCCTTTTAGACAAAGAGGAAGCACACTATGTACTTTTTCCACAGAACCATATACATTGCATAACTTTCCCTATCAATATATTTTTAAAACTTCCTCATTCTTTTTTATAGATGTTAATATTCTACTATGTGATAATACTGTGGTTTATATAGCCAGTGTCCTATTCGTGGAAACTGTATTTGCTCAGAGTAAGTGCTCTTGAACTCATGCAGGTGAAATATTTGTGCTCCCTTTTTCTTTCCAGGTTTAGCCACTATTCGATGCTGTTTAAAGTAGTATTAGTGAACCATTGGAGGGTTTCCTGCCTGATACATACCCCGGCCATTCCTGGGGACACACTCTTGAGCATCAGCCGCACACGCGGAGCTCTGTGAATGCTCCCAGGATTGCGCAATGTGGGGCTGAGCTCTCCGTGGCCATGCGCACAGCACTTCCTCTTGGGACAAGATCTGCTCAGACTCTGGCAGCTGACATGGTGAGAGAGCGTTCACTCCAGAACTCCTGCGAGAAATGATGGGACTTTCTGGGGAAATGGATGAAGACGATCCAAACGGTGTGGTCCTTGGGTAGGTACACCAGCCCAAGTAGTGAAGGAGCAAAAAAAAAAAATGAGGATTGAATGAAACATCAGACAGAAAATGTAGTAGACACACTTGTCCTTTCCAAAGCTGTACTGTAGCATTCTAACACTATGGTGACCCTTTCTGCACGTGTCAAGACAACTGGGTGATTGCCCCCAAGGACCAAGGCACTCTGTTGGTGGTTTGCACTCTGCAGCAATCAGGTCAGAGACTGACATTTAAAACAAGACGAGAGCGAAACAAGATGACCAAAGACGTGACGCCTTTCATTAGTACTGCGCCTTAGCCATGATCCCAAAGACAAGTTTCAATTCGTCCATGGTGGTAACAAACCACCCCATAACTTTGTGGCTTAAACAACAATTTGTTATTTTTCACAATTCAGAGGTTCAGGAGACTGGGCAAGAGTTAGCTGAGCAGTTCTTCTGAGTTCTTCTGAGCATGAGGTGTCATCTGGGGTCATTTGCTCGGTTGCATTCTGTGGACAACTGGGCTGGGCTCAAAAATCTATGAAGATGTCAGTCCCGTGTCTGGGGCCTTGGTACTCCTCCACATGGCCTCTCGGTGTGGCTGCCGTGAGCTTCCTTGTAGCACATGGGCTTCTTACATCCCTGCTGGCTTCCAAACAGAGAGGAAGCAGAAGCTACCAGGCTTCTGAAGAGGCGGGCTTGGAAATCCCAGCATCTTCCTTGTGCCAAATTCTATGCGTCAAAGCAAGTCATAGGTCAGCCCAGATCAAGGCGAAGGGAAAGAGACTCCAGCCCAGCTCCTGATGGGTGGAATCTATGCAAGTACAGGGAGGGAAAGAATTATAGGGAAGTCCAGCTTTGGAGGCTTGCTACCATAAACTGTGAACTGAGGACTGTGGGTGGAAGATGGCACAGAATTTGGGAACGTTTGGAATAAAACCCATGGGCTGTCAGTATCTCTATTATTGGTTTTCATTTGCATATTGGGCATTGAAGGGTTCAAAAGCCTTTTCTCACCACCAGAAAACCACTCCTCCCCATGGCCTCGCAGAGGCTGGGGAAATCCCAAGTCACCATGCCTCAGGCTATAGCAAGAGTGGGAGGGAGAATCCTTAGAAGGAAATATGGGTGGAGCTGGTGCCGGCTCAGGGACATGTGTTCTTCCAGGGTCACACCAGCTTGCCTCGCTCTATGCCAAGTTCAGAGGTTATAGTTTAAGTGTGGCCGTTCTCCTTCATCCATGGCAGACGCTTCAACCAGTGCCAACACTCTTCCCCCATGGACCCAGATTTGGAGTTGGACTTGGAATTTTTGTTAACACAGCACCTAGGTAGATGACACAGAGAGATCTGCATTGGCACATGCAAGGAACTCTATTAACCGATACAGGCTATCTACTCTGGAAGGCTTCAAAGAGGGGCTCATAGTCCCCTGCCCCAGGATAAAGTCTGGCAAACCTTGGACAGGCCAGCTCTCCTCTATCTGGAGGAGAGAAGAGCAAGGGGAGAGAGAGATGCCCTCCCAGCTGGTACTTTCCTGGGCATCACAGGGATAGCACGTTTGTGGTTTGTCTGAAACTGTGCTCAGGTGTGCTTGGAGCCAGCGGGCAGAAGAGAAAAGCACACTGCCTGGGACGCATGAGACCTTGTTCTACTTCGAGCTTCCCCCAACTCCTAAGAGGCCTAGTCATTTAATCGGTGAGATCATGGGCACTTTGGAGTGATGCGGGCTCCCCAGGCTCTCAGTTTCATCATCTGGAAAGTCATGGAGTTTTTCCCTGTGATCTTTTCCAGCTCTAAGATGCTATGGCCATATAACCAGATGAACTTTGAGGTCTTTCATGCATCAAAAGTTTGGTAGCTTTTCAAAGCAGATGCGGGAATGCGATCGCTAACTTCCCTGCTTCCTACACAGAGAAACTGACAGAGAGAAGAAAAGTAGCTTGACCGAAGTCATACTTTGCCAGAGTCAGAAATGAAAGACTTCTCTGGGTGGGCATGACGGCTGGGAGGTTTGTTTGTTTGTTTCCTATGACGACAAGAGTCAGAGGGTGGTCGGGGGCATGACTGGCCTCAGGCTTCTGCCCAGGGTCCAGGTATCCATACTCTGGCCACCGGCCTGCATCACCACTGCTCCCCTGACAAGAAGAGTCCCTTTCACTATGGGTGGGTTTAGGAATGCCCATAAAATCCATTTCCTTCCCCAAAGCTTCTTCCTCTCATCCTCCCCCGCCCCTCTTTTAGACCTGCACCTGGTGTTATTGACTTTGCCAGAAAAGGCTTAAACCTTGTCAACTTTTCAGCAATGATAAATCCCACCACCCACTCACTACCCCCCCCCCCAGCCCCCGTTGCCTGATTAGGCTTCAGGAAGAAGTTTCCAAAATCCTCAAAGATGTTAATCAGAACCTCCCAATCCCTGAAAAAGAGGAAAACACAAGTTGAATTGGGCTCTTGAACAAATCCAGATGGAGTGGAATCCTACTGAATGAACCAGACTGTGCAAGAGTGAGAGAAAAAGAGGAAGAGCAGAGAAAGAGACAAAGAGAAGGCGAAGAAAGATCTCAGGGGAGAGCTGCTGGGGACCCAGAGACTTGAAAGGCCAGGCTCCTCACTCCAGGCTAAGGGGACAGGAGCCCTGTGAATAGGGGCCAAGCAGCCTCTGCTTTCCCCGCCGTGGGGTGGGGACAACGATGGGGCCTAGCGGCGGGGGATCCTCCAGGCCTGTGACAGTGAGGCTGTCTCCAAGGCCTGCTGGGGCAGGGACCGGCCTCCCCACACGGTCTCCTCAGCGGGGCCTCGGCAGCCTGGCCCCACAGCAGCCTGGGCCCCAGCCCCAGCCGTGCAGCCCTGCTCCGAATTTCACACCATGCCTAATCCAATCACCAGCAGATTGCAAGCTCTCTGCCTACCTCCCAGATCGAGAATTCTTGGCTGGCTCCGGTGATAGGCCCCTTCCCAGCCCAGCCGGCTGTCCTTTTGCTCATCCATGTAAACCATTCTGCAGCTCTCCCCCAGCCCCCTACCTCCCCTTCTGGGCCCACAGAGTTAATCCTGTTTGCCTGGTCTGTCAATTTAAACAGCTTTAAATATGCCTCACCAGGTCCGGGTGGCAGAACCCTGATGCTTATAAAACAGAGGCCTTGCATCAAAGGGAGCTGGGGTAACAGGGGCCACAAGGATGTCTGTCATTCAGAGACACAATAACAACCCCTTGTTAAAAAAAACAAAAAAAGCAATTCAAATGAATCACACACACTTAAAGGGAAAAAATCACCCCCCCAACAAAATAGAGTTCCCTGTACTAAGTGCAAAGACAGTTCCAAAGTGGGGTGGTGCTAAGGACGCAGCCGGCAGGACCACGGCTATGGGTATCGGGAGGGCTTCTCTAGTGTGAGCCAAGGCAGATGGATCAATCCACCTGGAGGAATACTCCCACCTTCCTTCCAAGTCACTGGATTGGGGTTGGATCGCTGGCAACACCTCAGGGAAGTGTGTGCGGTGTAGGAACAGACTCAGACTCTTGGACACACATGACCTTGCTCTGGGTTGAGGTTCCTGCCCCAAAGCTCGCAGAGAGTAATGGAGCATAAGCCCTAGCCCAGGGCTTCTCAAACTTTAATGTACAAACGAATCACTTGGAGATCCTGATAAAAATGCAGAAGCCGAGTCACGAGGTGTGGGGTGGGGCCGGAGACTCTGCATTTCTACTGAGCTCCCGGGTGAAGCTGATGCTACCACCACACACTCTGAGTAGGAAGGATTTAGACGGAGCCCGGTGCCCTCAGCCTTGGACTCAACTGTTTTGGTTTCGACTTCTATTCTTTCCTCGGGTCCTCCTCCAGCCTTTTCTATTCCTGTCTCCACAAGAAATAAGACAAGAGAAACTGCTCTTGCATTAGAGCATATAACGTATAATCCAGATCTCAAAAGGGTGGTCGCTGTCTGTCACATATTCGTGGAGTTGCTCGTCCCTGGAACAAGCGAGAATAAGCAGGGCAGACAGCCAAGGGACTATCTGTAGAGGAGTACATTACAACTTAGCTGGAGGCAGGGGAATGCATGAAATGACCCTTAAGGGGGCCTTCTTAACCCAAGATTCTGTTATTGTAAGTCACGTCCTTGGTTTTGATAAGGGAAAGACATCTGTCCTCCATCCATCCAGGCAGGGGGTGACCCAGGGTGCCGGCTAGAAACTGGTATCTGCGGAGGACTTGAGCTACAAGCAAAGCAATGTGGGGGGGGGTGGGGGGCCTTGGGAAGTACACGGACAGAAAGGCTATTTGCACTGGGTTTTCTAAGTTTTGTTTTGACTTCTAGAGAGGGGGCAGTCCCGCCATCTCGCGATTGCCAGAAAACAGAGATGTCTAACCACAGAGGCGTCTACCTTGCCTTTTAGCATACTCCCTCCACCACACCTTTCCCAAACTCCACCTGTCACCCCACATTATCATCTCCAAAAAAGGGAAAAGGCCAGTCCAATTCACTCTGCTGGAAGTTTCTCTGTACTTGGAGTACTTGCTGCAGAAGGTGAATGACGGAAGCCATGCGAGCAATGTCAGTACCGGGGGAGAGAAGCAGGGATGGATGCTAGGGAGGGCCCGGTGGCCGGTGCTCTAGGAAGACAGGGAAGTGCGCTTCGGCAGGACAGCGCTGGGGAGGGGGTGACCCCAAGCGCGGCGTGGTTCCCGGCAGCAGCCATTCTGGGGCATCTGAATGATGGCAGCCGGGGGTGGGGGTGAGGGAGGCTCCAGAAGTAAGGGAGGCTCAGGTGGAAGAGGCAGGGAGGCTGGTGTGAATATACATTTCTATTAAAGGTAGAGTCCAGACCAAAACCACATAAGAGAGGAAGCAGATGAGAAGTGAAGAAGCTCAGAGCACCCAGTTAAGATCTTTGCCTCTTTACCTGGAGCATCACCTCAACCACATGTAGTCATCCCCTCGGACAAGCAGAGTGCCAAGGGTGCAAGATTTAAGGAGGCATTTGCCCTCAGGGTCGTTCAGGGATGCATTACTTGCCTCACAGGAGTCCCAGCCCTGCTCTCAGTCCTGAGCTGGTTTTCCGAGGAGAGAGGCAAATGTTGATCCTGAGGGATTGTTTTGCCTGCTTTAAGTGGAAGGGTACATATGGCCCCTGCTGCTCCATTTTGGCCAGAAGTGGAAGGTTCACATTATTTTTCTAGACCTTGTGTCTTCATCCGTAGAATAAAATTATGAGAAGCGGTTTATAAATTCTCATTACTCCATGCCTTCCCCTCAAAAGCGGTTAGCCCTTCAATGTTAGTTCTTTGAATAAATCACCGATAGTAGAGATTCTCAGAACATGCTCTACCCTATACCTGACCAAAACTCATACCTTTCCGCTAATCAGAGGGAGATTTCCTCGATAATTCCTGCCTCCCTTTCCTCAAGTCTCTTTCTAGATCTCTCCAAATGGTTGCCAGTCAGAGAAGGTCCTGTCTGAGTAAGATGTGGGATCCTCTTTTCATCTAAACGCCGATGGGTCAAGAGCAAGCTTCCTGGCCCTTTTCTCCTTTCCTCCCTCCCTTTCCTCCCTTCCCTACTTAACTCCCAACACACATTGAGCTCTTACTCTGACACTGTGCTAGGCTCAGTGATGAGACCTCCCTGAGTCCTGGAGAGATAGCTGCATGAAATATAACTTCAAAAAAAAAAAAAAAAGAAATATAACTTCCAACATCCAAGAAGCGTCTGAAGACTACGCTATGTGAACCTTGGCCCGCATAGCAATTGCCCCCTTAGCAACGAACAGAAACTCCATTCCCTTGTCATTCTCAGTCTTAGCCTCTGCAGGATCACTCAACTCAAAAGGCGAAGGGAAAAGGGCAGCAAACAAATTGCAGGAAGAGTCTAATTTTCATTTGTTTATTGTCTTGAAAAAGGATTTTGCTATTTTGTTCTCAAGAAAACTGTGAGGTGAAACTTCCTAGCTAGAAGACATTGCTTTTTCTCTTCCTTCTCCTCCTCCTCCTTTTCCTCTTCCTTCTCCTTTAAGGATGAAAACTTTTAGATTATTAGAGCTTCATCATGCTTATTTTATTTTATTTTATTTTATTTTTTTAGAGAGAGAGAGAGCGCGCGTTCACGCGAGCAAGCACGAGTAGGGGAGGGGCAGAGGGAGAGGGAGAGAGAGAGAGAGAATCTTAAGCAGTTTCCACATCCAGGGCGGAGACCAACGCGGGGCTGAATCTCATGACCCTGAGATCATGACCTGAGCCGAAGTCAAGAGTCAGATGCTTAACCCACAGAGCCACCCGGGTGCCCTTCATCGTGCTCATTTTAAAATGCCATTGCCTTTGGTGACCTAGAGGTGTGATGTGACTCTTGCCAAGGTGTTTGCCACGCCTTTGACACCAGAGTGAGGTCTCAGTCCATTGTTCATACCTTTTGACAAGGTGGGGGAAGGAAAGCATCCTCCTGGCTATGTATTTCCCACTGTTTTGTGTATGTGTATATGCATGTGAATGTGCATGTGTCTCAACCTACACTTCCCCTTCCTCATGGCACCCCACTCTCACTGTGTGCAATCACACAGTGATTTGCGGGACCATTCCTTCCACACAAAGGGGTGGGTACATGAACTACACTAAGCTAATCTGATGCTTGAGCTGAAAGGAGGAGCAAGGACAGTAGCAAAAGACTGGGGTACATCAGTTCCCAGGGCAGTGGTCAGGAGAGGTGTCCAGAGGCTGTAGTGAGGCTGATCCTGGTCCCTCTTCTGCGTCTATGCCTAGTCCTACAGCTTCCTATCCATTTGTGACCTCTTTCTTTTCCCATCAATAGATTAAGGGAGCCAGAATTGGAGTCTGTGGCCTGTTAGCAAGGGACCCCAGGTGAGTCAGCCACCCTCAGTGTGTGGTCCTCAAATAATGAAAATCTGCCCTCCTGCAAACTTGCAGGAAGAGCCCACTGTGCTGAGTGCTGTGATTTACTGCCCAGAATCCACCTTCAGGGTGAAGCACTCATTGTTCCAGCTGCTGGACGTGTAGACAGCTGGTCCATCTCTAGGAATTGCCCTCTGCTGAAGACAGCCCCCTTACCCAAGGTCACGGACTCCATGGGGGGCAGCCCATGTACAATGATGGGCATACATGCAAAGGTGTATAAAGGCCTGGTCCCTTTTCCTCAGGGCAGGACAACTGTTAGAAGCGATCTTCTTTCCCGAACCCTCCATCGGGTCATCTGAGGCTATTGGGACTGTTCTACCTTCTTTACTACCCACCCCCCTCCGCCCAGTCACTGTCCGATAAATCTTCTATAAACCCCTAGCTCAGAGTGTTTCCTGAAGAACTACCTCAGACACCCTCCCAGGGCACTGATACACAAGAAGGACCAGTCTCTGTTGGCACCTGCTGGCACCTCTCTTCCGGGTGACGTGGGGTTTTGGCAAGGCTCAGATAAACTCAGAGACATGGTCTCCTGGGTTTTAGCATCATTCATCTTCGTCAACAAATTGAAAGAGTACCTACTCTGTAGCAGGCACTGTTCCGAGTACTTGGGTAATAGCAACGAACTCAAAGATAAAAAAGAAAAAAACAAATTCCTGTCCTTATGGAGCGTATAGAATAAAGATGGGGTCTAAAGGTGTCTTCAAGGGTGGGAAGCCTAATACGGCAAAGAGGCTGGTCCCCTACGGAGCCGCCAATCTTCACTTTTCTGCAATTAACCCTTTCCCCTCGGGGCTGCAGGTACCACTGCATGCTTTCATTTCTTTTAAGAAACAATAATTTACCTTTCAAGTCTGATTTGCCTTCTGATTACTCCCACTCTGTCTAGTTGCTGTCCTGATACACCAGTTTGGGAGGGAGTAGTCCTCATCCCAGGGGTACGTCTCTCTCTGAGTATATTTATTATTTTTCTTTGTTTTCTTTCAAAATAGGGGTGTGATGGGCTCCCTGAGTTTGAGAAGTGAAGCTCCAACAGGACAGGAGCAAATGCTTCCCCCCCAGACCGTTCTTTATGATTGTCCTATTTAAGCAATGGAACAGCAACTGGTGGCCACTGTCATCTCTGTCCCCTGCAGGGCCGAGTATCATATCCAAACGTATAAGAAATAGCCTGACCTTCATAACGGCAAAGGAGAGTAGCAGATTGGCTTGACGGAAGCTCAGCGGCGGGTATTCAAGCAGGAAGAGACGAGGGTGGGGAAAGAAATGGGGCATGCCCCCTTGTGGTCCCCCCGGAATCATAAACGCCATAGATGCGATCACTCAAGGGATCTCTATGGATTTCCCAGGTTCCCCTATTTCCTTCCTGGCCACTGTGGGATCAATTAACACAGAAAGCTGCCATGGACGCAGTTGTGAGCAGTTCTTCCATTGGGGACCATGTCACCCTCTGCTCAGCTCATGACAGAGGTTTAATAGAAGGCAGAAAGGTCAAACCGAAGCCAATCTTCTCGGTTGCGTATGAGTTTCTTTCACAGAAAGAGACAATATGGTTTTTAGAATCTCTGTATATTGCCTTTGTCATTTTACTCATTCCTTTTCCCTGCACCCTTAAGAGTTGACCAAATACAGTAACGGAGATGACAAGAGTCATGCTGCTGGTTTGCAACTTAAAGGTCATGGCTTCTAATAACTCAGAGGAAGCCTAACGTTCAACCAGTTGGCTCCCCCCCTTTGTGAGACGAGAAAGCAGAGGCCAGAGAGGTAAATGGCCCGCTGAAGGTCACACAACCAGGGGTGAAGGGGCTGGTGTTTGTGACACCACAGTCACCACCCTCTTTGTCACCCTGTGATGCTGACCATCACTCAGAAGGATGGGGGCTTCAGAGCAAGCCTTGCGGAAGGCGATGGTTTCCTCTTCCCAGCCCTCGCTGTGCATTTCGGGGAACTGCCATCTCAAAGAGTTCTCATGCCTGCCCGTGGGTCTACAGGCTTCAAGCGTTCCCTGCACGTGAAGAGAAGTTGAAAAAGTGGAATTAGCTCTTTGGGGAACTTTCTACATGAATGTAATTCTCGATTACATTCTCAACTCCCGTTTAAATGGCTCTCCAACAGCTACTTGGGCAAATTAGATCAACATTCAAAATCATATAATGCACCAAGAGGCTTGGTGTTTAACTTCACACTTATCAGACCATTCCGAATAAAAGGTTTACCGACTAGGGGTGTCCAGATTGATTTTTAACAGCCACTAAGTAGCTTTCCTATTCTGTTGTGGGTGTCTGTCAGGGTTAACGTGTCTTTAAATTGTTTAACCCTCTGCTCTATATTTTGCTGCCACAAGAAAGTTCTTTTAATGTGCAACAGAAAAACACTTCCTGCTTAACTTGCTGGGTTTGGCTCTCTGCTGGCCCCTGTGTGTGTCTACACTGTAGAAAATGAACTTGTGTGATGTCTTTGTGACGGTTTTTCTCTAGAGAGATTTCAGCTTAATTTTACAACTAGTTAAGTTCCCTTTAACTTGTTGCCAAAGATTGCTTTAAAACAAACAAGCAAACTACCTTCATTAGAAGAGCCGCGTAGACATTAGGCAGCGTCACTAAGCACTAAATGATAATGTGCAAGTCTGTAAGCTTTACAAAATGAAAGAGTTGTGACATTTCTTACTAATAGTACTGCTAACACTAATAATAACAGGCCTTCTATTAAGTGCTTTAACTCTTTTAATTAACCAATCTTTGGGAAAACCCTGTTAAGTAAATATTTCTATTAGGCCCAATTTACAGATCATGAAACTGAGGCAGAGCGAAGTGAAGCGACTTACCCAAGGTCGTACTACTGTTAGCGGTGGGGCTTGGATTTGAACCTGCGGGGTCTCCGAGTGTGGCTCAGGATGCTCTCCCACCGCCGGTACCTGCCCCTTCACCCTGAACTGACTCCCATCTCACGTCCAAACCTTTTTAGGGGAGGCTGAGCCCTTCCCCTCACCCCTACCAGAATCCTAAAAACCCTACATAAACCTAGCAGAGTGGCAGTGACACCAATTATTACATCATGTGTTAGAAATAATAGAATATGCGAGAATGCTTAGAAAGCAGGTGATGTTTTCTTAATTTTGGAAATGGACTTATTACCCGTTGTGCAAAAGCTGCTGGGGGCATAACTCTCGTCCAGAGCTCCACACACTCTTCCTGTCGAGGGCCAGAGAGTAAATGTTTGAGGTTTTGCTGGTCGGATGGTCTCTGGTGCCGGTCCTTGGCTCTACCTCTGCAGGGCACCACGGACAATAGGGAAAAGAACGCGCATGGTTGCGTCCCAATAACACTTCATCTACGGTCGTTGAAATTTGAATTTCATATAAGTTTCATATGCCACAACATATAATTCCTTTTTTGATTCAAGAAGACAGGTGCAAAAGTGAGAGCCATTCTTAGCTTGTGGGCTAGACAGAACCAGGCAGTGGGCCACATGCGGCCTGGGGGGTGCCGTAGTTTGCGAAGCCCTGCTCTATAGCTCGCTGATTCTTCCCCCGCGGGTGGGACATAGCCATGCACATCCATTTGCCCTCAGAGTCCGCTTGGCGCATTCCAGACACTCAGTAGAAGTGTGTTGGATCGAAATGAATTGAACCTGGAAAGAAGGACAAGGAAGGGGCATTTTCAGAAACCCCATCCGTCCTGCCTCAAGCCCAGACAGGAACTAAACTCAAACAAGGGTGGGACATTCTTGCTTTCCTGCATACCTCCCTTGCTTTTCGTAATAGTTTTGTTCCCTTTTGATTGCACGGGTACCTGGCTTATCCAGCTCTCCCCAACAGCTCTCTCTCACCATCTCTGTCTGGCAGGTCTCATACTGCAATTTGTAGATAGAGATCTTGACGGAAAGAAGAAGAGGCTAACAGCCTCCTCAGCTGGGCTCCCTGCCAGGCTGCCCTGCCGGCAGCGAGGGGGACCTTCTAGGGGATTTAGTGGTTCCTCCTTTGGCCGCATAGCAAAGCAGAATGCTTCTTTCTGATTTCTGCTCCTGATAGCATGGCACACAGATCAAAGGAAGACATGCTCCAGATAATTCTGAAACCTTCTGCCTCCAGCTGCACAGTAACTATTTGGGAAGTAGGTGAATCGAGAAGGTTTGTAGCTTAGGGGAGTAGAGGGCACTTCACGGAGGTTCTCCAAAGATGTACGAGCTAGGGATCCCTGCGATCCTGGGACTCGTTAAGATCAGGGAAATTCCAGTTGTCCTACGACAGAGACAGACTGTGACCCCTGAAGCTCTTCCCGTTGAGAGACTCGTTCATGGAGACAAAAGCCTCATCCTCATCTGCAGGAAGTGACAGGTGACTCTGAAGACCCTCTGGCCAATCAGGTTATTGAGTGCAAAGCCAATTTTTGCCTGCTTGAAGGGTTCGGACCTCCCAGTGGATGCCTCTTTCTTTCAGTGCCTGGAATTGGTTCTTGACAGAGGGCAGTGGAGGTTTCCGTTTGGGTGGGACGTTTCCCAGCTGAGCATGAGATTCTCTTCCGCTCCTCTAGCCCCAGCACCTATATTCCCCAATAACACTGGCTCTGAACAATAAACTCACAAGGGAGCTGAGAAACTATGTGTTTCCCCTCGTCTCTGCTCGGGTCTGCTTTTCGGAGTGCTCCCTTGATTAAGGAGGGGGATTTCCCTGTCTGTGTTGCAATGTGTTTCTCTCTTTGGAGGATGAACTTCCAGTCTCTTTGCTTTTTTTTAACTGAAATCATTGGCACTGCTTTTTGCTTTTCCTGCCCACTCTTACTGTATTTTCTTTCTTTCTTTTTTCTTCAGAGCTTGTCCCTGACTAGAATGATGCATACACAGAGTAGGGGTTTGCCCAGTCTGGACACCTGACGGGGTCCCAGAGGTTTTTCTCCAGAACTGCCTGATACTCTCTTATCAGTGACTCACTTGTTTGGGTTAAGCATTGACCTTTTACTGTAATTCTTAAAAATCAAAACAAAAACAAAGAAAAACCCACAAGCAAACATGGATATGACTGAAAGGGTAGAACTTAAACTCTGCACTCTTAACAATTTATAATCTCACTTTTCTGCATGACAAGAGTGACGATCCATTATGAGAACAGTGAATACCATGGGAAAGGCCCAGGGCTCTTCATGATATGTTCCAAAAGAGGGTTCAAGCTCGAGGGAGTATAGACTAGGATCAAGAATACCAAAGTTCCAGGAGTTCCCAGTCAAGAAAGCACCCAGTGGCTTCCTGTTGCACTTTGACCCAAACTCCAGACTCCTCACCACAACCCAAAGGACCCCATGTGGTTTGGCTCCTGCCACCCTAATTTCAATCCCTATCGTGCTCCCCTCTTTCACTATGCTTTGGCCATAGCATCTCTATTTCTCTTTCTCAAACACATCAAACTCATTCCCACCTCGGGCCCTTTGCAAATGTCATTCCCTCTGCCCAGAATGCTCTTCCTCTAGATGTTCGCATGGCTACTTTCTTCTCATTCAAGTTTCCATTTATTTTATTATTTTTTTTAAGATTTTATTTATTTATTTGACGGAGAGAGAGGGAGAACACAAGCAGAGGGAGCATCAGAGGGAGAGGGAGAAGCAGACTCCCCTGCTGAGCAGGGAGTCCGATGCAGGGCTCGATCCCAGGACCCTGGGATCATGACCTGAGCTGAAGGCAGACGCTTAACCAACTGAGCCACCCAGGGGCCCCTAAGTTTCCATTTAAATACCAATTCTTGTACTCAAGCTGAAGTTGTCCACAGATAGTCTCCATCACATTGCCATATGTATATGCCATATATATGTATGGCAATATATATATTTAAGTAGACTCCATACCCAGCATGGAGCTCAGTATGGGGCTTGAACTCAGGACCCCAAGATCAAGACATAAGCTGACATCAAGAGTAGGATGCTTAACTAGGCCACCCAGGCACCCACCCTTCTATTATTTTTATAGTAGTTATTAGTCTCTGAAATTATCTTGTTTTTTACATGGGCTTCTTTCTTGTGGTTGACTCGCCTTCGACTGCAGGCCCCATGGGAGGAGGAACTTTCTCCACCTTACTTAGTAAATAAGTGAACGACAGAAGGAGAGTCAGATCTTCCAGCAAGGACCAAAAGCAGAGATAGGAAGTTTAAGTGGAAGTGTGGTGGGGGAAAGAGGGCTGAGGCCATGAGGTCTCAGACAGGCGGCCAAGCCAATGCTGGGAGCCCCAGAGGGTGGTGTTCCCTCAGAAGGAGAGTGGAAGCTTCGTCGGAGAGGTCTCTGAGAGGGCTCCGTAAACAAAGCTCCTCTTTTCCATCTCAATTCAGAACCATAGGAGAAATAAGACAAAGGAGGCAGTGATAAGGGCTAAACTATCACTTTATTATTGATAAATCAGAGAATATGGTTTATACCTATGGGCAACAGGGCTAAGTAGTATGAAAGGGCAGCATAGGGCAGACTGCCCACTTAGTCACAGCAGCATGTGGCCGTGCTGCCTTCCCTGGGGACAGGCCTCGTGTAAATCCAAGGGCAGGGAGGAGCAGGGCAGAAAGCACGCTTTGTGGGGGAGGAGAGGAAACGGCCGTCCAGTTTTTCCTTCCAAACTCACCAATCAATTCCGCCACTCCACCTCCTCTATGACAGAGTGAGTGAGGGGGTGCGGAGCGGCTAGGGGTCGGGGATGCCTGGTGACCGCTCTGGGTGGAGGTGCTTTCACATGGCAGGAACCATCAGAGGTGGGGAAGATTGTCTCTCTGATGCCAACCACTGCTAGGCTCAGAGGCCAAAATGGATAGACAGGGGAGGGGGTCGCTTAGGACAGAACATCTGAGGACGTGGCCACCTAACTGCACTTGGCACTGGCTCCCCCTCTGTCTAACCATGGTCTGTTCATTCATTCTTTATTTATTCATGTGTGCATTTGTTCTGCAGACACTGGAGAGAGTACTCAAGGCTAGAGATGAACAGGACCTCCTGCTCCCTTTGGTGGTCCCCAGCTAGTGGAGGAGGAGATCTGGTCTGCCCCCTACTTCTCTGGCGCCTCTCCCAGTGTCTTCTCTCTCCTCCCCAGGGCTCCAGTCACTTTGGCTTCCTTCAGCCCCTGTGTGTGGTCCTCCCTCTACGACAAGCCCTATGCTTTTGCTGTCCCCTCTGCTGCAAGTTCCTCCCTCTGTCTTTCGGCTTCTCGGGGACTGCTCATTTTTTTGAAATCAGCTCACTCACTACTTCATCTGGGAAAACCTCCTCTACCTACAGAGATCTCCTCATTATGTACTCTTATTGCACACTCTGTGTCTCCTTTGGGACACTTGCCATAGATGTAATTTTGCATTTAGTTGTGTGACTCCTGTATTTATTTTTAAAAAAAATTTTTTTAAATGGAAAATTCCGAACATTTGCAAAAGTAGAGAGAACAGTAAAAATAACCCCACATATCCACCACCTAGTTTTAACAATTATCAACTCATGACTATTCTTATTGATTCTTGAATTGCCCTATTAAATTTCCTGAATAGAATTTAAGCTCCAAGGAGGTGAAGAGAGTGTTTTTCTCACTCCTGCGTCCCTAGTGCCTAGCAGTGTCTTGCTCATGTGAGGGGCGCCATTTTGAATGAATAACGGCTTGAGTAAATGAATGATGTATGTTATGTAAAGGTTGTTACCAGAGCACAGAGGAGCAGCATCTCCCCTAGCTGAGGAGTTTGTCCATGGCCAGGCTGCCAGGTAGGTTCTGACACTGAAGTTGTGTGAGGGCAGAGGGGAGGGTGTTCAGGATGATGAGGGGGTCTGAGAAAGAGGGTCCACAAAATGCAGGGAAGGGCAACACAGACCCGCTCAGGTGTCCTGGCTAGCAGCAGACCAGTCCACCTGCCTTGCCTAACTCACTTATCGTTCTTTATGCCAGAATGAATGCTCAGGCAATGTTAGCCTTAAGCAACAATTCCAAAGGAGTGCTGCTCTGGAGAACTACTTCTTGAAGAAGGGATCATTGGCGTGGTATGGTTGGGGATTTTGCTTACTCTGCCCTCTTCTCCACTCTTCGCTCTTGCAGTTTTTTCTTCTCTTTTTTTTAAAGTTGTAATTTGTTCTAAGACCTCTCTCGCCAGCTTTTTTTTATCACAGAACCCATCACCACTACCACACAACTATGAATAGCATGGGGAACCACTGTCTGAAGAATATGCTTTGGGATATATTATAAATAAACATGTTTGCTCCATGACTGGCCATTTCTAGAAAACAAATTTTTTAAGTTTGTTCCTTTTCTTCTTTTAACCTTTCCCCCCCCTTTTTAATGTATAACTAACATGATGTCAATAAAGGAGAAACAGAAAGTAAAAATAAAGGAGAAATTAAAAAAAAAACTGCTTATAATTCCATTATACAGAAATAATCCCCTTACTATTCTGGTGCATCCATTTCTGGACTTTTGAAAAATGCATAGTTACTACGCATATTTCTTAAAAGATATTTTAAAAACTGATCATTGACATTAATTTCCAGTGACAATGACAAAACAGTCTTAAAAGAAGAATGCATTTCCTGACAACTTAAGTATGGGGTTCTTCCTCAAGAATTCCAATGTGCCTTTCCACCTTTTGTTCCTTTGTTTTATTATGAGTGCATTCCAGTTGCTTTCCTCTGTCTACCTGACATCCCCCCAGGCTAGAATTAGTCCAACTTAACAAACAGATTGCTAGCTCAAATATAGGTAGGACACCACACTCTTAATCACAGTATGGTTTGGGGAAAGAATGCAAACTGTCTCATTTCTTGTGAGACACTTCTTCTACTATCAAATGACGTGAAAAGTTCCTTACCGATCTTTTCTCGTGGAGAATCAGGGGCGCTTCTCTAACTATGGTTATTCAAGATGAGACCAGGACAGTTGGGAATGAGCTTGAGCTTCCTTCTCAAAGATTTGCCTTTGTAGTACCCCAAGAGGAGATTTCGGCTTGGCCTGCTTTCCCTTGGAAGCTGGGTGACCCCAGCATTTTTGACTTTTCAGTGCTTGCCCTGTTCTCCCTCCTCTTCTCTGAAAATGTTACATAGCATATATTTATTTGTATTTGAAATTAAAGTGATTGGAGAATTTTGAAAAGAATATTGATATTCTGAACCGACTGGGAAACCTATTCTGAGAGTTTTAAGATGAGTTGTAGGCATTTTTCTCTTCGACTTCACACTGTGGTTGGTTGATCACTAGTCTCAGCCCTTCACCCCCTGCAATGTGTCTCTCCGTTGCTGTGGTCTCACTGTGGGCAGGGTGTATTACCCTGCTCTGGACTTTGAGCTTGGCCTATTGACTTTCTTTGGCCAACAGGTTAGAAAACATGACATGAGCAAAAGCTTGCATATGCTTGAATGGTTGGTCTTGCCCTCTTGCCCTGAGATGAATTTACCCTGGAAAAACCACTGGCCCAAGGAGGATGAAAGACACATGAAGCAGGTTAGAAACCAAGCCAAATCCAGCTGAGCCCACCCTACATCTGCGGAGCTCCCGCTGACCTATAGATGCAGAAGCAAGAAAAATGCTTATAATTACATGCCATTGAGTTTCAGGATGATTTTTTCCCCACAGACTCATTGTAGTATTGCTAACTGATACACATAGGCTGGGTCAGGGCAAGCAAAAAGCATATATAGAACGCCTGCTAAAATAGCCAATTAATAACCATTAGTAGTAAACATTTAGGAGGTCTAGTATTTTTCTTTTTTTTTTCAATTTTTTATTCTTATGTTAATCCCCATACATTACATCATTAGTTCTAGATGAAGTGTTCCATGATTCATTGTTTGTGCATAACACCCAGTGCTCCATGCAGAATGTGGCCTCCTCAATACCCACCACCAGGCTAACCCATCCTCCACCCCACCCCTCTAGAACCCTCAGTTTGTTTTTCAGTGTCCATCGCCTCTCATGGTTCGTCTACCCCTCCAATTTCCCCTGCTTCATTCTTCCCCTCCCGCTACCTTCTTCTTCTTTTTTTTTTCTTCACATATATTGCATTATTTGTTTCAGAGGTACAGATCTGAGACTCAACAGTCTTGCACAA
>NC_138373.1:70216683-70234775 GCF_054177405.1 Leptonychotes weddellii | reverse complement strand
ATTTTAGCCATTCTGACTGGTGTGAGGTGGTATCTCATTGAGGTTTTGATTTGGATTTCCCTGATGCTGAGCGATATTGAGCACTTTTTCATGTGTCTGTTGGCCATTTGGATGTCTTCTTTGGAAAAATGTCTGTTCATGTCTTCTGCCCATTTCTTGATTGGATTCTTTGTTCTTTGGTCTAGTATTTTTCTAATACCAAATTGCAAACATTTGGCCCCATTCCCCTCTGAGACATTCTCATCCAGGTATGAGTGATTTGGAGAACGACACCATGTGTCTGGCACTGTGCTTTGAGAGGGCCGTTAAAGAGAACCCAGAAAGGAATAGAGGCAGTTTGGTACAGATAAAAGTGCATAGACTCTGAAGTTGGAAAAATGCAATTTTTAAATTACACTTTCTTTTTTTTTTTTTTGCCACTTGCTTGCTGTGGGGCCAGTGGCAAGCCATTTAACATCTCTGAGATGTGATGCACAATGTGAGCGTAATACTATTTAATATATCCCTATCTTGCAAGATGTAAGTATGTAGCACAGTGTTGATAGAGAGGCATCCAGTAAAATAGTCGCTCCAAAACTTATTACTCTTCATGTAGCATCTCAAGGAGTTCGTGGTCATTTTACATACAGACTTATCTCACGGAAGCATTAAGTAAGAATGTCCAACAGGATATGGGAGACGCCCACTGAGTAGAAATGTTGGCTGGAAAGGAGGAATCCATGTTGAGGTCAAGAGAGAAAGACCTAAAAAGGTAAGTGTGGGCAAAGGTGGGCCTTTTCATGATCTTATAAAGCTTGAGCTTCAGTCCCGCTCACTGCCACGGACCCCTTCCAAGACCCTGGGGAAGGCCCTAGGTCTTTTGTATTCTTTTTCTTAAAGAGGGTCCCACACATTGTATAATCTTTGGAGATCCACTGTTACGTGGCTTCAGGTATGTCGCGGTGTGGGGAGCCTCATGGGCAGGCTGAGGAGCTCAGGTTTCTCGTGCAAACCCTGGAGAGCTGTTCAGTGGGGAGGAAGTGGCATTGTTGGTGCTCCTGGAAACTGCTCAGTTGCCTGGCATCCGGGGAATTTGCTCAGCCCCTCAGTGTTGGTAAAGGCGCCTCACAGAGCATGCCCAGATCAGCAGACGGAGCGAAAACCCTGAACTCACCTCCCCTCCCTCAGGCAAGCCAATGCAGGCCCCTCGGTTCATGCGGGATCTGCTGTGGCTCACCCACGGCCTCGAACAATTTGGGGAATCTAAAGCATGGTGCTGCTTCCCTGCCGGCTCCAAGCCGGCTGACACCACCATCCGGCTAAGGAGATTAAGCAGGCTTTATTTACAGAAGCCTGCTAGTGACGGCAGCACCCACCACACCCAGGTCGAGCCTGGGAAGAATGAGAGCACATTCTTTGCTTGTTGCCGCTGAATGCCAAGGCAAAGGCTACATCTGCCCCAAAGATTGTCGACACAGGTACCAGAAAGTTCTGGCCAGAGGCTGCCCTGACATGGCCGCATGGAAAGATCCACCACTCCAGTGTAGAGTCTGGAGCATGATGGTGGCCAGTGCAGAGACAGGGCCTGGCGTCCAGGGAGGCCTGCAGCACCTGCGCCGTGCTTAACGCGGGAAAGGGACTCAGCGAACATTTGCAGAATAAATGGATGAATGAATAGGACTGGCAATGCCCAACCCCATTTCCTCTGTATCATGTCTTTTCCCCAGGCTTCATTTCTGGAAGAAAGAGTTTTTCAAAAGTAAGCATGTTACAAACACAAGTATTAACACACACAAAAAGTTATTTTATTAATAAGTAATAGAAATCCACCCTTTAGGTGTGGAACTTTCACTCAAAGAGTTTGAACAGACACGAATAAATTACTCCCCTGTCCTCCCACCATATGCCTTTCACTCGTGTGCACATGTACACACACATACACACTTGCCCACACGCTTGGAGAGTGTGCTGCGCAGCATTACGTGATTAATCTCTGGAGTCAGGTGCTTTGGGCTGGGGTCCCAGTTCTCCTGTTTATTAATGGGATGACCTTGCACAAGTTACTTAACTTTTTTGAGCCTCAATGAGCTTATCTTTAAGATGGGCTAGTGGTGCCAACCACTTCACAGGATTTGTGAGGAGGGTCAATGAAGATAATATAAAATGCCATAGAAAATGTGAAGGGTTGGGCACCTGGGTGGCTCAGTCGTTAAGCGTCTGCCTTTGGCTCAGGTCATGATCCCAGGGTCCTGGGATCGAGTCCCACATCGGGCTCCCTGCTCCGCGGGAAGCCTGCTTCTCCCTCCCCCACTCCCCCTGCTTGTGTTCCCTCTCTTGCTGTGTCTCTCTCTGTCAAATAAATGAATAAAACCTTAAAAAAAAAAAAAAAGAAAGAAAATGTGAAGGGTTTTTGCTACCTACAGGGCAGCCTAGAATGAGATGAAAATGAGGTGTTTTTTTTAGAATATTTTATTTATTTATTACAGGTAGAGCAAGAGCAGGAGGAGGAGCAGAGGGAGATGGAGAAGCAGACTCCCCAGTGAGCAGGAAGCCCGACTCAGGGCTCAGTCGATCCCGGGACTCCAGAACCATGACCTGAGCCAAAGGCAGATGCTAACCCACTGAGCCACCCAGGCACCCCTGAAAATGAGTTCTTTGCTTTTGCTCTTCTTATCATTCCAGGAGGACCAGAAAAGAATATGTATTCATACCTACATTGCACAGATAGGGCTTGGTGGATGATACCGTCACTGGAAATATTTCTGTAGAGTAAATTCCTAAAGCTTCAGGGAGAAACCAGTGGGAGGCTAAGAAAGACTTTCTAAAAGAAATGATTTTGAAGAGCATATGAGATGCCTGATCTCTCAGCACTTCACTTCACTTTTTAAAAACCCAAACACCTCAGGTATCTGTGACCCCTATAAAGATGTTAGTGTTAAATTATGACTTGTGTTTCTGATTTCTATCCCAAGATCCATATGTGTTTTTCAATTTCTCCCTATCTGTGTTATTTGTGGATTTGTCTACTGTAAGTTGTGTAGCTAGTGGTTTTCTTTGGGAGAACCTTAGCAAAAACCCTTTTGGTTATTGTATTAGTCGACTTGGGCTGCTATAACAAAATGCCATCAACAGGGTGGCTTAAACAGCAAACATTTATTTCTCATAGTTCTGGAGGCCAGAAGTCCAAGCTCTAGGTGCTGGAGGATTTAGTTCCTGGTGTGAGCCCTCTTCCTGACTGACTGACAATAGTCTCCTTGCAGAGAGGGGGAGAGAGAGAGAGAGAGAGGGATCTCTGATGTCTTATAAATACACTAATCCCATCATGGGGGCTCTACCCCATGACCACATCTAAGCCTAATTACCTTCCAAAGGCCCCATCTCCAAATACTATCTTATTGGGGGTTAGAACTTCAACATACAAGTTTTGGAGAAGATAAAATTCAGCCCATAGAATTCTGTCCCTTGTCCCCCCAAATCATGTCCCTCTTGCATGCAAAATACTTATAGTCCATCCCAATAGCCCCCAAAGTCTTAACTCATTCCAGCATCAACTCTGACATCTAAAGTCCAGGCTCATCTAAATGCCATCTAAATGAAATTCGAATGAGATTTGAGGTACTATTTATCTTGAGACAAAATTCCCCTCTAGCTGTAAACCTATAAAACCAAACAAGATGTGCTTTCAATTGACAATGGTGGGACAAACACAGAAGAGACATTCCCATTTCAAAAGAGAGAAATTGGAAAGAAGGCAAGGGTAATGGGTCCTAAACAAGTCCAAAACCTAGCAAGGCAAATTCCAGGAGATCTTACAGTTCAAGAATAATCATCTTTGGCTCGACACTCTGCCCTCCAGGCTCACCGCGGTGGCAGCGTCATCCCCATGTCTACATAATGCGTAGTGGCCCTCTGCAGGGGTCGGGGAGGCCAGCCCATGCTGTGGCTCTCTGCAGCGGCCCGGTCCTTTCACACAGAGGTAGAGATAGCCTTGCCCCTCTCTCTTCCCTCCAGACCCCTGGCCTGTGCATTCTGGGCCTGGGATGGGAGTGGCCGCCCTGCTGATCTCTGAATTGCCTCTGGGTCCTTCTTCCCTCTTCTGGAAGGATAGTACACCTTTGTAGCCAAATAGCTCTATGGTCCCATCTTGTAGGATCTAAGAAGTCCAACAGCTGTCATTCACTCCCTCCCAACTTTCCCTGTCCCCCTCAGTTCAAACTGGCAGGGTCTTGGCTGGTATAATCCCATCTCTTCTGGCCTCTGCTGAAAAGGCCAATTAGACTCATGAGTTACACCCATGATCCTTTATCATGTGGTTGCTCAGCCACACCCTTAGGGATCTCTTCAGAGCTAACTTTATTTTTTGCAATATGTATAGCCTGAGAACTTCCCAAACCTCCAAGTTCTGGTTCGTTTTGATTAATGTTTCTGTCTCCAGTGATCTTTCCCCTGTTGCATTTTACTGTAAGCCCTGAGGAGGGACCAAGCCACTCTTTCAACACTTCACTTAGGAAGCTCCTCAGCTAAAGAGAGCATTTCATCACTTGCAAGTTCTACAAAGCCCAAGAACACTAGAACACAAAACCCTAGGACACGAACACAATTCAGCCAAGCTCTTTGTCTTTAAAACAACAATTGCCTTTCCCCCAGTTTCCAATAACGTTTTCCTCATTTCCATCTGAAACCAAATCACAATGATTTTACCATCCGTATTTCTACCAACATTCTGTTCATGATTATTTTACGTGTTCTCTTAGAAGATGGAAGCTTCCTGTACAGGTCTCCCCAGACTAATACAGTCACTATGGAGATAAGATCCAGGGGTTGGCTCAAAACTAAGCCAAAGGACATTTCTAGGACCCCTTTTCCTATAGTTAACTTACCTTGTCTTCTCCCAAACTTCTTTTATATTCTAGCCAGAATTCCTGCCACACTTGGCTTAATTTTTTTTTTAAAGATTTTATTTATTTATTTATTTGACACAGAGAGACACAGTGAGAGAGGGAACACAAGCAGGGGGAGTGGGAGAGGGAGAAGCAGACTTCCTGCAGAGCAGGGAGCCCGATGCGGGGCTCAATCCCAGAACCCTGGGACCATGACCTGAGCCAAAGGCAGACGCCTAACGACTGAGCCACCCAGGCGCCCCTTGGCTTAATGTTTTGATCTTGGATTCCTAGTGTTCTAGGGCTGCAAGCCATTATTTTTCTTATCATATAGAAACTTAATATCTTTGCTTGGCATTTTCTCAGTAGTTGGGCTGTCTCCTGAATTATTTTATGCTGCAAGGCAGAAATAGACTATAGCAGAGGGAAGCAGTACTGAGTGGTCTGGCCTCTCAGGAATTGGCTTGGCTCACTCTGGGACACCCTTGAAAGCCTGATATATGGAAGGAGAAAAAGGCCTACATTCTAATCTTGTTTTTGCTACCAAGTAACTGTGTGACCTTGGACAAGTTGACTCATCTCACTGGTCCTCAATTTGTTTATCTGTTAAATAAAATTTGGGGGTTAGGTACATTCATTCTTGCTCTAAAGTTCTATGATTCATATGTTTTGCAACAGTGAGGGGAAAAAAAGAATCCCTGACCTTTGAATTCCTCCAAGGCACCATCCTTCCTGTAGCCCAGAGAGAGCTGTGACTTGTGCTCTATCAAAAAGTTAATTTCTTTTTTTTTTTGTATTTAAAATACTGTTTATTTGTGATTTCACTCCAATTAGCATTACATCTAAGAGCAATACCAGATAACATTTATACATTTTTCACAGGATACAGAAATTCATTCTTTATGCCAAAGCAAATAAATAGAAGCATTATCAAAAAGTGTGAATAGTTCACTGTTGTGTTTAAAAAATATTTATGCATGTTGCATTCATTTAATATATATTATACATTATATATATATATACACATTTAATATATATGTAGATACACTTAAAAAGTTATGGAAAGCAGGGTCCACAGGTTATGTTTCTATATGTGTTATAATACAACATAAATGATGTAGAACCTAAAAAAAATTCTCAAATACAGAATCAAGCAACTGAGAGTTTCCACTAAGAGATTAAAACACTGATTCCAGTAGTTAGTGAGATCTAGAATGAAATTTCCAGGCTCTATTTCAGCTTTGCATCATGGTACACACAGTCAAGTAGAGCCAGTTCCAGAACACACTGTAACCAATGCAATTTTTTTACATGTCAACTCACCCTCCAGAAACACCTAGGATTATTTTTACCCACGAAGCATCTTGGATGATTGATTTTACATTGATTTGTGACATCACGTGGATGAAGGGGGAAAATCCTATATTAAGTCTAGGTTTAAATTTGTACTTACATTAGAAAGAAAGTTAATTGAAAAGAAGAGAACATTTTGTAAGAAATTAAGAAGTGGCAGTTTTCTCTCTGGGGGATTAGACCCACTGCTTTCTTCTCCTGCTGCTTTCTAAAGATACAGAAGATAAAAGGATTTGATTCTTTTAGAACTCAAACATCAACCAAGAAATGCAATGATTTTGGCAGAGAAGCAGATTTTGGAAATTTGGGACATGTTTCAAATAAATTACACTTCAAATCCTATTGTGACTGTGAGTCTTTCTCAAACTAAAACTGTTCCCCTTGTGACACTGCTTTTGTTCTCTTCATTTTTCACTTTCTTGTTCTTTCCCTTCTCATTTGGTTACTTTATGAGAGCTTCATTCACTGGCAATACTAAGAGAAAAATACATTTCAAAGTTCAAATATGAATCTAGTTATACCTTGAAAAGCTCTAATTTCCTTTTGATACCAAGTCCCCAGATTCTGGAATTAGATTTAAGTATCCTCAGTACCAACAAACCTCAGATATGCTCTACTGATAAATGGTTGACGAATATGTTCATGACACTTTTATACTGAACAATGTACAAATACCTCACATACAAAAATTGTTTTTTTCAGAGTTAAACTAAATAATCCATGCTATGTACAAAATCCCCTTTGTTGAAAAATAAGGGGCTTTCTCAACTAATAAAAAAGGAAGTCTTCAGAAATTATAGTTCATTAAAATGACCTTTTTTTAGGCAAACAAAGTTACTTCAGATGAGGAAATTTTGGCTTTCCTGACTTCCATCCTTCCATCTTCACTGAGATGGAATAAAATTGCAAATTAATGTTTTCTTAAATTAAAAAAAATTATGTACCAGGGTGTGTTAATGTATAGATTCGTATCTTAGAAGCTTTTAAAGCAGTCTGTTAATGCCCACTGAAACAATGGGAACCCAGAAGGTACAGTCGATAATCATGGTAACAAATTATAATCTAATTACCAAGAAAAGCAAGTATTGAGAAATAAAAATTCTCAAAAGGTTAATTTGTTGCTCATAGTCAGCAGATGGACTTTGCATGGAGTCATATAGGGATACATGCACCTTTCTACTCACGAATCCACCTTTTCTAGGTCCTGTAGGGGAAAGAAATTGGGGATGGTACCTTGTAGGTTTCTATTTGCCAAGTTGGGAAGAAGTACACATCACTTTGTTCCCATTCTGTTGGCCATAATTTAGTCACATGATGACATCTAATTGCGAGGGAGGAGAGAATACGTAACCTAATTATGTATCCAGGAAAAGGAAGAGAACATGACCATGGGTGAATGCCAGCGAAGTGGGGATACTAAGGCTCCAGCTTGTCTTGATGCAGTCTGAAGTGGATAGCCTCTGGGAAGCTTCTGGATCTCTTTCTTTATACACAGAGGTTCTTGCCTACTAGTTTGGGCCTGTAAGCTGTAGTGAAAAATATGTTCTGTGTTTGAATAGTGGCCATCCTCATTCTTTCACTCATATGTTCATTCAGCAAATAGTGATGAACATCACATTTAGACTAGGAACTGTGCATCTACAAAAAAAAAAAAATATTTCACAGCCTAAGACCTCAAGGGGCTCACAGTCTAGTAGATGAGCCAGGGCAACTACAGGAACAACTCTTATACCAGCTGTACATGATAAATAGCATTGGAGAGGGACAACATGCTATAGGATATCTGGTGTGGAGAACACTGATTTATTTATGGTGCCTGAGAATGGTGTCTGAGAATGGCGAGGGTCTTACAGATTGGTCTGTGATGGAGAAAGAGAGCAGAGAGTGAGCAGAGATGGGTAGAGAAGATGAAATGACACGATGCTGAAGATGGAAGGATCGAAGTCAGGAAAGTCAACCTCATGAAGGCCTTGAAGCGTTTGGACTGTATGTGTTAGAGAATGAAGGCCACTGACAGTCCTGAACATTTGGGCAGGTTGGCTTTGGAGGAGAAAGGGAACTCTAGGGTACCACACCCTCCGTCCTCGGCCCAGAGCCTTGCCTTGCCAATGCTGCCTGGTCACAGAAGGGACAAGGGAACAAATGTGCATGGCGAAGGCTGCTGGAAAGCAGACCAAATCCAGATCCACCAAGGGAAGGTGGTGGCGGTACTATGGCTAGTCTTGCTGTGGACACCACCCCCCCTCAGGAACCCTCACTCCATTGTTAGCAAACATTCCACTGACCTCTAGTGGTCAAAATGGTGCCCAAACGGTCTCACTTACCCTTGTTCCACAAGTTTCTCCCCGTGATACCTGTTGAGGAGGAAATTGCTTAGGCTAGAGCTTCTCTTTCTCTTGTGTCATCTTTTTTTTGTCCTGAATGGGCTTTTCCCTTTCAATCAACTAAGTCTATTCACCACTTAGTCTCTTAGCAAAGGTGCCTGGCCCAAGCTTCAGGGCTGGAGGAGACATGACACTTTAGGTAGTGTCCAAGTTGGTCATAGCCAGCAGAAGCTCCTGTCCCCTCGTAAAGCATCTGGGTTGCAGTGAAGGATGTGCCCAGACTAAAAGTCAGTATCCTTACTCACAGTTAAATTTTACTAGACTGTGAAGTGGGGTCAAGTCTTCTAATAATAATCACTAATGCTAGACAATCACTATATGTTAGATGCCATTCCAAACATGTTAGATATAAAAATGTATTTAATCCTCACAAAAACCCTTGGACCCAGGCACTGTTATCCTTCATTTTCAAGATGAGGAAATTGAGGCACAAAGGGGATAAGTAACTAGTTCAAGATTACATAGCTAAGCCCTGATGAAACAGACACCTGACCCAAACAACATAATTGCAGAACCTGTGCTTTCAGCCACCACAGGATGTTGGCTCCCAGCATCATCTTGGAATAGCCATGTGACATTTCTAAGGTCACTGGGCCTCTGCTTCCTCATCTGCTACATGACGGGATTGAACTAGAGCAGAGATTTCAGACTTTGCTTAGAAGGGGAACAGACATAGATAACAGATAACAGCATTGGATCTAGCTAAAACAGAGGGCCCATAAGCCACCTCACTTCTCCTTCCCTCCCTGCTGCCTTTCCCACCAAGGGGCTCTTCAACTCCCGGGAAGGATCTCAGGGCTCCAGGGAACTGGAGGGCACCAAAGAAATGTTTAGCTAGTATTTATTCAATACTTATTGTATTTCTGACATTGCATTAGGTGTTCTAGAAATATTGTACTCTTAATCTTCACAAAAATCTCACAAGGTAGCTGTTATGATTCGCATTTGACAGATGAGTAAACCAAAGAGACGGTTAAATATCTAGCCTGAAGTCACACAGCTAATAAGCAGCAAAACTGGATGCAAGTCCAGGTCTGTTTGACCCCAAAGCTCATGCCTTTCACAGCAAGCTTTGTGGTCCCTCGGATAGTGAGACTGTGTCTTGGGGTTTCAAGCCTACCCTGGAGTCCCACTAAGGAGAAGGTGAAGATGATCCTACCTGCAGAGCAGTGGGGGAAGCTGAAGGTAGAGATGAGCTTACAGGAAGAACCCAAATGGCACTGGGGCATCCCCACTCCAGCTTAGGTCACCTCAAAGTAGACAGCTAGCCAACAGGGTCACTGTCGATAAGAATGGAGGCCATCTCTGCCCTTACAGAATATTTATGTCCAAGGAAACTGTTCTTATTTAAGTTCCTATTTTCAAAGCCCCCTTCTAGATTTTGGTTCCCACACTAGGAGATGGTAGAAGCAGACGCCTTTGTCACCAGCCCAGACATGAGCTGCCTCTAGGAGGAAACTGCAAACCCTGGCTGAGCAGGGTTGTCAGATCAGCCCATGTCACCTAGCCCACTTGGTGGTTGCTTATCTCCACTTGGCAGGTAAGAAGAAATTGTTGGTTAGAGGCCCCCTGGGAGGCCCTCTTTCTTGAAGGTATGTGTTGTTCTTCAAATTTACGGTTTTTGCTCTAAATCCACGGTCTGGATAGAAAAGTGATTATCTGTGGGTCTTTGATGCCGTCTCCTAATTTAAAAAACACCTGATTTCTAATCAGTGCATCTTCATAGAAGAAAATCAGAAGACCTGAGTTCTAGCCCTAGCTCTGTTCTTTTTTTTTTTAAAGATTTTATTCATTTATTTGTGTGAGAGAGAATGAGAGACAGAGAGCATGAGAGGGAGGAGGGTCAGAGGGAGAAGCAGACTCCCCGCCGAGCAGGGAGCCCGATGCGGGACTCGATCCAGGGACTCCAGGATCATGACCTGAGCCGAAGGCAGTCGCCCAACCAACTGAGCCACCCAGGCGCCCCCTAGCTCTGTTCTTATTAGCTCTATGATCTTGGGTAAATCTTGTTTCCTCTCTGGCCTTACAGAGGGGAAGCAACTGACCAAGTTCACCCAGCAAGCTAATGACACAGTTAGGACTTAAAACTAAGCCCCTATTCCCTCTTCAGGATCATGTGATTGATGGATTTACTACATCATTGGATTAATTCATGAATGCCACAAATGTTTATTGAGCTCTCCCTCTGTGCCAGGGACCATGCCAGGAACCAGGATTACTGTGATGAACAGAAAAACACACTCCAAACCAGAGGGAAACTCTGAAATCATCAAGTTGCTCATTTTCCATTAAAGATGAAGAAAGTGATGTCCAAAGGGGGAAGCATAGTGACTTGATCAAGGTCACAGAGAAAGGGAAGTGGTACAAAATAACTGTGACACACGGTGAGCATGAAAATGGACTATGTAATTAATTTATTATATTTAGCTGAATTTTGTGTATGTAGGTGACAAAAGGGCTGATTAAAAAAATGAGAAGAGGGGAAAACAAGCCTTCCTTGGAGGCCCAGAAGTCATAGGCTGGGAGGTCAGTGCCAAATGAATGCAGGCAAGGCTTTTATTCCTCACTGTGGCTTTTTGTTCTCTAAGAATAGTAGGAATTTCTGTGTTCAGAGGAGTGTCCAGTATGAAGTGTGATTTCCCTAATATGAACTACAGCTGGGAGTGAAAGCAGGGGAAATGATACTGGGGCAAAGTTTAGGGAAGTTGTTCCCCTATAAAGTCGTTTGCTCAAATGCTGGCCACGTGATAAAGAGCAAAATGCCCTTGAGTGGTTTTCTGACTGTCTGCACTTGGCAAGTCCAAGGATGCATCTGAGGATGGTGGACAATAAGCTCCTAGGAGACACACAATCTGATTGTGTGTCAGAGCCAACACTTTGTACTTTGTGATCACAAGAAACATGTTGCCAGCTGATTTCTGGCGATAATCATTTCTCCCCTCTTGTAACTTGAGCATTACAGTTCAAGACTGGGAACAAGCTGACTTTATCTGAATGGAACCATACATAGTTTTGAAGCTCATCATTTTATCTTATTTTTTTAAAGATTTATTTATTTTAAATAGACAGAGGGAGAAAGAGAGAAAGAGAGAGTGCATGTGCGTGAGTGGAGGGAGGGGCAGAGGGAGAGGGAGAGAGAGACTCTCAAGCAGACTCCTTGCTGAGTGCAGAGCCCTCCTGGAGGTTCCATCTCACTACCCATGACGTCATGACCTGAACCTGAACTTAACGGACTGAACCACCCAGGTGCTCCATGAAGCTCACCATTTTAAATTAGTGTATTGTTAACTAAAGTATCACACCTTAATTTATCTTTTCTGTAAATGTTGATTTTAATTCTTTTACACCAGATTATTTTTAGCGTCTGAATTATTAGATAGGACTGTAGTTGAAATAAGCTCTGAGATAAGTTCAAAGAGATGCAGAAGAAAAGTTGAATTCACTCTGTATGGGCTACCTACATAGCCATCACCTTCATCATTTGTTTACTCATTTACTTACAAAAAAATGATCAAGCAAGGGCCCTCATCTTTGAAGAGTTCACAGTCTATTGGAGGAAATAAATGCATGAACAGAATAGTTCAGTACAAGGTGGTACATGCTGCTCTCAGAGAAGCATACTCAAAGTATGATTGATGGTTAAAGCCATACTTTTTAGAAAAGATGAAGCATTTTCACTGTATCTTAAGCCCCTACAAAAAAGAATGCATTTTATGCCAACTCGCATGGTGGCAATATGAAGCACAAAGCAATTATGCCCATTAGAGCAAGAATTCAGTGTTTCTGAAGTCCTAACCACCCCCCACTCACCCTGCAACAGCTCCAGACTGGTTCCTCTGAGCTGACTGTCCAGCCGTGGTCTGGAGAGCCAGTGCTCCTTCACATCTTGGCTTTCTCCCGAGAGTGCTGGGCCTTGGCCTAAGAAATTGTGGGGACCGGTACTTGCTGACATTTCTTGACTGAGCCCCTGCAATGCTTCTCAGTCTTGTGTCCTCACCAGTATGTGCCCAGGTTCCCGGAAAGAACTCATCTCCCTTGAACACTAACCTCAGAGAGGTGATGATGGTGTCTTGAAGGGCAAGAGCTCCTGAAGAACAAACAGGACCAGGAAGCGAGGAACTTGGGGTTGCAGAAGGAAATAGGGTGAAGAAAAGGGGGAGTCAAGACAAGGAAGGGGATTTTACAGTTTCTGGATCTAGTCACATCCTACCTGGTTGAGGCCTGGACCTCATCTGGCTGAATGATGATCCACCATGATGAAGGAGTATGTGTTGGCCCTGAGTATTCATGGTTGAGCTGGACCGCAGCTGCAGTCTCGGGCTGAATCCATCTGTGGAGGTCGGCCCCAAGGTGACCTTGGCCTCTTCCAAAACCTGTTCAGTCAGACCAGGCTAAAGGATGGGGGGAATGGCAGGAGGCCAGATGGCAGGGGCTAAAGACAGGGTGGATGCTGTGGCTGATGGGTTCAGGGCCCCTGGCTGAACTTCTGTCCCTGTCCCCGCCAAACTCTCTTGCTTGTGGCTGGCAGGAGGAAAGGAGTGGGGAATTAGTAATGAGATATGGAGTCAGTCACCTCCAGGTCACTAGTTCAAAACCAGGTCAACACTGAGTCAAAGTTCCCAACTGGGGGGGCATGGTGAGTGGCTTGAAGGCAGATATTTGCCCTCCCAGTAGACTGCTCAGGCAGGTCAGCCCGGGCCACAGGGCAAGGACTTCTGTCCCTGGTGACATGCTGTCCAGGCCAGAGAGGCCTCCTTGTGGGGCTTGTCCTTCTGGCTCCATTCTCTCCAAGACCTGGATTCTCTGCCTCCAGGCCAGGTCACACTCATATCTGCTCACATAGGGCTCCACATGTCAAAAGAATCCAGGTAGGCAGCACTCAGATCATCTGGCGATAGCTCTGTTTCCTTAGAAATCTCTGGCTCTCTGAGGTCAGAGACCACATCAATAATGTAGATATACATGTATCACTCTCTAGCACATCCCAATTTTATTATTATTTTGCCTTATCGTTATCTAAACTAGTTTATTTATTTGTTTACTGGTCTATTGCCTGAACCTTACCACTATTATCATGTAGGCTCTTTGAAAGCAGAGATCCTACCTACGCCTGGCACTTATTAGGTACTTAAGAATTGTTTATTGAATCAATGAATACATAAAATAAAGAATGAATCCCCGGTGCCTCACACCGTGTCTGGCAGAGAGGATACGCTCAAAGATATTTGCTAAATAAATGAATGAATGAATGAATTCATGGATCACAGAATGAAAGTTTTAAGAAACATTCACTCCTAGCATGCTAACAGTAAACATTTACTGACAGAAAATCGGCAAGTTTTTCTCAACACCAAACTAAAATCTCCAAACCAAAAGCACAGTGCTTGGCTCACAGTAGATACTTGGGAAGTGTTTCTTGAATGAATGAATGATAAATAGATGGATGGATGGATGGACAAGAGGATCAAACAAATAAGGTTAGCATACATAGATGAAGCAAAACCCAAAAGATTTATGAAAGTTAATTTTTTCCTTTTCATTCAAAATATTGGCCTTTTGCTTTTCCTCTCTCGGTAACTCTAGATCTGGAATGTTCTCCTGGATTCAGTCTCAATCTAGTTAAGTTTTTTCAATCATTTATTCATTCATTTCTTCAATATTCACTGTATGCCAGGCATATACAAAGATGAGTATGACACAAGACAAGGAGTGGAGTCAGACAAGTCTTATAACTTTCTTTGTCTGCCATTTGGCTAAAGTATCTTTTATTTATTATATAACCTCCTGTCTACTCATTCATGTGTTCCTTGAGCACTTGCTCCCATGCCAGTCCTACGCTATGGAGTTACAACAATGAGTAAGACAGTCTGGTTGTGTTTTGTATGATTATCACTGTGTCTTGTAGCTATACTGTCTTTCCTAGATTATAAGTGACTACTCATTAAGATACAGAAGTGGGAATTATTTGTAAATCAGAACTAGCTTCTAGTAAAAATTACAGGCAGGGCTATATTGAACATATTTGCTCTGTATTGTGACTAACCTAGCACCACTGACAATTAGCAGCTATGTGGAGATTTTCAATAATGAGACTGCTTATAACACCTAAAAGTATTATAATTTAAGTTATATTTCTCCAGGCAAGAATTGAGTAGCCTTGTAATTCAAGAAAATTGCTGTAACATCTATGAGTGTCTATAACATGCCAGATATTGTGCCATATGTTGAGAATGATGGATAAGATCTTGCTCTGGTTCTCTAAAAGTTCTAAATCCAGTTAAAGATGTCAAAACACTTTGGTCAATATGATAAGGATTATAAACAAGGTATGTTTGAATGCAATGGGAGCAGAGGGTTTGATTCATTACATTTTGGGAAATTGGAGTAGGTTTTACAGTGCAGCCAATGTTTGAGGTTTGCTTTGACCAAAGAATAGAAATTTATGAAGGAGAGAAGGACCCTTCAGAAGATGGGTATGGTATAGCCTAAGTCTGATGGTTGTAGATGTGTGAAAGTTTATAGAACCAGGAGTAACCATGAGTTGTCAGTGTGGCTAGAATATAAGGCCGTCTCTTCAGAAGAGAATGCAACTGAAAAAGCATTTATGAGCCAGACAAAGGTTTCCTAAAGGTTATGCTAAAGAGCTTGATTTTTAATGTATAGGTAATAAAGAGTAATCAAATTAGTGCTTTTGACTATTATGTCTTGGGGGGGCTCCCCCATTTCCTACAACATGACAAGTTAGATGACCTGAAACTCTCCTCTCTCAAAGTTCTTAGAAATGCTGAACAAAATATTAAAAAAATGTTTTTTCTACATGCAAAGCTGAGCTCACAAGAAAATAAAGAAGATCCCCCCAGGGGAAAACAAGTAGGAGTTGAAAATGAGTGCAGTCAGCAAGTGAACAGATACGAGACAACCCTGGCTGTTGAGGCAGGTACAGAGAGGATTGGGTTTTTAGGCTTTTAGGATTTGCACTTTTAAATTTAGATTGGGTTTTTTAGGTCCACAGAAATATTGAATATGAGGCCTTGAGTCTACTCCAGGTAGAGAGTTAAAATTAAGGCCTTCATGTAAAGCTAGGAAAAAGTTTATAAGGAAACTTTCTGCTCACCTGCAAAGGGAGATGGCACATAAGCTTGTCTGTAGAGCCTGGGCTATGAGCAGAAGAAAAAGAAGTATCCCTTGTAATCTCATCATCACATGCTCACTTTTACGTGGGTGGATCAGGGGTTTGCATTTACATTACTTGGGTGGTCCAGGAGTCCCCAAGTCAATGAAGTAATAAGAAGTCATCTTGGGTGGATGATACTGCTGAGACTCCATGGTACACAAAATGGCCCTTGCAGGACACAAGCTTAGTGCAAGTCATTCAGAATTCTCATGAACAATGTAGTGAATTCTCAGCTCTGAAGTTACAGTCTCACAACCCACCCCTGGCAAACAACAGAAGACACAACGAACAACAGGTGTAGAGCTCTAAGAATCATCATTCAGAAAACAGAGCTATTGGCGAGAAACTGTGTATTAGTATCTTTTAAAAATAATTAAAGATGGGGCACCTCGGTGGCTCAGTTGGTTAGGCATCTGCCTTTGGCTCAGGTCATGATCCAGGGCTCCTGGGATTAAGCGCCATATTGGGCTCCCTGCTCAGTGGGGAGCCTGCTTCTCCCTCTCCCTCTGTCCCCCATCCCCCATGCTGGCTCTCTCTCCCTCAATTAAATAAATAAAATCTTAAAAAAATAATAAAATATGTAAAGGGAAAAATGGAAAAAATCATAAGACACTCTGCAAAAAACCCAGACAGATTTGAAAAAACAAATAGAACTTAAAAAAACAAAAGTGTAGTAGTTGACATGGGTTAGACATAGCAAAAGCGAGAATTTAAGAACTGGCAGCTTTCAGAAAACTGCAGCAGAGACATAAAGAGATAGAAAGTACAAAAACAAGATTAAGAGACACGAAGGATAGAATGAGGTAAACATATGACTAATAGGAATTTCAGGAGGAGAAAATTAAGAAAATGAGGAAATAACCACAGAGAAAAAGACTGTGAATTTTCTAGAATCTATGAAAGAAATGAATCTTCAGAGGCAGGAAATGAGTTCTAAGAAAGATAAAATTAAATCTGTACTAAGTAACATCATGGAAAAAAGTTAAAAAACCAAAAATGGGGAATGCCTAGCTGGCTCAGTAGATAGAGCATGCAACTCTAGATTTCAGGGCTGTGAGTTCGAGACCCGTGTTGGGTATAGAAGTTACTTAAAAAAATAAAATCTTAAAATAAATAAATAAATAAATAGGTCTTAAGAGCACAAGAGAGAAATATGGATTGCTCATGAAAGAATGATAATTAGACTGATGACTGACTTCTCAAATCAGTAATGAAAGCCAGAAGTCAGTAGAATAATGTTTTTAAAGTGCTGATAGAAATTAACCTTCATTTTAACCTCCTTCAACAATCATCTAAGAACAAGAGAAAATAAAGATATTTTTAAGCAATAACCAGGAGAATTTACTATTCAAGGACCCTTGTGGAGAGGATTTCTAGAAGTATGCATTTTAGGAAAGAAGAAATTGAACTCAGAGGGAAAAATTCAGAGGCAAGAAGCAATGGTAATTCAAAGAGGTTGGTAAGCATCTAGGCGTAGCCAAAAAATGCATTCATTCCTCAAAAATAGCAATAATAATACTAATAATAACAACAACAATAAAATTTAGATGTAGAAAAATCAGGTAGAAGTACCTAAAATGCTAGATGGTGATAACATGTAAGGTTAAAACATTCTTAATTCCTTACATCATTTGGGAAGAGGTAGTGATATCAACTTTAGACTTTAGGGCCAACATGCTTGACAAAAGTTGAAGGTTAACTATGAAAAGAGTAAAAACAGAACATGTAATTTTGAAATTAATGGAGGAAAAGGGAGAAATACAGAAAACTTGATCCAAAAGAAGACAGGAAAAGAGCAAGAAAAAGATTTCACAAAGCAAAGTAAATAAAAAGTACAAAAAAGAAATCGTGAAAATAACTGGGTATTTACCCCAAAGATACAAATGTAGGGATCCAAAGGGGTACATGCACCCCGATGTTTATAGCAGCAATGTCCACAATAGCCAAACTGTGGAAAGAGTCAAGATGTCCATCGACAGATGAATGGATAAAGAAGATGTGGTATATATATACAATGGGATATTACACAGCCATCAAAAGGAATGAGATCTTGCCATTTGCAACGACATGGATGGAACTGGAGGGTGTTATGCTGAGCGAAATAAGTCAATCAGAGAAAGACATGTATCATATGACCTCACTGATATGAGGAATTCTTAATCTCAGGAAACAAACTGAGGGTTGCTCGAGTAGGGGGTGGGGTGGGAGAGATGGGGTGGCTGGGTGATAGACACTGGGAAGGGTATGTGCTATGGTGAGTGCTGTGAATTGTGCAAGACTGTTGAATCACAGATCTGTACCTCTGAAACAAATAATGCAATA
>NC_138373.1:70123722-70216183 GCF_054177405.1 Leptonychotes weddellii | reverse complement strand
AGCAACCCTCAGTTTGTTTCCTGAGATTAAGAATTCCTCATATCAGTGAGGTCATATGATACATGTCTTTCTCTGATTGACTTATTTCGCTCAGCATAACACCCTCCAGTTCCATCCACGTCATTGCAAATGGCAAGATCTCATCAGATTCAGATTTCAATGACATTTTTCACAGAAATCGAACAAACAATCCTCAAATTTGTCTGGAACCACGAAAGACCCTGAATAGAGAAAGCAATCTTGAGAAAGAAGAACAAAGCTGGAGGCCTCATACTTCCTGATTTCAAATGTTATTACAAAAACTATAGTAATCAAAGCAGTGTGATATTAGCATAAAAACAGGCACATAAATCAGTGGAACAGAATAATGAGCCCAGAAACAAACATATATGCTCAATTAATTCATGACAAAGGAGTCAGGAATATACAATGGGGAAAGGACAGTCTTGTCAATAAATGGTGGTGGGAAAACTGGACAGTACATGCAAAAGAATGAAACTGGTCCATTATCTTAAAACATATGCAAAAACTAACTAAAAATGGACTAAAAACTTGGATGTAAAACCTGAAACCATGAAATTCCTAGAAGGAAACATAAGCAGTAAGCTCCTTGACATCAGTCTTGGTGATAAATTTTTGGATTTGACACCAAAAGCAAAGGCAACAAAAACAAAATAAAGAACTGGGACTACCTCAAATTAAAGAGCCCTGCACAGCAAAGGAAATCATCAACCAAATGAGAGGGCAATCCTAAATGGGAGAAACCATTTGCGTATCATATATTTGATAAGGGACTAATACTCAAAATATATAAAGAACTCATACAACTCAGTGGCCAAAAAATTAATCTGATTAAAAATTGGGCGGAGTATCTGACTAGACATTTTTCCAAAGGAAACATACAGATGGCCAACAGGTACATGAAAAGGTGCTCAATATCACTAATCAGGGAAATTCAAATCAAAACTACAATGAGATATTGCCTCACATCTGTTTGAGTGGCTATTATCAAAAAGAGAAGAAATAACAAGTATTGGTGGGAGGTAGAGAGAAGGGAATCCTGTGCACTGCTGGTGGGAATGTAAATTGGTACAGCTACCATGGAAAACAGTATGGAGCTTTCTCAAAAAACTAAAAATAGGGGGCACCTGGCTGGCACAGTTGGTTGAGCCTCCGACTCTTGGTTTTGGCTTGGGTCCTGATCTCGGGGTCATGGGATTGAGGCCCAAGACAGGCTCTAAGCTCAGCGCGGAGTCTGCTTGGGACTCTCTCCCTCTGTCCCTCCCCTCTTCGTGTGCGCATGCTCTCCCTCTCTCTCAAAATGAATAAATAAATCTTCAAAAAAATTAAAAATAGAAGTATCACATGATCCAGTGTGATATATCCAAAGGAAATGAAGACACTAACTTGAAAAGATATTTGCAGCCACCTCCCCTTGTTCATTGCAGCATTACGTACAATAGCCAAGACATGGAAACAACCACTAGTGTCCATTGATGTATGAATGAATAAAGAAAATGTGATATATATAATGGAATGTTATTTAGCCATAAAAAAGAAGGAAACCTTGCCATTTGTGACAACATGGATGGTCCTGGGACATTATGCTAAGTGAGAGAAGTCAATCAGAGAAAGACAAATACCATGTGATCTCATTTATATGTGGAATCTAAAAAAAACAAACCAAAACAACACCACCACCAATAAACAAACTCATAGATACAGAGAACTGATTGGGATAGGAGCTGGGTAAAATGGGTGGAGGGGGTCCAAAGGTACAAGCTTCCAGTTATAAAATACATAAGTCCTGGGGACGTAATGTACAGCATGGGGACTATAGTTAGTAATGCTCTATTGTATATTTTGAAAGTTGCTAAAAAAACAAATCTTAAAAGTTCTCATTACAAGGGAAAAAATTATAACTATATGTGGGGATGGATGTTAACTAGACTTGTGGTGATCATTTCATGATATATAACAAATAATGAATCATTATGTTGTACACCTGAAACTAATATAATGAAATAAATAAGGACTGTAATTATCCACGGGAAGCAGTAACATGGATGTCACTGATAACTTTAGTAAAAGCTGTTTCCTGGAGTGATGAGACAGAAAGCAAATTAATGTGGGTTAGTTAGGGAAGGGGGAGATAAGGAGATGGAGCGTATATATATCCTTATCCCTCCCAGTACGACTTTCAGCAAATCATATAATTTCCTGAACCTGTTTTTTTCAACGATAGGGATTTGTGTGTGGGGGTATGTACACAAATATGTATATTCACATGGATAGTCATATCTATCTCTCTCCATGTATACATCTGCACACCCACACACACAAATCCACAAATCCCTATTTTATTGTCGCTAAATCAGGGTCAAAGAAATTATACAATTTCCTAAAAGCCATACAGAAAACTTGTAGCCATCCTCTGACTATAGACTCATCAGAGGTAGCTCAGAACAGGGAAAGAAGATTGGATTTCAGAGCCCTGGCAAATCATTCATTTTCTCCAAGCCTCGGTTTCCTTAGTTCTACCTCCTTTGTCGCGAGGCTCAAACGTGATCCTGGTGTAAAGACCATGACACTAGCAGCATTCAGTGTCAGTTTCCATGACCTCCTCATCCCACAATTGCCATCTCACCTTTTCTCCTTAATCTAAGAAGAGAAGGGTGACTTGAAAGGAGAGAGGGAGGGCCTTTGGCTATGTATTTTGAGAAAGGTGATGAGCAGGAAATTAGGCTAAAATCAGCTGGAGAGATGTAGGTTAGAGGAAACAAACAAGGTTTGGCTACCAGAGGACTGAGAGAGCAGAATGTGGCCTCAAGGAGAACTGGAAACTGTCTTTCCCTGGAAGTCTTTCAACTAAGGCAATAATTCCTTTTTGGGTTCTTCAGGCCATTTGTTAGTGCTGCTGTCTCTGGCCTTCAGAGGGAGTGATACATTAACAAGTCTGAGAACTTTGTTAGCAATTCTGAAATCAACTCTTCATTAGCATTTCAGAGGAATAACTAAATGCCACCACTAAAGTGCAGGCTTCCCTGGCCTTCTCAGAGCACATGTGCAGATTCCTGTGGTGCCAGGCCACTAAGCTGAGTTTCCAAGGGTGATCAGAGGGAATGAGGCTGCTCCCTCCCACGTGCCCCACCCCTTCATTCTGTCCAGAGAGTCCAGAAAACGCAGGTTATGACCAGCTGTCCTCTGCCTCAGCCTAAAGATGTTAAACCAATTTAGATGGCTGCGTTTTGGCCAAGGCATTAAGTTATTCTGCGTGGTTTTCTGGCATGTTGTTATTTCCTAAGTGGAGCCCAGTTTAAGAAGAGAAAGGTTCCTTATCAGCCCGAGCCAATAAATACATAGATTTACCTAAAGGGTGGAATTGAGATGAGAGTGGCCAGTGAATGACCCAACACAAGAGGCATACATGCTGCATCCCTATAGATTATATTTGGGTTCTCCTACGCAGTGAGGTTTTGTTTTTATTACTCGCAAGAACCACCCCCACAAGTTGCAAGTGCCATTCAACATGCTTGAATAAACTATTTCCAAGTAATTCCTTCAGCATCACAAGTGAGAGCCAGGGGCTCTATTTCCGGCTAGGTGGGGGAAGATATAGAGGGAGAATTAGGGGAGGGTGGGAACCAACTGGATGTAGTTAGAATAAATCTGAGAATGGAAGAGATGCATGGCTGATCAGACTCAGCTTGTAGAAAAGGTTAAGTAAATAACCTTCAGCTACAACCTGAGTGAAACAGGAAACTCAAACCAACCGTCTATCAGAGAGGTTTCTACAGTTCATGGACTTAGACGTCCTTATGCCCCCACCCTTCACATAGTTGCTTTCTCTCTACCCCATAAACACTTAGGTTCAAAGCTTTCAATCCATTTTTTCAGGGCTTGGGCACTCAACCATGGTGTCTCTTTCTTTGGTGAATTTTAGGGAGTGGTTCAACTTGGTTTGCAATTTAAACATCACCCTTAAAAAAATAATGAGTGTTTACAAGCCGGTAATGCTTAGTCTTCTCATAGAATATTAGGGACAAAGAAGGTCTTAGAGAATCTAGGACAATTTGGACATAAAGATAAATAATAATACTAAGGGAATATAAGCCATTAATAAGTAAGAATCCATGAGTCCACCATGATATAAATAAATGTAGAGGAAATGATGAAGAATCACCATTTGGCAACTATCATCATCATAATTGATTTAGTCAAGAAATCTTAATGGGTGTTAAAACTAATGGGTGAAAGTTTGAGGAGTATTAGAATCTTACATAATCTGTTTCTTTTCATAAGACACTAACATTACAAGGGGGGAAATAGTCATTTTACAGTGGAGAAACCTGGCACACACCACCTTAAATAAGCAATTGAAATTGACATTACCAGTAGTGGGACAAATTGACATTACATGCCTCCTGAAATGATGCACTAAGAAGAACACAACATCACTTCTGTGGTGTTTTTGCCAAATAAGTAAAATCGAATCACCAGGAAACATTCAAAGAACCCAACTCGAAGGGCATTCTTCAAAAGAAGAATTGAGCTATATTCTTCAAAAATGTCTATGGCATGAAACATAACACCAACTGAGGAGCTCTTCTAGATTAAGAGAGACTAAATTAGAGACATGATAAATAAATGCAATAGGTTTCTGGATTTTCTTTTGTGATAAAAGGCATCATTGGAGTAATTGGTGAAATCTTTAGAAAGTAGTGTTGTTACCGAGACTACTTTTTTATTTTTATAATTATACTATGGTAATATCAGAGTATGTCTTGTTTTTAGGAAAGCTATTCTGAAGTGAAGGGGTGTCATGTCTGCAATTTACTCTCATACAGTTTACACATGTGTGTGTGCATACACACACACAGGGAAAGAAAATGATAAATAGGGTGAAATGTTAACTTTTGAGGAATCTGGATAAAGGTCATATACAAATTCTTTATATTATTTTTCACAACTTTTCTATATAGCCAAAGTTATATTTTAAAAACTTTTAAAGACCACCTTACAGGTCAGCTGTCAAATCCTCTTATTTGATGACGGAAGTCATTCCCGAGGAAAACCAAGGGGCTGGTGGTGGAGTTAGGCTGGGAGTCTGATTCTGTCTCATGCCAGAGAGACAGAGGTACAACCCTTTTGCCTTTCATTGCCAATCACTTTGTGGGCTCTCCTTTGAGAACTTTCTGGATCCCTGTGGCCTGGTTTAACCTGGGATAAGATAACCTATAACAGAAGAGGACGCTTAGAACGGTGCTGGGGACTGGAGTTGAGAGCAGGGCTTCTCTGATGATTCCTCCTCAGAACTGTTCCTGATTCAACAATCTCTAAGTGCACCTTAGGGCAGTGAATAAATCTATTGTTGAAAGAAAGGATGTTTGTGCCCTCTCCCTGGCATTATTCTAGGCAGATTGTGACCTTGGGCAAGATACTGAATCTGTGCTCCTCAATTTCGACTCCGCAAAATGAGCGCTTTTCTTTTTGCCCTCTCTCAATTATTCAGGAATGCCTTGATGTGACATTGCTAAGATTTAAATATGTTCAGGTTCTTAGAGAAGGACACCTTTTAAAATAAAGCTTAAATGAATGTAGCCTTTGTATTCAGTATCCTTAAAGAACTACCCACATAGGGTTTTTCTCCATCGTGGTAATGTCTGTATTTTATCTTCATTTGATTTTGTGTGGAAGAGCTAGAGTGAGGGGAAGTGATGGAAATCCAATTTCTAGCTGGACTGTGAAATGCACAACACATGGCCCTTCCTCCTCAGGCCCTCCTACTGTCCATTAGCAAATCCGAACTCCTCACCAAGGGTTCATAACCTGTTGCCAACTGTTTTCTTTCCTCAGCGTTTGGGATGGGGGAAAATTGAGAATGGAAATAACCCACTCCTCCCACCTTTTGTAGCAGCCTTTCCCGCGCTATCCACCATCCCCCTCCCAATTTGTTACCTTTAAACCCTTGTTTGAAGGACACTTTTTCTATGGAGACTTCCCACATTAACGCCACTTCGTAATAGCAGCTCACATTTACTCAGTTCCAATTTGTGACAGATTTTATGTGCAACAAATGAGAAAATGTAGGCAAACCATGAAGCACCATGCCTAGAAAATAGCAAGCATTTAATACAGTTTAGCATTTACAGGTCCTCAGTCTTCATCCAAAACCCTCAGGGCCAAATGAGTTTTGGAATTAATTAGTTAATTTATTTATTTTGCAGACTTTGGAAGGTAATGAGGTGCCTGTACTACATATTAACTAAATATATAGTACAGTTGGGTCTGGGGCAGCATGCTCTAATCAAATACATTAATATTTCTATGGTGAAATGGATGAATATTCATATTCAGCGGAATAAATAAAGACTATAAATAGCTTTACTTCAGGCCAGGCAGGTTGTGCAACCAATGAGTTTTCACCAAACTTAGAGTAGAACTTACTTTCAGAGCTTTTAGGGATTGGGGGTTTGGGACTCCTGTATTGCATATGGAGAACTGATGCTCAGAGAAAGGAAGAGATTCTCACAGCTGGGAACTGGGCTGTGAGGCAAACTCAGATTTTTTCTGAATCTGAAGCTGTCACTCTGACCAGGGAGTTACTCTTCTCCCCTCCAGGTATTTTGGCCTTCTCCAAAACTTTGCGTGCTTATGTCTCCACTGTTCTAAATCCAACTGGCACACTTACCCACCTTTCCTATGCGAGTGGGTTTTGAAGTCTTTAGACTGTGAGCCAGAGATTCTGCCTTTAACGTGCATTCTCTCACAAGGCATGGAGGATTTTCAAAACTAGTGTGCGAATTGCCCCGGGGAGATGGAGGGCCCCTTTGGGGCTCATTTCTACAGTTTCTTTTCATATTTTAACATTTTATAGAGGATTTAAAAAATTTTATTGGAAATTCACATAACATAAAATTAACCATTTTGAAGTGAACAATTCAGTGCCATTTAGTACATGCCCAATGCTGTGCAACCACCATCTCTACCTAGTTTCAAGATCTTTTCTTCACTTCAAAAGGAAACCTACCTCATACCCATTAAACAGTTACTACCCAGATCCCCCTCCATCCATCATTTGGCAACCACCAATCTGCTCGCTGACTCTAGGGGATTCTATTCTGGATATTTCACAAAGATGGAACCATACATTATGTGATCTATAGTGACTGGCTTTTTCACGTAGCATGATTTCAAAGTTCATCCATGTTGTAGCATGTGTCAGAACTTCCTTCCTTTTTATAGCAGAATAGTATTCCCTTGTATGGATGTACCACAACCTGTTTATCCATTCATCTGTTTATGGACATTGAGATTGGCTATCATACTAATGCTGTGCTGAGCATAGGTGTTAAGTGCATTATTTACACAATTTCTTTTTAAAGTAAACAAACTCTGTTCTAGCCAAGTGTCATCTTTCCCTTTTACTGTCTCACTCCAGGCTCCTCCCCTAGGGTTTAAGAAGACAGGAACAGGTCCCTTTGCCTACAACCAGGCAGATTGTGTGAAGGTCCGAAAAGGAGTGAGTGGGTGAAGGAAGAGACAAAAGTGCGCTAGTTTGTGTTTGCCTTGGCTTTAAATTGTATTTTTTTTAATGCACAAAGTAATACATGTTCATTATGAAAACTTTCAAACATGCAGAAAACACAAAAAAAATATTTGAAAATTCTCTTTACGCCCATCACCCAAGGAAAGCTTTCTGGTCTTTTGCAATTTGTATTGTTTATATTGTTTATTTATTGGTTTTTAAAATAAACTTTAGTTTTTTTTAAAATATTTTATTTATTTATAAAATAAAAGAGAGAGAGCATGAGCTGGGGCAGGGGAGGGGCAGAGGGAGAAGCAGGCTCCACACTGAACAAAGAGCCTGATGTGGGACTACATCCCAGGACCCTGGGATCATGACCTGAGCCAAAGGCAGATGCTTAATCGACTGAGCCACCCAGGTGTCCCTAAACTTTACTTTTTAGGACAGTTTTAAATTTATAGAAAAAATTCAGAAGATAGTACAGAGATTAGTTTTGCATTTTACATAAATGAAATCATACTGTTTACATACTTTCGTGTTCTTTTCTCAGTGAGATTCATCTTGTGTGAAGGTTTTGTATGATATTTTTAGGTTTTGTACGATATTTCATTATATAAAATCTGCCACAATTTATTTATCCACTCTGTTATTGAGGGATATGTGAATAGTTTTCAATATTAAACTATTATGAATAATCCTACTTTGGACATTTTCGTACATGTCCTTTGGGCGTACACATATGTGTTTCTACTAAAAATGAAAAAGTAGGATCAGTGAGTATGCATGTGTCGAACTTTAATAGGTCTTAACAACTACTTTTGAAAATGATTGAATAAACTTATATTCCTAAGGAACTGTATGAGAATTTTAGTTGTTTAATTTGCTCACCAACACTTGGTATTATGAGTCTTTTTAAAATATTTTAGTCACTCTGGTTGATGTTTAGTTGCGTTTCAATGGGTTTAAATTTGCCACCTCTGATAACTGAGTTGAGCATGTTTTCTCACCTTTTTGGCAGCTTGGCTAACTTTTTCATAGATGCCTGTTTGTGACATTTGCCCAATTTCCCCCCCACTTGGTTTTCTATCTTTTTCGTATTAATATATAGGATCATTGATTCTCAAATTAACTTTCTTTTTCCCCAAATATATGCACTTAAGGCTATATACTTTTCCCTATTAGCTGTATCCTACATATTTTATATGTCATATTTTTCATAATAATTTGATTTTTAAAATATCTATTATTTCTTCTTTGCCTTATGGGTTATTTAGAAGCATATTACTTAATTTCAATTATATGGAGATTTTCTTATTATCTTTGTGTTATTGTTTCTAGTTTAATCTACTGTGGTCAGAACATATTCTGCATAATTCAAAAATGTTTTGAGACTTGCTTTAAAAATAGTTAAAAACTATTTTAGCATATATGTTTTGCTAAGTCCATATGCCTTTGAAAGGGATTCTACAGTTATTGGGTACAGTATTCTATATGTAACTTAAGTCATTTGTTAAATATGTTGTTTAAATCTTTTATGTCCTCATTGATTTTTGTCTGCTTTTTAAATAGTTTTTAAAAAAACATGTTAAAATCTCCCACTATGGAGCTTTATATTTTTAACTGTGTACTTTATGTATATGGTATATTTTGATTAAAAATTTCACTAAATATCTCCCATTGTAGTTGTGAATTTGTCTATTACTCCTTTAAGTTTTGTCAATAGTTATTTTATATATTTTGAGATTATGGTTTCTTTTGGTAAATATAAATTTATAATTTTTATATCTTCCTGGCAAAATGACTTTCTTTATCATACTAAAATATTTATCTTCCTTTTTCTCTGCTAAAGAAATATCTCTATATTTCTTACCCTAAAATTTACTATGTCTGATATTAATACACTTAGAAGCTTTGTTTTGGTTAGTATTTTATCCTATTTTTTTCATCCATTTATTCTTAAACTTTCTGTATCATGATATCTAAGGTATTTATTATGTAAAGAATGTAGAGTTGGATTTTGTTTTTCATCTAGTCTGAGAATAGTTGTTTTGTCAGCTGGACATTTAATGTAATTATAGACATGTTTGTGTCTAAATATATCATCTTACTACTTAACAGCAGATTAGACACTGCTGAGAAGAGGATAACAGAATGGAAAAATAGGTCAGAAAATGATTAAAGGTGGAAGCAATGAGAAACAAAAGGGCACATAATATATAGAAAGAGTATATGACAATAGGATAGACAAAGGCATAATATATGTGCAATTGGAGTCCCAGAAACAGCAAATTCCATGTTTTTCTTTTTTTAACTTTTTGGAAAGTATTTGTTTTATTCAATTTCTATTAGTTTGTAAAATATGTATACATTTAACTATATATATGTTATATGTTAATGTTATTTGTTAATATGTATATATATTAATATATGTTATACATATATATTTATATGTATGTATGTTAACATATGTATGTATACATATTTAACAAACTAATAGAATACGCACACATACGTTTTTACTACTTACCCTAGAGATTATAAGCTGCAATCTGTATCTTATTATTTTCTAATATAAATGAGTACTTCTTCTTTCTGGATAATTGCAGGTCCTTAGAACACTGTAGCTCCCCTTGTACCTTTGTACTATTCTTGTTGGTAAATTAATTTCATATTTATTTGAACTTAATAAAATTATATTTTTATGCAGTTAATATTTATTTACATTTATCCATATATTTTCCCTTTCTATGTTTCTCATTTCTTTCTGAATCTCTGTGCTTCCATTTAGAACAATTTTCCTTCCACCTGAAAAATTCCCTTTTTTGTTTCCTTTAGTGTTGGTTTGTGAGTAAATTTTCTCAAATTTTTGCTTGTCTGAAATTTCTCTGCTTCACCTTTATTTTTGAAGTATATTTTGCCAGATATAGAATTCTAGATTGCCAATTATTTTCTTCAGCCATTTGAAGACATCATTCAATTATTTTTTAGCTTTTATAATTTGTGTTGAGAATAAGGTATCAGTGTTGTTTTTGCTCTTTTGAAGGTGATATATCTTTTTTCCTCTGCTGCTTTTAAAAATTTTTTTAGAAGGTTTCCTATAATGGGCCTCAGTGTGGCTTTCTTTGGTTTATTCTGCTTAATGTTCAAAGGGTTTCTTAAGTATGTGGCTTGATGTTTTATTTAACTGGGAAACTCTCAGTCAGTATCTCCTCAACTACTGTTTTTGTCTCATTTTTTATCTCCTGGAATTTCAGTTAAATGTATACTAGCTCTTTTCACACATTCTAGCAGTCTTATATGTTCTTCTGTCTGTTGTCAATCATCTTTTTCCTCTGCTTCAGTTTGGATTATTTTTTGCCTATCTTTCAATTATTTCTCCCTTTAGTGATGTTAATCCAATCTAATCTAATCTGCTGTTGAATCTATTGAGTTCTTAATTTCAGTTATTGAGTTTTTCAATTCTAAATTTCCATTTTTATATAAAAATCTTTTTTATAGTTTTCAGTTCTTTACCAAAGTTAGCAGGGTCCTGGGATCGAGCCCCACATTGGGCTCCCTGCTCAGCTGGGAGCCTGCTTCTCCCTCTGCCTGCCACTCCCCTGCTTGTACGCGCTCTCTCTCTGTCAAATAAATAAAAATCTTAAAAAAAAAAGTCTTGAACAAGCTTCCATTGCTGAAAGTGAGAAAGTTATAGCATTCCATGATTCCATATTAAAAGTTATCTTTCACTACCTTTTCAATTTTTGATGTGATTATTGCTCTAAGTCAGGTTTTCTACACCTTTTGAGTAAGTCTCCTAGAAAATCATTCATTTGTTTAGGTTAAAGTTCATTGTTATAAAATTATATATGGCATTCTCTCGTAATTTAAAAACATTAGTGTATCTTTTGCCATGTTTTCTTTCTTATTCTTAAGTTTCTAAAACTATTTTTTATCAGATTTGGCAAATATTTATTTTATGGTTCTTTTCAATAATCTGATTTCTTGTTCTATTGGTTAAGTTCATGGTTTTTAAAAATTTGCTCTCAAGAGGATCTCAGTTTTAAGTCACATCAAGATGGTAAATTAAGAAACAATATTTAAACAAATAAATAAATAAGCCTTCCCTTTGGTGTAAGAGAGTCAGGTTTTCATCCTGACTCTACCATTGACTATTTTCCTCATTTCAGGCAACTTGCTCCAAGTCTTTGAGTTTCATCTGTAAAAGGGGAACAATAATATCTATTCTATAGGATGTTTTGAGATAGTATATTAACGAATTTAGTACAGAGCAAGGCACATAGTTAAACACTTCAGTGGTTGTTATTATTTTGACATGTGAACAACCAAGTAACAATATAGTTAGAAAGGTCACAGGACAGTTATCACAACTGTACATATTTGGGATGTCATGTAAAGCAATTACTCTGACAATAATGAAGTGTGGAAGATAAGAGTTTAGATTTAATTAGACAGACTTGGGTTTGGATCCTTGGCTCTACTATTTACTTAGCTATGTGAACTTGTACATGGTACTTAACATCTCCCAGCCTCAGTTTTCTCATCTGTAAAATGTGAATAATAATGGGATCACTTCAAGGACTAACTGATATAACACACACAAAATTCTTAATACATGGCCTGGCACACAGTCTTTAATACATTTTAGCTATTGTTATTAAATTGCTAATTCCAGAAGACAGAACTAGAAACAACAAGTAGAGATAACTAGGGGCACTCTTTGGCTCAATATGGGAAGGATGTTTCCAAAGATTAAAGTTCTCCAAAAATGGAAAGATCTAGCATTGCAAGTAGTAAGTTATACAGTGCTTACTAAGATGAGTGAAGCACTCAATCTCCAAGGTGTTTTCAGCTCTAAGATTCTATGATTCCATGACAGTATCAGTGTTCCAGCTCTTTTCCCCTTTCCAGATTCCTAGGCTATTTGCCTTTGCTGTATCACTTGGCAATTACTTTGCTATGCAATGTGTTCTTTTTGGCTTGTGTGTCTATTCACGCATGTAATCACAGTACAGGAAGCCCCATGCCAGACGTTGAGAATAAAAGGAGCAGCACAGACACCCTCCCCCACCTTGTCCCTGCTCTCCTGAGGCTACAGTCCAGTGGGCAAGAGAGACATCAATCAACCAAACTTCCTACTGAGTGTGTGACTACAGTCTGGGATAAGTACCTTGAATCTGAGAGAGCGTGGAGAATCTGACCCAGACCCATAGCTCAAGATTTCCCTGAGTAAATGACATGTGAAGTGAGATTCACGTTTGACTAGGGATGGCTGAAGTAAAATATGGAAATGAGTAAGTCTTGTCTTTGATGTCTGTCCACCTCTCCTAAACCTCATATCCCCCAACTTGGGCTCATGTTACTTTCACATTGCATCCATTGTTCTGGCAATTCCTTATGTGAGGCATCTCTCCTGAAATCATCCTCCCTGACTTGCTCCCACTAATCAGAACCTACCTGTCTGGTGTCCCATTTCCTTATGCTTGGCTCAGAGCTAAATTAAGCTTAAGATGACACTTCTTTTCGATTAAATCTTTGCATTTTATCAGAGGCTTTTGATGTATTAAAGAAGCAGGATGAGTAATGAGGTCATTCCAGCCATTCTTTCAGGCTGGTAGAAGGGATGTTTTGGGGCAAAGAGCCTTTCTCTTCCTCTAAACTACTTCATGCCGTGGTTGTATACTTGACCTACACTGAAGTTCCACTCTGCTTCCCCACTGCATCCCCCACTTCAATGCCCCTCCATCTTCTCACACCCAGAGACTTACCACAATCAGCCCTGGGTCCCACAATCTTTCACACTTATAACGTTCTTTCTGTGGGGTTCCAGGGGAAAACAGCAGACAAAGGAATCTCCTCCACCAAACCAAAAGAAGGAGACCTTGTTGAGGAAGGGACACTTCTATTCAGCCTCTCCTGGAAAACAGTTAGAATCAGCCACTGTCATTTCCTCCTCTAAGGAAGAGAGATAGCATAAGGGGAACCGAGGAGTGTCCACACTGTCACCTTTGTGTCTGTGTCAGTCAGTTTGAATTATCTGCCTCACACTCCTCTCTCAGGCATTGGAATGCATAGAATTGTTTTACTTTTGGAGCAAATTGACAATGCAATGATAAACCAATCAGAAGCATCGAACTGAAATAGATATGAAAGGACTGTCTGCTCTAAAACACTGTATGATATTAACTGTTTACTTTTTTTTCTCTTCCTCATAAAAAAGAAATGCAGGCAGTACCATTTGGTAGTGGTGTTTTATCACTATTACTTTTAGAAAGTGTCATGTTGGCAATGATTATCTGTGTGCATGCACGTTCTTCCTAGAGTCATGGGAGAATTATTTTTTGTCACCAATCACAAATTGACTGATAAGTGTGAGGGAGAGGAGCAAGACTTGTAGTCTCAGAGAAGAAGTCAACCAGGGCTATTAAAAAAAAAAAAAAAAAGGGGCTCCTGGCTGGTAGAGTCAGAAGAGCATGCAACTCTTGATCTTGGGGTTGTAGGTTACAGCCCTACGCTGGGTGTAGAAATTACTTAAATAAATAAAAATATTTTAAAAAATAAATAAAAACTAAAAAACAACAACAAAAACTAGTCACAGGGTGGATAATCTACTTCTACCGAGGATTTCAATAGGCTATCAATACAGAAACTGAGAGAAGTAGTGGGCAACGTGGTGGACTCATGGTTTGGAGTGCTTGTTTATAAGGCAATGGAAGGGATTGCAGGATGAGGGCCTATAAGGGATCTGAAAGAAAGCTTCAGAACTGATCAAATGTGCAGAACATGGGATTCTGGAAGCAAGACATCAAAATTACTCAGTTCAGAGAAGAGACGATCAAGAAGTCTGCAAGGATGTGAATGAGCCCGTAATCATCACTGATCTATTACTGCTGTTCTGGAATCCAATATTATTTTGAGATTCCATCCATAGACATTTAAATAAGACATTTATGACTAGAATCAGTGCTTGGACCCTAGCCTGCACTGACAGGGCAACTAACAGCAAGACAATTAACGTCTGAATGGTTAGTCACATCTTTGCCTAGAAGCAGGGACGTGGTGAAGCTACTTTCTTTCTTTTCTTTTTTTTTTTTAAGATTTTATTTATTCATTTGACAGAGAGAGAGATAGCAAAAGAGAGAGAACAAGCAGGGGGAGCGGCAGGCAGAGGGAGAAGCAGGCTCCCCGCTGAGCAAGCCTGATGTGGGGTTTGATCCCAGGACCCTGAAATCATGACCTGAGCCGAAGGCAGACGTTTAACTGACTGAGCCACCCAGGAGCCCCTAGAACCCACTTTCATAGTAGTTGTTCTAAACTTTGCTGAAATAGGACGGGCTATGGGATTGGCTAGTCGAGTACATAGGTAGAAGTGTCCAAGGCCTTCCAGACAGCAAAGGGCTTAAGATGGCAGTACCCTGTACCCTTAAGGCAGGACTTAAGATGATAGTCAGCTCTACCTGCCCGACGCTCCCCTCTCCTTCAACTTTTCTGTAGATATGTATACATATATTAAAACGTCAAGTTGTACACCTTAAATATATACAATTCTTACATGTCACCGATAACTCAATAAAGTTGTTAAAAACCGTGGATAGATCTTTTAAAAACACTGAGCAGATGTGCTATCAGGCAAGTAAGGGGATGGGGAGGTTCCAAGTCAGAACAATATTGAGAACGGCACTCCTAGAGGGTAGGAATCCCTGAGCGGGTAGAGGAAATGTGGGTATCGGGTATTGGGTATTTGGGTATGCTGAAAAGCTGAGAGACGTCTTCCAAGAGGGAAGGCAGTGAAGCCAAGAACCACTGATCTCATGGCTTTTCTGTGGATCCTGCAAGCTAGTGGGAGTGGAGTCCTTACTGGGTTGTCACTGAGTCATAATTCCAGAGCTAAAACTTTTAGTGTGCCCTTTCAAACAAGATCTCTTTTATCATTCTTTTTTTTAAAATTTTTTTATTGTTATGTTAATCCCCATACATTACATCATTAGTTTTAGATGTAGTGTTCCATGATTCATTGTTTGTGCATAACACCCAGTGCTCCATGCATCTTTTATCATTCTTAAGCACCTCTTGCCCTCTTGTGGGCGTTTCTTTACAATAAAATCTAAAGTTAACCCGTTCCTACTTTGTAACCAGATCATTCTGCTTTTTATCTTTTTGTCACTTCATTTTACCCAATAAACATTTTTTGCATGACTTCCAGATGGAAGAACTCATGGTTATGTGGATGCATAGTTCATTGCTGGGCTGAATAGACTCTCAGTACTATGTGGTAAAGCCGTGATGGAAGTTTATCTTTGACTTTGAAAACTAGGAGAGCATCACAAAGGAGACATTTGGAATGGGTTGTGAAGGATGCCAGGCATTAAAAGAAAGAGAGGGGACAAGAGGTTTTAGGTAGAAGAAAATGCATGTGCAAAATACAGATGCTCTGACAAACATTATTTGTTTGGAGACTACTAAGCAGTTCTGTAGGGCTGTGTCAAAGGCTAATGTAAAAAATTAATAGAGATTGATATTTGTTGTGCACTTACTAATACCAGGCACCATCTAAGTGCTTTCAGTGTGCTAACTAAACTAATTCTTACAACAGTCATGTGAGTTTTATTATCCCCATTTTACTGATAAGCAAACTGAAGTAGAGAGATGAGAGAATAATGACTGTACATTTTTATGTAGTTTTATGTGGAGCAGATTAGATGGGGGACACTGAGGGCAATGAATTGGCTTCATTTTCGAGAAAGAAAACACATGGTGTTTAGAATGCAGGAAGCCTCTGCTATCAGATATTTGCCAATGGTTCTTATTGCCTTCAACTTCCAGGATAGGCTTCTTAGAGTTTATGATCCAGGCTTCATAACTCTCATAAATCTAAAACATGCACATTCAGGAAGAGTAGCTATTCATCCCTGTTTGAATCGAAAATGGGACAATTTATGTACTAAGACATTTAAGGCTTTTCTCTAAGTACATTGATATCTCTCTCATTCAGAATTACTTATTCTACAACTTCTACAGCCTAGAATCAGGAATACTTCAGAGCAGTCAAAAGAGACATCATACTGACTATGCACTAAAACTCATGGATGTTACTCAGATCCATTTATTCTTACTGACAAACAATTCTTATAAGCTATATTGCTTTATAAACTGCTTTCAAGCACATTATCTCATTTTAATTTTCACCCACTTTAATTTTTGTGTACTTCCTTACTTTCTGGAAAAACAAGATGCATCAGGCTCATTCTGTGTATTTCCTGACCTAATGCGAAAGTCAGCTATTTCTCCAAGAAGCCTGGTTCCTTTTGTTGGAGAATGGTGTTAGATGCCAAGGTCTGGGTGCAAGATGTGCTCATTGCTACTGGAGTGCCGTTATTGTTAAGCAGACCAAGGAGATATATGCCCATATACTAGCCTATGTATGTATACATATCTATAAATACTTTCGCGTATAACCACGTGCGAACATGAGTTCATACGAATGTCTCCAACTCTGATCCATTACCATGTGGTTTATTTTAGCCTCCTCTTCTTGCTTATCTGTAATATCCCACTCCAATAGTAAAAACCTGGCCCCCACAAGTCACTTTTCATTTACTTAGTTGTTCATTACCAGGATACATGTATAGCAGAATCAGAGTACAGTGGTTATGTACAGTTTCTTTTTCCTTTAATCTTACAGACACCATTTATTTCCAAAGTTATATAAGGTAGTACCTCACCTACTCTCTTCAGTAAGGTTGTTTCAGTCATTTGTTACAGTTACATTATTTTTATCACCTTTGGCATTCTCCAGCCTCTCAAATGATTTATTTAAATTTGCATACATTCAGGTTTATTCTTTGTGCTATAAAGATCTATGGGATTTGACAAATACATAGTGTCCTGCATCCATAATCAGTGTCATACGGAATAGTTTACCGCCTTAAACAAAACCAAACCCAACCTAGGCTTTATCTATTCGACCCCTGCCTTTTCCCCCAAGACCCCTGGTAGCCACTGATTTTTTTTCTTAACCATCGCTATAGTTTTTTCTTTCAAACTGGTTTCTTTCATTTATTCACATGTCATTAAGGTTCATCCATGTATTTTTGTCATTTTTTTCTCATTTCTTTTTTGTCACTGATTAATATTCCATTGCATATCCAGTTTGTTTAAGTCATTCACCTATTAAAGGAAACCTTGGTGCTTCCAGTTTTTGGTGATTATAAGTAAAGCTGCTATAAATATTTGTGTGTGAATTTTGGCATGGACATAAACTTCAAATCAGTTGGGTTAATATCTAGTAGCATAAATGTTTAGCTTTGTAAGAAACTGCCAAACTATCTTCCAAAGTGTTTGTACCATTTTGCATCCCCACCAGCAATGAATGAAAGTTCTTATTGCTTCACATCCTCACCAGCAACTGCTATCGTGAGTTCAGTTTTAGGCCTTCAAGTATGTGTGCAGTGATTTCACATTATTCTTGTTAAAAGAATTCTCTTTTGATAAATAATATTTAGCATTTTTTAGTATGCTTATTTGCCATCTGTACGTGTTCTTTAATGAGGCATCTGTACAAATCTTTTGCCTCTTTTTAATTGGGTAGTTTGTTTTCTTATTGTTGAGTTTTAAGTGTTCTTTGTATATTTTGCATGTAAGTTCCTTATCAGTTACATGTTTCGCAACTATATTCCTTCCAGTCTGTGGCTTGTCTTTTTTTAAAATTTGAGTATAGTTGACACACAGTATAACATTAGTTGCAGGTGTAAAACATAGTGATTGGACAAGTTTATACATCATGCAATATTCACCACAAGTATAGCTACCATCTGTCCTGATACATTACTATTATAATATCATTGACTACATTCCTTAGATGCACTGTCACTTGTCTTTTGATTCAACAGTGTCCTCTACAAAGCAGAAGATTTTAACTTTAGTAAAGTCCAACTTTCCATTTTTTTTCCATGCTTCTGGTGTTATACTGTTTTATATTTATTAAGGGATTTTCTACATAAACAAACATGTCTTCTGCAAAGACAAATAATTTTCTTTTTGGCCAAACTTTATGCCCTTTATTTCCTTTTCTTGTTTCATTGCTCTGGCTAGGACTTCCAGTACAATGTTAAATAGAAGTGGTGAGCATTGTTAACCTCATCTAGTAAATTAAAAAATTTATATATATATAAATATATATCCCAATATATATATTAAGTATATATTTCAATTTGGTTACTTTATATAGTTTCTATTTCTCTGCTGAGATTTCCTATTTGCTTTCATTATTAGCATATTTTCCTTTATATGTTTGAGTATAGGTATAATAGTGGCTTTAAAATTCTTACCTGCCAAGTACAACCTTATTTCGAGGTTGATCTCCATTGATTGCCTTTTCTCAGGAATATGGGTCACATTTTCATGTTTCTTTGTATGTCTATTTATTTTGTATTATACCCTGGACATTATTAATGATTTTGGTAGAGATTCTGTATTCCTCTGAAGAGAGTTTATTATTTTGTTTCAGTGGGCAATTAATTTAGGTGGACTTATGCTCTATGATCTGTGTCCTCTGAATATCAGCCAAAACCACTGATAAATTATTTCAACTTTAGCAGGATTCCTTGGAGTCTGCTACATAGATTTGTAATTCAGGGACCAGTCAGCATTTATATACAGATTTTTGGGCTCTTTCTTTGTGGCTCTCTCCATTCCTGGATTTCTCTCTTCAATTTCCAGGTGCTCTGGATTCCCCAAATTCTATCTTTTGGTACTTTAAACTAGTTAGACTACAAGCTTTTAATCCTAGTTTTAGTCACTCAGTGTAGGTGCTGACTGAGACCTGCCCTGAGACAAAAAGTTGTAAAAAAGGGAGAAAATCCATAGGCATCAAAAGCAAAAACAGACATATGAGACTACATCAAAATTAAAAGCTTTTTTTGCATCAAGGAGCACAATCAACAGAGTGAAAAGGCAATCTATAGAATGGGAAAAAATTGCAAAAAATCTGTTTTATAAGTAGTTAATATCTGGAATACATAAAGAACTCCTAGAACTAAAGAGCCAAAATAATCAAATAACCTGATTAAAAAATGGGCAAAGAACTTGAATAGGCATTTCTCTGGTAGGAATACTGAATAAGAATATTATGCTACCTTTTCATTTTTAGAGTGCTGATGTAAATGGTATTGTGTTTTTAATTTCAAATTGTACTTGTTCCTTGCTGGTATATAGGAAAGCGATTGACTTTTGTATGTTAACCTTGTATCCTACAACCTTTTTTTTTCCCCAGGAGTTTTTGGTGTATTCATTCAGACTTCTTATATAGGCAATTTGTTACTTGCACACAAAGACAGTTTTATTTCTTCCTTCCCAATCCATATACCTTTTATTTCCTTTTCCTGTCTTATTGTTTTAGCTAGGATTTCCATTATGCTGTCGAAAGAAGTGATGAGAGGAGACATTCTTGCCTTTTCCCTGATTTTAGAAGGAAAACTTCCACTTTCTCACCATTAAACATGGTGTTAGCTGTAGGGTTTTCATAGATGTTCTTTATCAAGTTAAGGAAGTTCTCCTCTATTCCTGGCTTATTGATCATTTAAATCATGAATGGGTGTTGGATTTTCTCAAATTCTTTTTCTGTATCTATTGATATAATCGTGTGATTTTTCTTTTTTAGCCTGTTGATGTGAAGGATTACATTAATTGATTTTCTTTTTTTTTTTTTTTAAAAGCTTTTTTTATTTTTTATTTGAGAGAGAGAGAGAGAAACAGCATGAGAGGGGATAGGGTCAGAGGGAGAAGCAGGCTCCCCCCTGAGCTGGGAGCCCAATGCGGGACTTGATCCCGGGACTCCGGGATCACGACCTGAGCCGAAGGCAGTCGCTTAACCAACTGAGCCACCCAGGCGCCCTTAATTGATTTTCTAATATTGAACCAGCCTGCATACCTGGGATAAATCCCATTTGGTCATGGTGTGTAATTTTTTTTAATAATTAGATTAAATTTGTTTCTATTTTGTTGACACTTTTACATCTGTGTTCATGAGAGATTGACCAATAGATTTCTTTTCTTATAAAGTGTTTGTCTGGTTTTTCTGTTAGAGTAATGCTGGCCTCATAGAATGAACTAGGAAGTATTCCCTCTGCTTTTTTCTTCTGAAGAGATTGTAGAGAATTGCTGTAATTTCTTCCTTAGATATTTGGAAGAATTTACCAGTGACTCCATCTAATCCTGGTGTTTTGGGGTTTGGAAGGTTATTAATTATTGATTTAATTTCTTTAATAGATGTAGGTCTATTCAGATTGTCTGTATCTTCTTGTGTGAGTTTTGGCAGATGGTGTCTTTCAAGGAATTGGCCCATTTCATCTCCGTTATCACATTTGTGGCCATAGAGGGGTTCATGATATTCCTTTATTGTCTTAAAGTCAATAATGCCTGTAGTGATGTCTTCTCTTTCACTTCTGATATCAGAAATTTGAGTCTTCTTATTTTTCTGAGTTAGTCTAAGAAGATCAACTTTATTAATCTTTTCAAAGAACTAGCTTTTGATTTTATTGATTTCCTGTTTTAGTTTCAATGACTTCTGCTCTGATTTTTATATTATTTCTTTACTTCTGTTTACTTGGAGTTTAATTTGTCTTTTTCTAGTTTTCTAAGGTGGAAGCTTAGATTACTGATTTTAGATCTTTCTTCATTTTTTTGTCTAATGTATGCATTCACTGCTATAAATTTCCCTTTAGGCACTGTTTTTGCAGCATCCCCCAAATTTTGACTAATTTTATTTTTGTTTTTATTTAGTCTAGAAAATTTTTTAAATTTCTCTTCAGATTTCTTCTTTGACCCTTGCATTATTTAGAAGTGTGTTGTTTGATCTCCAAGTATTGGGGATTTTCCACCTACTTGTTACCAATTTCTAGTCTAATTCCATTGTGGTCTGAGAATAGACATTGTGTTATTTCTGTTCTTTTACATTTCTTAAGGTGTATGTTATGGCCAAGAATGTGGTCTATCTTGGTAAATGTTCCACATGAGCTTGAGAAGAATATATATTCAGTGTTATTGGATGAAGTAGTATATAACTGTTCAGTATATCCAGCCAATTGATAGTGTTGAGTTCAGTTAAAAGTTCTTACTGATTTTGTCTTCTGGATCTGTCCATTTCCAAGAAAGGGGTGCTGAAGTCTCCAACTCGGATGGTGAATTTATCTATTTCTCCTTTTAGTCTACCTGTCCTGGCTTCATGAATTTTGATGCTCTATTGTTAGATGCTTACACTTTAAGAATTGTTATGTGTTATTGGAGAATTGACCCCTTTTTCATTATGTAATGCCCCTCTTTATTGCTGATAAATTTCCTTGCTCTGAAGTCTGCTCTGTCTGAAATTAATATAGCTACTCCTGCTTTCTTTTGGTTAGTGTTAGCAAGTTGTATCTTTCTCTATCCATTTAGAAAACTGAGGTTTAAAATGATTATTGATACAGTTGGATTAATATCTATCACATATGCTACAACTTTCTATTCATTGTCTTTGTTCTTTGTTCCTATTTTTGTCTTCCACTTTTTTTTTCTGCCTTTTTTTTTTGTGGTAAAAAAACACATAACATGAAATGTATCCTCTTACACATTTGTAAGTATACAATAGTGTTAACTATATGCACATCGTTGAGCAGAAGATCTCTAGACCTTTTTCATTTTGCATGATTAAAAGCATAGACCCATTGAATAGCAAAGCCCTGTTTCAATTTCCCCCAGACTCTGGCAACCACCGTTCTACTTTCTACTTCTATGGGTTTAACTACTTTATATGTCTCATACAAGTAGGACCATGCAGCAATTTTTCTTCTGTGACTAGCTTATTTCACTAAGCAAATACCTCACTATTCATCCATGTCATCCTTATGATAGGACTTTCTTCTTTCATGAGGCTGACTAATATTACATTGTATGTATATACAACATTTTTTTATCCATCCGCATCCTGCCTATTGTGAATAGTGCTGTAATGAACAATTGCAACTATCTCAAGATTCTGCTTTCAATTCTTTTGGATAAATACACAGAAGTAGGATTCCTGGATCATACAGTGAGTTCTATTTTTAATTCTTTGAGGTTCCTCCAGACTGTTTCAATACCAGTTGCACCATTTTACAATCCCATCAACAGTGCAAGAGATTTCCAATTTCTCCAAATCCTCAGTCACACTTGTTCTTTTCTTTTTATCATAGCCATCCTGATGGGTATGAGGAAATGTCTCATCGTGGTTCTGATGCTTTTCTCTGATAGTGATGTTGAAGCATCTTTTCATATACCTATTGGTCATGTGTATGCCTTCTTTGGGTAAATGCCTAGTAAGTTTTTTGCCCTTTTCAAAGTTAGGTTATTTTGTTTTGTTTTGTATTGTTTTCTACTTAGTTGTAAGAGTTCTTTTGGATATTAATACCTTATCATTTAAATGGTTTGCAAATATTTTCTCCTATTCCATAAATTTTCTTTTAAATCTGTTAATTATTTCTTTTGCTGCACAGTTTTTTAGTTTGATGTAGTCCACCTGTCTATTTTTGTTTTGTTACCTGTGCTTTTGGTGTCATATTCATTCCCTTTCATGGTTTAAATTGAGCATTTTGTATTATTCCATTTTTTATCATTTCTTAGCATATCAACGATACTTATTCTTTGCTTGTTCAGTGGTTGTCCTAGAGTTTGAAATATACATTTACAATGAACCCAAATCTATTTTCAAATAACACTATACCACTTCACCTGTAGTGCAAATACCTTATAATAGCAAAATAATCCTAATTCCTACCTCCCATTCCTTTTTTTATTCCTGTCACTCTGATATAAGTGATGTACATAATATAGTGTTGCTATTATTATTTTGAACAAACTGTTATCTTTTAGATGAATTAAGAATAAGAAAAATAAAAGCCTTTATCTTACCTTCACTTATTCCTTCTCTAATGCTCTTTCTTTTAAAGAAAAATCTTTATAAAGATCCAAGTTTCTGATCTGCATAATTTTCCTTCTCTCTGAAGAATTTCTTTTAAGATTTCTTCCAAGGTAGATATACTGGCAATGAATTCCCTTAATATTTGTCTGAGGAAGTTTTTATTTTTTCTTCACTTTTAAAGGAAAATTTTGCAGTATACAGAATTCTAGGTTGAGGTTTGCTCTCTTAACACTTGAAATGTTTTACTCCACTCTCTTCTTGTTTGTGTGGTTTCTGAGATGCAATTCTTATCTTTGTTTCTTTATAGATAAAGTGTTTTCCTCCCTCTGGCTACTTTCAAGGGTTTTTTTTCCTTTATTTTTGATTTTCTGCAGTTTGAACATGATATCCCTAGGTGTAGTTTTGTGGAGGGCTCCCATTTGAGTTTTTTTTACCTCCCAGAGGTGTCCATCTTGAGCCTCTAGCAATTTGTCAGTTAGTTTAGGTTCTCCAACTCTGGTACTAGTTCCCGTGGAGGTTTCTGCTCTATTAAGTTGTGATTTTCTGTATTTGCCTGTCCGTCCCTCCAATTTTGAGGGCGGTGGTTTGCTTCGTGACTTCACTTCTCTGATGGATCTAAGAAGATATATTTTGAGTTTGTTCAGCTTTTTACTAGGGATGGAGCAATGACTTCCAAGCTCTTTTTGTGCCAGATCAGAAACCAGAAGTCTAAGATACCATTTCCATTCTTCATATGCACAAAGATCTGGCTCACATTCTCTTTTGGTCTTTATAGTAGCCCTTAAGCAAGGAACTGCTATTCTTATTCTGCTAGAGTGTCAGGTAGCAGCTGAAATGTAAATATCACATACTCATAGTCCATGGAGCTCACCAGGTTACTAATCTGCTTGCCTGAAGGAAATTATCTTAGATCAGTGGTAGTTCTCATTCAAGAGAGATTTTTTTCCCTCCGGAGAATATTTGGAAATGGCACATTTTTGGTTGCCAGAACTGGGGAAGCTGCTATAGGCAACTAGTAGCTGGAGGATGCTACTAACTTCTTCATTGAGCAGGACAGCCTCCCGCCCCCACCAACAAAGAATTATCCAGTCCCAAATGTCAATGAGTGAGATTGAGAAACCTTGTCCTCGGTTAACCCTGAAGTTTTCTTCCCCTACTCCCACCACATCTTCCACCTTCAATAAAATCAATGTTGAACCAACTTGATGCCTTGAAATTCAACTATTCTCTTGATTATTTTTTGGTCTTGTCACGGTTATTAGGGTGTCAGTCAAGATTCAGACAACGTTGTACTGAGTATCAGTGACCAACCAGGCAGCATGCTTATTACTTTCTCTTGTTATCTTTCTTCACTCATTTTCATTAAATGTTAGTACACGCTAGCTACACTGCTTCAACATGAGGAAAGGAGTATTTTTCCTGTTTTTACAGATGAGTAAGCTGAAGCTCAGAGAGGTTAACTGATGCAACCCAAATCATATAGCTCAGAATTGGCTTGTCAGTCAAATACATGTACTGAGAGAAGCCACCATTGCCTTCTCTCTGCTGAAAGTTGTGGGTGCCCAGATGCTTTGGCTAACTGAGGCTTGCTAGCATCAGCGTCTGCCAAAGATTGGGAAACTGAGGCAGGGTTGAGGAAGTGACACTACGTACGAGTGGCAAGAGAGGAATAGAACCCAATGTTCCAAGTCCCCACCCAGGTGCTCTGCAGGCCTCCCAGAGAGTATGAATGGGTTTTGATGGGGATAATAGTCTCTCTCCAAATACACTCACTGCTAGCCTTTCTTATTGAGCAATTCAGCTTTCAAATGCTCAGTACATTAGACCAAAGGATGGGTGTTTTGTCTTCTTTTTCCCCCTGGCTTTTTCTTTTTTAGGGAAAGCAATTTGCTCCTTTCTGATTTAGAATGAGATCTGGCAAGTAAGTGCTTGTTCTCCCTCCTTCCCTTGTTTCCCCACTCCCTCCCCACCCTTCAGTTTAAAAACAAGTTGTGGGGAGAGGGAGGGGGGAATAAGAACACAGGATCCATGCTAAGCAAAACTATTTGCATAAGCTGTACACTTGGTTCTCAGAGCCTGAGCTGATCTAACCTATGACAAATTCCTCCGTCTCGGCCACCTGCCAGCTGCGTTTTCATCGGGGCTGGCAGGACAACTGAAGTCTACATTCTGTACTAATTAACGACCTTCGGGGAGAAGACCACCAATTGCAATGCCAGCACACTTTGCTTGTTAAAGGGGACAGGGGGCCGTGTTGGACAAGGCCCAGGCTTTTTTCTTTAGGGTGGTGGGCGGGTAAGCAGGCCAGGAGGAGTGAGGGGTGGATGGGGTGGGGTGCGGGTGCAGTAAACATACCAGAAAGACGAACTCTAAGCTGTAGTAACAGTTGGGAAGACATCTGCACATGCCAGAACATTGTCGTGAACCCTGGTTTCTACAAGGTAACTCTTTAGCAAGTAGGAAGGGGGCCTGGGAGTGAGGGGCTGTCTTTTGGGGAAAAGACTTCTGCTGGCCCTGAGAGTGGCAGGCAGAGCCCATGCTACACAAAGCAGTCCTGTCTGAAAACATCAGGGTTGCTTTATCTGTGCCTGCCAGCCACACCCACAGTGTAGAGAGTCATCAGCTTTTGGTTACATCACCATGTGGTGCAAGGATCAGAGATAATGGGTCTACAAGCCACACTACAAGAAAACCTCTCTTCTCCCAGGATCTCATTCATTTCATTTTTCTTTACTATTGGGGCCTGGGGAGCATGATGAGAGGACATTCTTAAAGAACATTTGGGACAAGGAGAAGACTCATCCACAATCTTCCCTTCTAACCTAGCTGTTCATTTGTGTGCTGTTGACGTCGTACTACCTTTGGCCACTTTGTGTGAACTCTTATAGCCATCCTTCATTTTCTTCTCCTGGATGGAGGAGGCCTCCAACTATGACACATTAGGGCCAGAGGAGACTCTATGAGATCATTTCACAGACCCTCCTGGCTCCAAGAATTACTTCTTAGAAACTAACCCTAGGTGGGTGATGAGACAGTAAGCTTTTAAAGAATGAAGGGGTGTCCCCTAAGGTCCTGCTTGCCCACTCCTCTGTTGGATGGTGTAGGGGATCTCTTTGTGGGGAGGATGTAGGCCAAGTGCTCCTGGCTGATGCTCCTTAGCCCAAGACCTCCTGCCCACCTGCCCAGCAGTGTCACTCTTCGAGGGAAGACAGCCCTCCGTCTTCCAGCTCACCCTCTCGCACCCCAATCTCCAAAGTCTGTGATGTGGAACTAGTTCCTTTCTTACAGGCACATCCATTTGAACTGTGAGAGGTAAAAAAAAAAAAAGGGGCCAATTGTCCTTTCCCTCAAGAGGAGCCTGGAGTAGAAAGATGGGGCATCCCTCTGCTCACCCCTATTCCCTGTAGGCCCCCAACCACCCCCATATCACCAGCCCCATGCTTCATTAAGGGAGCACAATGTGTCCCCGTGGTCGCCTGCCAGCCGGGATGTCCTGTGTGACAGCAGATGCAAAGAGAATGAACAGGCGGCTGAAAGAGCTGGGGACAAAAAGAGCACATTGTCCAGAGCTCTGAAAGGGCTGCCTGAGAGGGGACATATGCATCTGAAAAAAATACCCCAGTGGGTCCCCCCCTGCTGGCCTCAGCCCGCCCTCACCCAAACCTTCAACTGATGCTGCACAATGGCTTCTCCAGACCCAGCAGGGCCAGGCCAGCTCCAGGCTAACAGCAGGCGCAGGGGCTAAAGGATGAGTGCGAGGCACGGGTTCCCTCCAGGGAAATTCTCCACCCCTCTCCTCTGTCTGTCATCGAACCATGGAAGACTAGAGCTGGGAGTGTCTGTAGAAACTACCTGGCGTCCCTTCCTCACTCTGCAGGTGAAAGAGACTCAAGATAGATGAGGTGCTATAGCTCAACAGGAGAGGCTAGGATGCTTGGACACCCAGGTCTCCCACCGCCTGCTCTGCTCCACTTTGGTTGTCACAGCTATGCATCCAGAGGATGAGAATGGACTTTCCAAAGGGGTTAGATATTCTCACTAATCCTCCCCTCTGCTGCTCTGCCAGGGTATGGAGCCAAAACTCAGCTCGGGAAGTGATTGTGTCATACCCATAAGAATCCCAGGGCTTGGTTGGATTGCTGAGTCTGGGGCCCCAAGAAATGGGAGAAGAAGTAAAAGCTAGCTTACAAAGAAGCTGCTATTTTGTGAGAGATGACTTCATGGTTTTGCAAAAGGAAAAGTACATGGGTTTACAAGTCAAATGCAAGAGTCTGGGTCCTCTGTTCTGCTTTGTGAACTTGGACAATCCATGGAACCTCCACAAGCTTCGGCTTCAAAGTTGGAAAATCAGGGCTAAGGCCAGTGTCAGTATCCTTCTTGATAACCAGTTCTGGCACTGATAATCATGTTAGCAATATCTGCCCTGCCTCTAGCCCAGATGGCCTCTCGAAGATCAAATGTGATACCATGAGTGAAAGCTCTTTGTAGACAATACAGCCCTGTATACATTAGAATGTTATTTTTAACACGAGGAACCTTGGGGAAAGCCGTCATGGTCCAGGACCATATTCCTTTGGAGGATATTTCCTAACCAGCAATTGCTTTTTGACTTAGACTTTTTGCAGGAGGGGAAGGACGACTTGGTGCAATCAAAGTTCTTTTTAAAATCAATTGTAAATTTGATAGTAGCTCCTTTTAACCATAATGGATGGAGAAACTTTCTGGAAAGCCAACTCTCCTAGTCAAGGAAGGTGTCCGTGGAATCGCTCAACCTTTAGCCCGTCTCCAGTGAATTTTCTGACATGAGAAAGCTCCCTTCCACCTGGGGCCACTTCCTCTTTCCTCCTCAGCCCCTCCTAAGGTGTACTTAAGTGGACCCCACAGACTCAGACTGCGTCCCCCGGAGAAATGAGCTCACCGGCTGTATGCTAGCAGATGTGGGGAAGTCTGTGTGGTCTCTCACAACAGCTGTTCAGAATTCTTTTCCCCTGAAAGTTTCCATTCTGTATATGGGGAGGTGGGCAGGGGGGGAGGGCAAGCCGGCAGGCGAGGAAAGAATGTCAGCTCTCCACCCTGTTTTGGAGCTGTTTTGTTTCTTTGAGATCTCAGTGTTTCAGAGACAGTGTACATGCTGGAAGATGTCATAAATGAGTTTGTTTTGTTCCAGATGTATGACCCCAGGATCTCCGGCTTGGATTATACATATTGTGTTGTCATGCCAACACACACACACATGCACACACATGCTAGTGTCCTAAACCGTGCTCAGCACTGGGGAGGGAACAAGGGGCCTAAGAGAAATATTTTTTTGTCTCAAAGGAATTTCCCATTGTGAAGTCAAGTAACGTATTCCTGAATCAATTTGAGGCCTGGTAAGTGTCACACTGCCCAGAACCCGGAGGAAGGAGTGTTCCCCTTGGACAGGGCTAATCAGAAGAGGCTTTGTAGTGAAGGTGGGACTTAAAGCTGGCTGCAAAGGCAGGTATAACTTGAGCAGAAAGGCAAGGGCTGGGCACCCAAACAGGGTAAAAGGGTAAGCAAGAGGACAGAGGTGGAATGAGCCTCTTTCTCTTACCCACAGGCATCCCACATATGTCCAGAAATCTACTTAAAGATTCCTAGTGCTGAGAAGGCCAAGTGGTCTAGCTCCATCTCTAAATGGGGTCATGACCAAATCATCCTCTCTCATTAGTAAAACCTATCCAAGAAAAAGATTCCAGAATCTCTAGTAAGTTGTTCTAAAGTTTTACGACTGTAATTGTCGACAAATCTTTGCTCATATTTGCTTTTAAACCCTCTGGCAGCCTGGTATTCACAACCTGAAAGCGAGTCTTAAACTTGCTTAAACCCATGGTCCCAAGGAGGTACTATATATAGGCTGAAAGGGCCTCACTCAACAAACACTAATGAACACCTAGTGTGCCAGGCTGTGTGTCAGGCTCCAGGCATTCAGAGGCAATTTAGGATTTCCTTGCCTTCAAGATGCTCATAGTGTAGTAAGTAATTAAAGCATAATGTCAGAAAGTCTATTGTAAAATATAGGCAAAAAGAATTCACTTGAAATTTATTAACTGCTTGGAGTTTGGGAGATGGCTCCATGGAGGAGGTTATAGTTGTGTTGTGTTTAAGGCTTTGAAGGATAAATAAGGGTTTGCCAGGTTGACAAAGGAGAAACTGTCATTCTGGGCACAGGGATCAGTAGGTATGAATATATGAGGGATGGACAAGCATCCCCTCTTACTTCCTCAAGATCTTACGGATCATAAAGTCAACTTAGCATATGCTAAAGGAACAATAAATGAATGAATAAACACATAAATAGCACAGCACTTCACAGAAATATCCAGGGGATTTGGAAACCTTAGCGGTACAAGTGCCCACAGGGTCTTTTATTAACTGGTTGGTGACCAAGACAGCGTCTGAGACTGATGGTGAGGTCAAAGTTCTTAGCAGAGAGCCCAGCATGAGGAGGCCCCTTGATCATTCACTTATTCGTAGACCACCTCGAGAAAAGGGATTCTGACAGAGGCTATGAAAGCTTTAGTTAACTCCATGAAAGATAGAATCATAACAAGAAGAGGGGTATGGGATTGATGTAATGAAAGGGAGTCAAGTGTTTCTGTTACATCATCTAAGCCACTTTCCTTTCCTCGAGCTGGGAGAGAAACACACTACAATAATAGTAACTATGAGGGCACTAGTAACAATGGAAACTTACCATGGACCAGGCTCTGCTCTACACACTTGGTATTTATGAACTCACTTAATCCTCATGATTCCATGAGGTAAGTGTGATGATCAGCCCCTTTTTAGAGACTGGAGAGTCATCTAAAGGAAACTGGAGAGTCAAGTCAACCAATTTACCCAGGATCACCTAGCTAATGATTATCAGAGAGTTGAGCCTAGGTGGGGTGGTCCCAGAGCCCAGATCCCAATCATGACCCTCTGGGTCTTCTTCCAGAGATATAGGGCAAACCAGAACTCTTTCCCTGCCCTCTCGATGCCTATCTACTGAGTTTCAAATAATAAGAATCTTTACTGTTATAACTGCCTTCTAGAATTCCTTTCCTACCCTCCCATCCTCACTTCTTCTAAATAATAGAATAAGGGCAGCGGCAGAGAAGTGGATACCCCACCTAGGATATTGTTTGATGATTTGAAAGCAGTTCTGGTCATCTATCTCCCTAGTCTTTTTCTTTTGCTGGGGAGGATTACAAGCCCTACTTTGTCCTTCTGCTTCACCTCTCCAAAACCCCAAAAGAAAGAATTCTCATTGTAAAGATGACAAACTGAGGCATGGGGACAAAAATTCATGTATCACTCAAAAGAGCCTGAGAACATCTGGGCAAGACAACACGGGGCCTCCTATCATATAGTGCCACCAACCACACAGCTCATGTCACTAGTCCAGTGCCAGACCAGAATGGATGACAGCCACGTGGCACATGTATCTCTGTCTCCCATTCCTGCTCCAGGACAGACCTCACACATCCATAGGACATTCTCCTCCACTGAGTTTGGATGCTGCCTCAGAAGACTTCTTTCTCAGTTTAGTGCTTCAGGTGGTCACTACTTCTCAGTATGATTTGACCCATGAGATAAAACCCCTTTGACATCCCTGGACCAGCCATTAACTGTTTGAAGTCTAAGAGGGCCTTGGGGTCCCTCCTCGATCTAGAACCCATGTACCATCTCCAAGAGGAGCTGGACATTTTCTCATTACAAGACTGTTGGGCTAGCTAGTGTTTTTTTCCTCTTTTATGGGATCTGAGCTAGACGAGCAAGAGTCTGAGCAGTGGCCTTACCTGGGGTTAAATAAACGATCTTTTATTGTGTGTCAGTCCGTATTAAAAATAAGACCTAACTATCCCCAAAGCTGCTGCTTAGGATTGTGCAGGGTATATTCGGACTACAATGTGAATGACTCCCCAGAGGGTTGAGCAGTGCACAATCTATACAACTATCCCTCATTATTCTTTCCTCAGGCAGCTCGTCGTCTACTTGGGGTAATGATATCAAAACAAACAGCCATAATTCTGTCTCATCAGCATTAGCACTGATGCACATCCAAAGAATACAGCAAAGGAGGAAACCAGTATCTCTCCATCTGAGAGCTGGGAAAGCCTTCACAGCATAAGTGCCCTTTATTTATTTATTTTTAAGATTTTATTTATTTATTTGACAGAGAGAGAGATAGCGAGAGAGGGAACACAAGCAGGGGGAGTGGGAGAGGGAGAAGCACGCTTCCCGCGGAGCAGGGAGCCCGATGTGGGGCTCGATCCCAGGACCCCGGGATCATGACCTGAGCCCAAGGCAGATGCTTAACGACTGAGCCACCCAGGCACCCCCATAAGTGCCCTTTAAAGCTAAGCATTGAACAATGAATAGGAGTTCCCCAAGGCAACAGGAAAGAAAGGGTATTCTGGGTAGAGGGGCCGGAATGTGGAAAGGCATAAGTGCATGGCAAAAAGTTTATTATGCGTGTAGAGAGGAGGGGGGTGTGGGGCTGTTCTCAGCACTGGCGATGCCTGGGTGCCTGCAGTGAGATCAGGCCCCTCCCAGGAATCCTCTTGTCTGCGCTGCGCCTCGCAGGGCTGTCTGGAGAGACAAGGTCCCCAGAGACAAGCACGTCCAACACAGGAGATGAGAGATTTTTTTTTTTTTTAAGGCAAAACCCCCACACCTCAGTCCCACAGTACATTAGTGTGTGGAAGTCAGAACACCAATTCACAGCCTATGTGCATGGGCCAGGGGAGGGAGGCTTTCTGGGAGTGAGGTGAGAGCGAGGTTGTTCCCAGAGGCTCCAGTCTCTGTTTGTGCAGACAGCATGGAATCCTTTCAAGCCATGACCATGTGGCATCCGCTGTTTCCCTCCAGGAAAATTCATGACATGGTGAGGAATGGGCCAGCTTGGTCTGCCAGAGAAGGGGCAGGCGTTCTGGGGCCCTGCCCATTGTGGTGGTCAATCCACTTGAGAGAACACAACAGTTCAAAGCTCACTCGCAAGCTGGATGGAAAGACAATCCCCAGGGTGAGGAGAGGGTAGTGAGAGGGACCACCCCTTCCTCAAAACAAAACAAAACAAAAACCTCTCCAAGGACAGGTAAATCCACTCCTAAGCCAGATAAATCCCCAGGCCCTCGGCCACTGAGGGAAGTGTCCAGCATATCTGACGAGGGCTCTCCTTTCTCCTGCAGCCGTGGGGAAAAGTGCAGACAGAGTACCAAGAACCTCAAGCCATGGGGCAAATGCTGACTGACCATCTGGGCCAGGACTACTACTTCAACACTAGATTTGGGGAACATGTCACTGTTCCAATCACTTTCTGTCACTGTCCTTGCCTCTGAATAGAGTCTGAAGTCCTCACCGTGGCTTATTCAGATCCATCGCTACCTCCCTCCATCTTACCGAGTTCCTCGGCCACACTATTGGCCTGTTCTCACTCCCCGAGGGCTGCTCTCCATTCCCTGGGGAGCTCACCATTCCCTGAGCTCATCACACCCCCAGTGTTGCTCCTCCAGCCGGCAAAGCCCATGCCCCCAGCCCCCTTCTCTGCCATTGGAAATACAGCCCATCTCCCAGGCCGAAGCACATACTGTTCATTCTATACCGTTAAGCCGGGATCCCTCCTCCTGCTTCCCCATATGGCTGCACTGTGTTAGTCTGTACCTTATTTTAATTTAAAATAAAATCCAACTTATAACAAAGTTATGCAGGGCTGTGGCTCTTTCATTGAATTTCAAACTTCTCAAGGGCTGGAACCAGTCTCCCACAGTGCCTTGTATAAATGTCTCACACTCAGTCATCACGAGCCTGCTGTCCCGGGAGAGGACAGGAAGGACAGGTGGAGGGCAGAAAGGAAGCAAGGCGTATATTCTTTTTGAAGACTACTGTTTAATGAGGTGATTTCTTATTCTTGAAGGCAGACCTTACAAATACTGCCTTCTAATGTAGGTATACTCAATTCTGTCTTGAAGAGAAACCCTGTAAGCCAGATGCTTTCACAAAGATATCCCTGGGGACACCTGGGTGGCTCAGTGGGTTAAGCGTCTGCCTTCAGCTCGGGTCATGATCCCGCGGTCCTGGGACCGAGTCCCGCATCGGGCTCCTGGCTCGGCGGGGAGCCTGCTCCTCCTCTGCCTGTCACTCCCCCTGCTTGTGCTCTCTCTCTCTCCCTCACTCTCTCTCTCTGACAAATAAATAAATAAAATCTTTAAAAAACAAAAAACACAAAGATTTCATTATGTGGGGGCACCTGGCTGGCTCAGGCAGAAGAGCATGCAACTCTTGAGCTCAGGGACATGAGTTCGAGTTCCATATTGGGTGTAGAGATTACTTAAATAAATAAATAGAAACTTAAAAAAAAGATATCTACATGTGATGGGGCATTACATATTTGAATACATGAAGAATGTTAGACGCTTTTAATAAAATTTTTCCTTATTTTTTTTTTCAATAAAGATTTTGCAAGCACCTGTACGGACTGTGTCATACACAAAAAAGGACTGAAACATGGGGAGGGGGGTAGATAGTCCCTTTGTCCTCCAGAAGCCCCAAGTCTACAGAAAAAGAGAAGGTGTGAGCCAAAATACCAAATGCAAGGTCAAAATCCTTACACATGGTGAGGGATGGCGAGGAGGGAGGTTTACCTCCAGCCTGCAGAGATGGGCAAGCAGGGGCTTTCTGCCTTGAAGGTCTGGGGAGGAACTGCAAATCTGTGTGTTTATTGCCAAAGAATGCTTGCCTTGGAAACTGGAGAGTGCCTCAGATTCAGTCCCAGTGACAGAGCGTCTCTAAACTGGGTCAGGGACAAAGACAAAGGACAGACGATACCATAAGTAACGAACTTATAGGGCAGAAGGTGTCAGCTAAAGTATTTAGAGGCTCTCTGCAAGAGAGAGGGAACCAGGGATATAATCATTGGATGAGAGGTTTAGGAAAACTTCAAAAGCAGTAAATCAATGAATTATTGAGTTCAGCACTTTTCTTTCTTCCCTGGCAGATTACAACTTCTTCCAAATTGATTTCCCCACACCTTCAGTCTCTCCCTGGTCTTACCTACCCTCTACAGTACCGCAAGGTTGATTTTGTGGGGACAACGCTTTGATCACGTTATTCCCCTTCTCGCAAATGCAATAGTTCCACTGAAAAAGAATACAAGTAAAAATTCGATGGGCCTTCAAAGTCATTTTAGTTGCAGTCTGCTTGAACGAGCCCTCCAAGTGATTCTGAGACATGCTAAGTAAGGTTTGCAAATTGGTGCCATATGGCTTATCTCTTCTCCCAAGGAAGTGTATCTCCTGAGGCAAGAGCCCTTCCTAGTATATCACAGAGTCCCTCCAGGCAGAGGTTAGCACGTGGCAGGGGTTCTAGAAATCATGGAAAGGTAACGTGAATCTTCAAAGGTAGCTTGTCAAGTGGAGCTCTGGGGGCAGAGGGTAATAGAGCAGAATTAGACACGTTAGTGTGCATTTGGTCGTTATATTTTCCCCTTTTATCCCACGACCTATTTATTTATTCCATAACTGGAAGCCTGGACCTCCCACTCCCTTTCACACATTTTGCTCATCACCCCACCCCCCTATCCTCTGGCACCCACCGGTTCTCTGTATTTATGGGTCTGTTTCTGTTTTATTGTTTGTTTCTTTGTATTTTTTTTTTATTCTCCATGTAAGTGAAATCATATGGTATTTGTCTTTCTCTGACTTATTTCACTTAGCATAATACCCTCTAGGTCCAGCCATGTTGTCACAAATGGCAAGATCTTATTCTTTTTTGTGACCGAGTACTATTTATTGTGTATATATATATATATATATATACCCCCCCACACCACACCTTCTTTATCCATTCAACTATCGCTGGGCACTTAAGTTGCTTTCATATGTTGGCCCTTGTAAACAAGGCTGCAATGAACATAAGGGGTGCACATATCTTTTCGAGTTAGCATTTTCACTTCCTTTGGGTAAATACCCAGCTGTGGAATTACTGGATCAGATGATATTTCTATTTTTAATTTTTTGAGGACCCTCCATACTGTCTTCCACAGTAGTTGTTGTTCCAATTTACATTCCCACCAGCAGTGCACGAGGGTCCCTTTTGTCCATATCCTTGCCAACACTTGTAATTTCTTGTCTCTTTGATACTAGCCAGTCTGACTGGTGTGAGGGGATATCTCATTGTGGTTTTGATTTGCGTTTCTCTGATGACCAGTGATGTTGAGCATCTTTTCACATGTCTGTTGGCCATCTGGATGTCTACTGTGCGTTTGTTTGGAGTCTATCAGAGGAGACAGAATTGACACAGGCAGCAAGTGAGAATAACACAGCGGTGGGCTGCAGGGGGCAGTTCCTAAAAGCAGCATAAGCATAGAAAAGGGGACGAGGCCCTGGGTGGCTTAATTACATGTTTTTATACGACAGAATTCTATTCTTCCTTCACAGTGCTCGTTTTATTCCCTATCTGTCTAGGAGTTGGTGGCCAGCAAACCGGAGGATGATGATGATCATGATGACGACGAGACGATGATGGCAACATAACAATTCCATTACTACTTATGCTACCAATAGCTAACGCTTATGAAGTGTCACTATGGGTCACGCACTATGCTCAGCTTTGTAAATATTAGCTTATTTAATCTTCCTAACAGCCCAATGATAGATATCAGGAAGGGATTGAAGTAGGGGCAATCAATTCAGAAGTGATTGCAATGTGCTAAGTACCAAAGGAGATCCTCTTATTAACCAGTTTTACAGAGGTGGAAACTGAGGCACAGAAAGGTTAAGTAAGATCCTACTGATTTGAAGCAACAGTCAGGTTTGAACCCCTCTGTGGACTACAGGGGTTGAGATGGGACTTTCGACTAAACAGAAATTCGTGGTGTCTTCAGCAATAGTCTTTCTGGATGGCTAATACTCCTTATTTGGCCTTCCATGAGCTTTCTGGCTCTGTGGTTAGCTTGCTTTCCCCACCTCCATGGGAGACCTCCTTTTTTCTGTATCCATTGTGCTTTCTGTATCCACCATCCTCCTGCCCTTTTAGAAATTCGAGATGCTTCTAGAAGTGAAATACTGATATCTCATCACCCTCTCTTCCTTTGCCCCTGGCTTGGAGAGGCTCACCTTTGGTTTATTTATTTATTTATTTTTAAAGATTTTATTTATTTATTTGACAGAGAGAGACACAGCGAGAGAGGGAACACAAGCAGGGGGAGTGAGAGAGGGAGAAGCAGGCTTCCCGCGGAGCAGGGAGCCTGCTGCGGGGCTCGATCCCAGGACCCCGGGATCATGACCTGAGCCAAAGGGAGACGCTTAACAACTGAGCCACCCAGGCGCCTGGAGAGGCTCACCTTTAATACTGAGGGTCTTTAAGGTCTCTCCTCCATCCCAGAATATTCATTTCTTTTCCATTTTTTTTTTTTTTTTTTGGGTCCCACGAGGTATGGAACAGCAAGGTCCTATAGCTCTTGTTACTGCTAGATTTTAAAAACAGATGCAACGAGAGTTAAAGTTCACTGTGATCCCGCCGGGCCGATGCTTTAGGGGACTTGTAGCAACTAAGTTTTATGCCATCTCTGACTTACTGTGTGACCTTGGGGCCAGCCACTTGCCCTCTCTGTGTCTCAGTCCCCTGCGGTGGGATCATAATATCTACCGCCAAGCAGTGCTCGGAGCATGAATGAATTATTATCCTGAACGCCCTCTGAGCTTCTGGGACAAAGGTGCTATGTTAATACACAGTATCCCTCTTCTTCTTCTTCTCATTAGTATTATTCAAACCCAGATGGCATTATTATTGTTGTTGATTGACAGCCCCGCATAGCCCCATTCACGGGTGTCAGAGAGCCAGGCGGTAGTTAACACAAGCAAAAACCATGTTTAAAACAAAGCCCAAGGAGCGCTCCAATAGTGTGTGCCTTGGGTTGCTATTAAAGCCCGAGCAGCTGCAGTGGCAACACGGAGGGACAGGGCAAGGAAATGCATCCTGGAGCACAAAGAGGGGAAAGTGGGTCTTGACACTGATCATATAATCGTGCTGGGCTTTTATAGACACTGGGAGGCCTCGAACAGAATAAATGCTTGAACTTTATCCACGGTTTACAGGCAGCGGCTGTAAAGGTCTTTGTTGCTGTTGCTGCCATGTTAATGACCCAGCTTGGGGCGCTGCCGCCGCCGGCCGCTTCTTCCAAAGAAAACAAATCAAAGTGAGTAACTCGATGTCCAGCAATGAGTTTTCCATTATATAAAAATAAGTATAAATCTTTCCCAGTTGGGCAGCCGTACTGCGACGTCGGAGGCTGGTAAAGGGGTCAAGGTAGCTAGACACTTTGAACCCCTGAACCAGCACATCAAAAAGAGGCTCCTTCTCTTTGTTAATTGCAAAATAAACAGATAAAAATAAACCGTGGTGTTCTGGCGCTGTGGACAGTGTTTGCGCCAAAGGAGAGAGGATCGGAGGCAGCTGGGGAGGGGGACTAGGTCCCTTGATCTGGTTCTCCAACCCTTTTCCACCCTTCCTACCCTGATAAAAACCCCATGAGTAGTCGACCCTCAACAGGCAGCGATATTAATCTTCAGCTACAGGGCACGCCTTGCGACGTTAGAGAAGTTTAGGCAAAGTAGTATCTTGGGCAGATACAATTTAGTGCCTTGAAGGCTTTAAAAACTGATTGTCCATAAATATTCTGATTGTTTTAACAGAACTTGGGAGTCCTTGGGAGCCTTAGGCAGCTGAAAAGTGGAGGCAGCATGCCTTTGGTGGAGGTTTGGACAAATAGATGAATAATGAGAGCTCCTAGGACATGGAAAAATGGATGACGTTGGGTGGCAGGGGCGAGGGGGGGTGAGGATGGGAAATAAGGCAGGGTGGGAGTGAAGGAAGAAAATGGGGCACTGAAGCAAGAGAGAATTCTGGGGGAGCTTGTCCCTGGTTGGGGGGGAGTGCGTGGATAATGAAGGGAGTGACAAGGACAGAGTTAGTATCAAGGGAAGGAAGTTAGGCATCTGTAGGCCCAGGGAGTGAGGCCCTGGGTGGGGAGGCAGCTGATTCCTGAGGGGCACTGGTCATAGGGTCTGGGACCCACCCCTTTCCCACCCTTATTCTTCCTTTAGACATAGCGGGAAGAACCCATGTGCTGCTTGAGTGTGGCAATCTTCCAAAATAGAATTTATTACCCCCACCAAAAATAAATGTGTTTCTTTTACCAAAATGCTTGCTGATTTTTCATATTCCTTTTCTTCACCAACTCTCTTTCCTTCACCGGACCCTCCCATCTGTCTCTTCTTTGCCACCAGGTGAGCATCCATCCATCTATCCGTTCCCTCAGTCACCATGATGCTACCTTCCAAAAACCATACAAGGTGTCCTAGATGCTGATAACATAGGATCTCTGTCCTAAAGCTGCCCTCTTCCCAGCGTCAAAGACAAACTGGTACCAAGATAAGCGCTTGAAGTGTGGGGTGGAATGGGGACAAGATCAGGTGAAGGAGAGGTCACTCGGGTTGTGAGATGAGTAGATCGGAGGGCAGGGTGTGGGGTGAGGACCAGCTGGTTAGGAGGCCTTGTCATCATCCAAGCTAAAAACAACCTGGCCTGAGCTATGCCAGAAAGGGGTAAAGAAGACAGACTGTCTAAAAAGGCAGAATCATCTAAAGAGGAAGGTGGGGGAAAGGCAAGGAGAGGAAGCCTCCCAGAATTCTAGCAAGTGTAACTAACCCCCACACCTTGCTGTGTGCCTCTGAAGCCCACCATGTTTCTCTGCTTTTGCTGCCCCCATACTTTCCCCTCATGGACATATTCCCAGTGATTTCAACCTTTCCTCTCTAATCCCCAACTTTCCTTCTCCTTCAAATCTCATTTTTACCCCCTTATTCTCTGCTTTTTCCACTTCCATGCTCTTTCCAGCTGGGTGCTGCAGTGGGATCAGGGCTTGTATCCCTGATGGGCTTCCAGCCTCCTGCCCTGGGGCTGCCTGGGGGAAGGGCCAGAGGATTCTCCTGGGAAGCAGGATGAGGGAGACTCAGGCCCCAGGCCCAAGAGGAGACCGACCCAGAGAGATGAGATCAAGGGTGGATGTGAGGCAGAAAAAAAACTAAAAGTAAATTGGTCTTATTTCTTCCCCAACATAGTCTGTTGGGAACAGATTTAATGTGGTCCCTGGAGATTTCCACATTCCACAGTCCTAAATTTGGGATTTTTTTATAGTATGAGAGAGAACCTAATTCCCAAGAGGGCGGGAGGGGAGCTTCCCTTCCCCTACTCCTCCCTGGGGAGTGGGAACCTGGACTCCTGATTCCAGACACCTCAGGAAAGACAATTGAGGCTTCAGAGCAAGGGCAAGGAGTCGCTTCTGTGGTTTTCCACATCGGTGGGTCCTGAATGGTTTATTGATCATCCGCTAGATGTTCTGTTTGGCCCTTGCTCATACAGTATGTCTCCTCTACTCCTGACATCAGCCTTATGAGGTAACTGTAATTATAATTCCACCTCAGACCTGGAGATACTGGGGCATGCGGGGGTTGAGAAACTCGGCCCCGTCGGCGGGAGGCCTCAGCCTGCAACCTTTCCCACTAGGACACGCACTCCTCCCACCTGCTAGCTCACGCTGTTCAAAAATAAAAGTAAAGCAAGCATAATCCATGTACATTTAGCCAAACGTACATTTAATCTCACATTTTTTCTTTCTCTCTCCTAAAATGTCAGAAATAGATCTCACTCTCTGAATTTTGCCCTCAAACAATTAAAAATGTTTCCCATACAATTGTGATACTTTTCCCTAGATGAAACACTTGGTATCCTGAAAAGGGTTTTGTTGGTTGATTGGTTGGTTGGTTTTTGAAGATAACATCAAATAACGTCTTCACCAACCTCATCTTCCAGACCTTTCCCAAGAAAGTTCCTCTGAAGAACTGATCTCTGGGCAGATATGTTGGAATTATTTCCCAGGACAGTCCCAAGGGACAGATGTTCTGGAAGAAAACTGTCTGCCCCCTGCATGGAAGGGGACCAGAAGTAGCAGGTTTGATGGGCAGAGGCTGGAGGTGTAAACAGGCAAGGGAGTCCGAAGTAGGGGTGCAGAACGTGAGAGACAAGTGGAATGCTACTGTAATAAAAAATAACCCCCTAAAAACTATGAGAGTGGCTTTGGGACAGTAGAAAACAAGCTGGAAGGAACTTGAGGAGAGAATTGGTAAAAATCTGAAAGATCTCAAAGAGACTGTTAGCAGAAACCTGATGTCCCTGGAGAAAGCTGTCAAAGATTAAAGACAAATGAGGAGGGGCGCCTGGGTGGCTCAGTTGGTTAAATGTCTGACTCTTGATTTTGGCTCAGGTCATGATCCCAGGGTCATGGAATCGAGCCCTGCATCTTGCCCTGCACTGGGCGCAGAATCTACTCGAGATTCTCTCTCCCTCTCCCTCTGTCCCTGCCCCCACTCCCACACACATGCATTCTCTCTCTCTCAAAATAAATAAAGAAAATCTTTTTTTAAAAAAAGACAAATGAGGAAAATGTTAGTGGAAACTAGAGAGAAGATGATTCATTGTGCAGTGGCAGAAAGTCTAGCAATGCTCTTGCCTGCAATAATGCAGAAAAAAATAGAAAATGTACCTCATGAACTGGGTGGCCTGGCTGAGGAGGGATCCAGGCAGGGTTAAAGGTCACCCTGGCTTCTTCTTGCTGCTTGCATTAAAATTTGACAAGAGAGGGATAAGCTCAAGAGAAAAAAAGTTAAATATAAAGAAGGCAGAATCCACACAGTTTGAAAATCCTCTGCCTCTCTAGGTGAAAAGCCACATTAAATTAAGAATGGCATCCAGACAAAAATAAAATTCAAGGAACAGTCCCAACATGCTGTAAAGATGAAACTGAGATCGTGATTATAAAGTCCTTTGTTAAGACCTCAGAAAGATATAAAGGAATGCCTTAGAAAACCGTTGGATCCAAAAACAACCAAACAAAAACACAGGATTTTTAAGAATACTTGGCAATTTCAACAGAAGCTGAATGGTTTATCGTGAAGACCTTTGTGAACGTGGCCTTTTCTTTTCCTAACTGCATGAACCACAATAAGATTCACAAGAGGCTCCCAAAGATTTTAAGAGAATCGTACAAACAGAACCATCATCAGTTTGAAAGAGACAAAGAAAGTACAAAAAAAAAAAGAAAGAAAGAAAGAAAGAAAAGTGTCTTTGGATCTCCAAACTTTTATAGGCCAAGAAACTACGTGGTTGCAAATATGGGCTCCCTTTTACAGAAAAGGAAGAACGTCCAGAGGGCAGAACTGAGAGCCCCAGTGAAGAATTGCCAGGGCTTGATCTCTGATGAAGGGACTGACCCCATGTGGCCTGTCAGATTTCAGAATTGCTTTAGACCCAGGTCTCCTGTATGCCTCCTATTCTTCCCCTTTTCTAATGGAGTGTCTATAGAAGCCGTCCTGGGCCTGAGCCACTGCTGAACGGTGGGTGTGGGGCAGGGGTACAGATATCAGGGCCCTTTAATTCTCAGGCTTTCAGGTAGAGACAAGCTGTGCTGGAGGAATGGCTATCTCTCTATAGAACAACGTACACCTTCCTTGGCACTTTGCACACTCTGTTCCCTCTACCCAGAGTTGTCTCCCCTTACTTCCCTACCTGGTTAAAGTCCTATTCATTCTCAGAGATCCAGTTCAAAAGTCTCCCCAGTTTCATCAGTTAAAGTTAGTGGCGAGGTTTTCTCTTGTTCTACAGGAATTATCGTGACCTTATCATCCTGAACCGAAATGGTTTCCATGCTCTCAGTTTTCCCCACTGGCCCATGAGTTCAAGAATGGTAGGGATGATGTTTTATCACTGTTGGTTGTTTATAGAAACTCATTCCAAATTAATACAGGTGCTCAGAACATATCTGAGCGTATGTATTTAAACAGATAGCGGGGCGCCTGGGTGGCTCAGTTGGTTAAGCGACTGCCTTCGGCTCAGGTCATGATCCTGGAGTCCAGGGATCGAGTCCCGCATCGGGCTCCCTGCTCGGCGGGAAGTCTGCTTCTCCCTCTGACCCTCCTCCCTCTCATGCTCTCTGTCTCTCATTCTCTCTCTCTCAAATAAATAAATAAAATCTTTAAAAAAAATAAAATAAAATAAACAGATAGCATGCAAACTTTGAGGAGAGAAAGTGAGTTAAGAAACCTTACTGGTGTGCTTAATAACCGAGGCCTGGAGGCAAGGAAGTTTGGTAAGTGTGGAGCTGTGGTCCTGTCCTGGAGGTCAGTGTCTTTGATTTGGTGTTTGGAAAATCTGAATGTACTTGCCAGGTGGTAAGAGTGTACAGGGAAGACATAGCTTTGTTTCTTTGGGGGAAGGCTGGGCACTTTGTTCTCCTTGACATACAATCAGTGGCTTATAACTCAGTCTCTTTAGCATTTAGGAACACAATCCAGAACATGGACGGGGAACCAGGGATTCTGGAGAGGTGAACATCAAATTCCCAGAGACCATCTCAGACCTAAAATGTTCTGTCTGGAGAAGCCAACTTGGAAGCAAACCAATGTTAAGCTCTAGGTGACCAGACGCTGGCTGTGTCTTCCTCTGGCACATGATATGCACTGAGAACATTTTTTTAATGGTTGATTATTGGCATATGGGAAGGAGGAAGAAGGGAAGGGAGAAGGTTAAGGGACACTTTGGAAATTTTCTAACGTTGCTTAAATGAGTAGGAATTTTTTTAAATGAGTGGTGTGAGTTTAAAGAATGGGGGTGATACTGTAAGGGAGCTTTACAGCACTGGGATAGTGATCTCCAATGGCCATGTGCTCAGACTTTTCTCTGAAGGCCTCCTATATCTGGACATGACTCTGTTCTCCCCTAATTCTTAGTAAGGCTCACTTCTGAGAGACTATGAGACAGAAGCCGGTGCCTCCTGCTGTCACGGAAAACTCCAGCTGAATGCCAGGACCAGAGTCTTGAGGGCAGATGATTCATATTGGGCCCAAAATAAGATTTAGTGAAGTGATTGATATTTCTGTTCTTTTTCTGTTTCTCCTTGTGAGAATCTCATAGTCAAGATGTAAGAATTATCACAAATACAGAAATGTGAATATCCTAGACTACACAGAACTTAAAGTCAACGTAGGGAGCCAGATGTATTTTGCAAGATGTATTTTAAGAGGGGGTTGTCGAGGGCTCTTCCCCCACCCAAAAGTGCCCTTCAGCACAGAGCTGCCATTGACTAATTCAGTGGCATTGTTAAAAGTTAGAGAAGCCATTCTTGACTTCACAAAGATGTAGCTCTGTGCCAGAGTGTGTGGTTTGGTGAATAAAGTGCAGAATGGGTTTCTGGTGTCACTCACTCCCTTTAGCTTTAAGTTCCATGGTGAGAACAATCTACGCAATCACATATAAAAGTCCTATTATCATGGAGTCCAAAATCCCACCATTTGGATTCCATTCTTTATGACCGGATGAAAGCATTCCTACTTCATCAAGTGCAAGCCCCCCTATGTACTAACTACACATCGGGCTCCTATCAGCCACCACTGCATTCTCTACCCGATGACAAGGAAGAGTCAGCAGAGACGTGAGCTAGTGGAAGGCCCAAGGGGGAACAGATGGGCTCCTAGGAGGACCTGGGTGGCCTCCAAGGCTGTAGTTGAGGGAAAGAGGGTGGGAGTGCTAGGGTGAAGCTGAAGGTCAGCAGGACCAGACCACATTCACCTATTTCCTTTGAATGGTTTTCATGTGGCTACCAGCAACTTTAAAGTTACGGAGATGGCTTGCATTCTATTTTTATTGGGCAGCGCTACTCTCGAACTTAACACAGGGCCTAACACCTAGCAGATGCTCATAAATGTGACTTGAAAAGAGATGAAACTAAATATACCACAATTACATGTCTGAGAACTGTGACTGATACATTTTCTTTAAGCAGTACTTCTTTCTTTTTATTTTTTGTTCTTTTTCCCCCCCCCCAGTTCTATTGAGATATAATTGACAGACATCACTGGGTAAGCTTCAGGTGTACAGTATAATGGTTTGACTTACCCCTATTGTGAATTTTGTTTTCCTCTGCAAAAATTCATAGTTGTTTAGCATAAACAATTAAGGCAATAAGCCAAAAGATACTCCCAGATACCCTCTCTGTAAATAAAAATCCTCATGTCCCTCTCCTTTATCCCCTCCTCTGGGATGCACCACAATCTCTCAAGCATGGTGAGATAGTTGGCCATACAAGAAGAAAAGACAATTTATCAATTCTGGGTCCTTTCTGTAGATGTTGAAATTGATTGGGAATTCTAAATTGTCTCCAGACACCTGACTGGTTCACTCAGTAGAGCATGTGACTCGATCTCAGGGTTGAGGGTTCCAGCTCAGGGAGTAGAGATTACTTAAAAATAAAATCTTGGAAAAAAAAAAATCTAAATTGTCTAAACTCTAAATCCTTTCTGAGGGCCTACCAAAGATTCAAAGTCCATATCTACAGGAGATAACAGCAGAGAGCAGAGGAAGTAGTTAATGACTTTAACTGAATAAATGAATTTAAATGAATAAAGTTTTGAGCTTGAATTAAGAATTTGGTGGGAAAGAGAGATTTGGAGACAAATTTTAGGCTTTTTTTTTTTCCTGAGTCACCAGGGAGATAAAATCTCCCATAAGTTTCATTTCAAGTTTTCAGAAGGCTATGAGGACTAATGGAATTAGGAACCAAATTGTGAAGTTAAATGGGAGGATCACTTCTCACTCGCTTCTCAGCTGTCTGATCCATGGGTCCCTCATGCAGCTCTGGCCCAACACAGCCCTGTGTCACAGAGCGAGTCCTCCGTCAGGGGTGGCCCGGGTGAGAGGTGGCGAGTGGTGGCACCAACAGGTCCCCCGGGGGCGGGGCGCAGGCAGGAAGCGGGTGTAGACGGGCGCCGGAGGAGACTGTGGTTTTAGGGGATTTTTTTTGTTTGTTTGCTTAATTACTTGTTAGAATGGATTTAGTTTCTCTCCCCAGAAGAGATACAGATTTGAGACGAATTTTAGATGTTTTTAGAACAAAAATGCTACTCAGTTGAATTTCTGTTTTTGCCATAGCCATGCTACTGAGCTGAAGGAAAAGAAAGCACAAGTATCCCACCCCAGACTGAAGCCCTTTTTTGTTTCTTCGGTGTCACAGAGCCTTCATTCTGTTCCTTAAGAAGAAATAGTATCCTGAAGGATTCCAGTAGAGCTGGACAATTAAGTAAATATTTTTGCTCAAAAAAACATGCCATTTGGTACCATTTTCCTTGATAAATTATCTTCTCCTTGTCAAAAAGGGACCAAAAAAATGTAACCCTTCTCCTGAGATAGAATCATAATGAATAGAAAGATACAATTGGGCTTTTATACATGTTAAAGCATTTAAACATACTAGACCTTGAAGTAATTAAGCTTTTTTCCATCATATTTTTAACTTTCTTAAAAAGAAAAAAAAAATAGAGTTCATGCTAACGTCTCTTCTCTTTTTAAAAGAATGCTGTGAAATTGAGGAAGGAAATGAGACAATTTGTCCCTAATCGTTTTGCCTTAATAGTTGTAAAAGCCACACTTTCACAAATGGTATACTGGGTTATCTTAACTGGCCTCATATACAGTTAGCTCAGTGGCCATGATATAGGACACACTTCACGGAAAAACTGTGTCTGCTGCTTTCCCCTTATTTCTAAATACACTGGATAAATATAATACATTACAGTTGCTCGGAGCAGACACTTAGATAAACAGTTGACCACAGAGGTGACAGTAGGGCAGTAAGCCACGGGTACTCTGTGTTCACTCAGTCTTGCATGTCGTATGATTCATTCATTCATTCATTCATTCATTTGCTCAGTTTGCCTGTATTGAGTGCATATGCAGAGAAGAAATAAGTAACTTAGCCTGTAGGAGCTAGAGCCAACTTCACAGTTGAAATGAGTTTTGTTTTGTTTTTTTTAAAGACTTATTTATGGGGCACCTGGATGGCTCAGTTGGTTGAGCTTCTGAGTCTTGGTTTTGGCTCAGGTCATGATCTCATGGGTCATGGGATCCAGCCCCCATGGTGGGGAAATCCAAGCTCAGCGGGGAGTGGACTTGAGGATTCTCTCCCTCTGCCTTTCCCCCATTCTGCCACAAGCGTGCCTACACACCCTCTCTCTCTCAGAAAAAGTGAAGGGGAGGGGCAAAGGGAGAGGGAGAGAATCCCAAGCAGACTCCCCACTGAGCACGGAGCCCCACAACCCAAGATCATGACTTGAGTTGAAACCAAGAATCCCTCCCTTGACCCCCTAAGCCACCCAGGCACCCAGAAATGAGTTTTGATCAGGTCTTAAAGTAAAGGTGTGGCAGGAAGGCCATGTGGCAGAAGGAACAGATGTGTAATGTCACAAGAGAATGAAAGTGCATGCCATGTTTAGGGAACAGCAGGAAACTCCATGTAAATGGAGTGCAGGATGCCCAACAGTGGAACTGGAGGGCACCTGCATTGCAAAAGATGTTGAATGGCAGCCTAAGGAGTTTATATTTTAATTTTTAGGGAAAAAATTGTGTGAAATGGATTTCCTGTCCATTTGGCTTTCCTTAGCTTTATTACTTCTACATATTCCCTGTATAAAAGAGACAAAGTATAAAAAGAAAAACAAACATAATAAGACATAACCAAACTCAAAAACAAGAAAAATATCTTTATGGATTGCTGCAAAGCAGTGAGTGGGGAGGAAGCCATGGACTTTCGGGGCTCTGGGCCCAAATCAGGCAACAGCAGAAAGGAGCCTAGCTCCTGTGGAGTAATAGAGACGAATTGTCTATGCACAAGATGATAGAGGCAGGCGAACTCCTTGAAGCCAGGGTCTGACTCTCTCAGAGGCTGTGGGACCAAGGAGAAAAGATCTAAGACCCAACCTCCTAACTAGGAACTGATCCAGGTTCTGTGATTGACTCTGTAATAGTCCCATTATCACTATGGGGCAGGAGCCCCTCAACATCATCATAAACCCTGTGATGGACTGAGGGTGCAGGGTCCTGGGTAAAGGCATCCACAAAACTTCTCAACTGGGTGCAAGAGAAAGCAAAACAAACAAAAAGGGAAGCCTCCTGTACAAAATGAGTCTGTACTAAATTCACCCAGATTTAGTGCAAAGAGACAACGAAATATAAAATTTAAAAAAGAAGAAGAGTTAAAGACATGCAGTATTAACAGAAGTTCCAATGCATCTCTAATTTGAGTACCAGCCAAAAGAAGGCTCAAAGGAATGATGGAGAAACCATTTTTTTGAAAGACGGTAGTTTGGAATTTTCCAGAACTAAAGGAAAACATGAGAATTCTGATCAAAAGTGCACTTGGAGTACCTAGCAGGATAATGGTATATCTATATCACAGTGAAACTGCATAACATCATCAATAAAAGAAAAATCTTTAAAGCTACCAGAGAAGAAAAAATAGATTACTTATGAAAGATTAACAATTAGAGTGAAATTTCACCTTAAGCTTTCATCAATAACAATAGAAACCAAGAAATAATGGAGTCGTATCTTCAAAGTGCTAAGGGAAATTTCTATTCAGCTATCTCTCAATCAATATGTGGTATAAAATAAAAACATTTCAGAAATGAAGAGGCTGAAAATGTTGCCACCAACTAACCCTCACTAGCAGAACTCATTATAAGTTATATTTTGACCAAAAAAAAGGGAAAAAAATGGAGTGTACAGGAATTAATGAAATATATTACTAAATGTAGTGAACTATTGGTGATGAGAGTAATACTTTTTTTGTTTTTAAATCAGTGAAAGTAGGATTTAAGAGAATAACAAAATGGAGGAAGAAGGAGTTTCATAGACAAATTTTATGTATGACCAGAAAGATAATAAAAATTTTGAAAAAGTTTAGATTTGTTAATTTTTTTTGAGAGAGAGAGAGAGCTCACAGGCACATGAGCAGGAGGAGAGGCAGAAGGAGAGGGAGAGAGAATCTCAAGCAGACTCCCTGCTGAGCATGGAGCCCAATGAAAGGCTCTATCTCAGGACCCTGAGATCATGACATGAGCTAAAATCAAGAGTCAGACACTTAACCGACTGAGCCACCCAAGGTGCCCCTAGATTTGTTAATTTTTTTTAGAAAGTATATGACTGTTGAGTATTTAAGGATAAATATAATTTAATCACTTAAAGGATAGAAATACACAGTATAGATTCTGATTCAGGCAGAGAAAAAAGTAGTGATAAAAACTTTATCACTCTAAAAGTACACAGAAAAACAGAAAAAAGAAGCAATGAAAAAGCAAAGTTAAAAAAAGACAAAAGAAGATAATAGTAATTGACAATACTTACAAATGGATTAAAGCCAACAACTGAAAGCAGAGATTATCTAAATGAATAAAAGAGAGAGACACATATGACCATATATGACCAACAAGAGAGAGATACCTAAAACAACATCAAACCAAAAAGTTGAAAATAAAATGCTAGGGGAATGAAAGATCATTCAAATTCCAAAATAATATTGAGCAGCAATGTTAATATTACACAAAATGGAATTTATGGCAAAAAAGAACAAATAGGGAAAAAGAGAGAAAGTATATAATAATGAACAGAATCATCCTCTAAGATGATGTACCAATCATGACCTTGTGTACACTGAACAACAGAATTCAGATTATATAAAAGAGGGAAACTGGTCATTATATATGTACACTAGGAGATTTGTAACATTTTTCTAATAAAAAATAATGGATCAAATGGACAAAAATAACTGTAGGACTATAGAATATTTGAAGGGAAAAAAATCTATCAGTTTCTCAGATAGCTATATGTAGAACCCTGCACACCATAAAGATAATTTATTTTCATGTTAACATGGAGCATTTATGAATATGACTATATAGCAAAGCAGATTTTAATAATTGTCAAAGAATTTATATTATACATATTTTCTGATCACTGGGCAATTAAATTAGACACTGCAAACCAAGGGGAAAGTTTTTTTTTTTTTTTTAGATAAAAACAAACAAACACACGTTTGGAAGCTTAAAAATGCATCCTAAGTAATTTTGGGGTTCAAGAGGAAATCACAATGAGAAGTCCAAAATATTTTAAACTAAATGAAAATAACAGAGTCACATATAAACATGTGATGCAGCTAGAGAGAAATTAAAGGGTATAATGGTACATAGATTTACATATTAATACATATTCAGTCCCCTCAAACCCATTGCCTATCTCCTTTTTTTCATAATCATTAGCAGATTTGTATTTAATTTTCATAAATTGTTTTGTATGATATTCCTTATTCTGATTCTGAACTTTTCATCAATGCTATGTAAAAAAAATAAATTAATTAAAAATAAAATAAAATAAGAGGTACAATTAGAACCTATAATTAATTTATAAGAAGGAGGAAAGATAAAAAGTTAATAAGTGTACAATCAATTCAAGAAGCCAGGGAAGAAAAACTCAAGAGTCTAAAAACCCGGAACAAAGGAAATAATAAAGTGAAAGGCAGAAACCAATAAATTAGAAAACAAACAGTATAAAAGATCAATAAGAGTAAAATTAGATTTTTTGAATAAAAGAAAAATGTCTAACAAGGGTAGCCAAGAAAAAAGGCATAATAAACAATATTAAGAACAACAAAAGAAAAGAATAGAACCACACTACATTAGAATAGAGATTAAGCAAACCATCGGAGAAAATAGGTAAATGTATGCAAATAAATGTGAAAATTCAGAAGAAAAGATTGAAGTTTACTTTTACAATGGGATAAGGAGAGAATAAATACTGGGGTGAAGTCAACAATCTCGGCCGTATGTTCTAGTCTTAATTTGTTAAGGTTTAGAAAAAAAATCACAAGTCAATGTTAAACTCTTTGAAATGCTTTTTCTTCATCCATTGGGAAAAGCTTACCTTTTACGCCTTTCCCGGGAAGATGGTAGAACGCGAAACTAGGAACCTGAATCTCTCAGACTGTGGTGCCCTATCTGTGCTGAACTAACTACCTCTGGATATCTTGAACATGAAAAATACATTGCTATCTTGTGTAATCCACTGCTATTTAGCCTTTTTGTGTTACTTGCAGCCAAACCTAATGCAAACTTATACAAAAAAGAATACCCTAAACAAATGAAGAATATTTATAAAAATATATCACAAAATCACACATAATGGCACAGTAATATGATGGAGTCCCCTGGAGTCATGCCACGCTGAGGCCTAAAAGGTGAAACTTCATAAGGATTCCTATCAGAGTCAGGAGGAGATAGAACTGCACACTGCTCCTTTTCAATACTGTATTGAAAGCCTAAGTAATACAATATGTTAAAGAAAATAAGTAATAGATACAAGAATTTAAAAGCAAAAGGAAAACTGTCCTTATTTGCTGATATGATAGTCTGTAGATGGTCTGTAAGAGATTTTCTAGATAAACTTTTAGAATGGCTAAGAGTGATCACTAATCTGGATATAAGACCAGCAAATAAATCAGTAGCCTACCTAATCATCAGTAACAGATAATGAGGAATATAATTTTTAAAATGTCCTGTTCAAAAAAATTTATAAAATGCCTGTGGCAAAAATGAGGAAATAGTACTGAAGGAAAAAAAAAAAGGCCTGGTACATTCATTAGGATGCTTTCACATGCACGTAACAGATACTCAACCAAAAATGTCTTAAATCAGAGAATATTTACTATTTTGCTTAATAAGAGGTCCAGCATAAGCAGGTCCAGGGTTGGTTAACCCTGCAACTCAAAGATGTCATTGAACACTCAGGTTCTTTCCATCTTTCTCTGCATTATCTCCAACAGGGCTTTTATCCTCAGATTTGTCTTCTCAAGGTTGTGGGTTAGATGTCTTAGCTCCAGTCTATGCACAAAGTCCTCTTCACACAACCTTGTTCTGAAGGAGGTAGAAGTATCTCTTCCTACATCCATTTTTATCCAACCGTAAAACTTCGCCTTACCTCCCCCTGCCCAGGACGAAGTCATGAGGCCATGCCTTCCAGCAAGGGAGACTGAGAAAGTATCTTGTATCTGCAGCCTCTATCTCGGGAGGCATGTTCTACCAACAAGAAAGGCGGTGGGGTGGGGCAGGTTGCTGATGAGCAGGTAATCTGAATAAATGTATGGAAGGACTCCATTCCTTCAGAGAGCTGTCAGCTCTCCCCTCAGCTTAAATCTGTGAATTCAGTGCAATTACAATCAAAATGAAAATGAGGGTTTTTCTTTTTTCCCCAAGGAACGTAAAAAGCTCATACTAAAATTAATATGGAAGAACAGAGGGCCAAGGATAGCTCGGACAATTTTGGAGGAACAAACACTGGGGGCACATGTCCTACTGGGCAAAACACCCTATCAAGTCATAGTAACTAAGATGAAATTGCTTTGACATAGAAACCTAGACCAATAGAAGACAGAGAGCCCAGACACAAGCCCGTCTGTATTTGAAAACTTGACGCATGACAGAGGTGGCATTATTTCACCCCTTACACCAGTGTTTCTCAAACAACAACAGCAAAACCTATGGCTCCCTTTGATAAAAATTAAAATCCCATGCACTCCTCTGCACACTCAAAATAATATGCTCTCCCAAAAGGGTTGAGAATTACAGTATTGCCTATATATCACTACCAAGCAGGAACTGTATTTATGAGCCAAGTGCTTTGATTTTTCTCTTCAAATAATGCCTGATGCTTTGAACCGTGCTTCTTTCCTCCTGTGATTCTGAAATGTGCACCACTCTCTTCTCCCAAGTCCCCTCCCAACTAGGTTAAGAGTCATTGTGGGAGGCAATGGGAAGCTACAGAAATCTAAACAGTGGGCTGACATGGTCAGATCGGCATTTTGGAGATGTCGTTGAATAGCCAGGGGATAGAATGTAAAAGAAAAATAACACATAATCCTGCCCGAATGGCTTTTTAAAATCTAGCAGCAGAGACACGAAATACACACAGGGTAAAGGACTAACAACCTTCCTGGGGCAGCCCATAAAAGAGCACACCCAGGGACCCACACCAGAGGACTGGTATCTTACCATGGGAAGTGCCGGAGACTAGAGCTGGGGGAGTGGGCCTTGTCACCTCAAGACTTTGGGCCTTCCTTTTCTCACCTTTAAAAGTGGGATAATGACAAAACCTACTTCACAAAGCTCTTACAAGAATGAAATTATAAGGTCTAGGTGAAAAATGCATTGTTGACTGTACAATGCTATCTAGAACTGAGGCAGTACAGAGCACAAAGATATACATTGTTATCTCTGAGCTACAATGCTTACTCTAGCAGTAAAATTAATGACATCGACTTCTTTGCTCCTTACCTGCCATAAATTCTTCATGCGAGCAAGGTCACAGAAGGGCAGTTTTATAACTTAGAAAGCAACACCAAGCCTTCCAGTTGGAAAGAAACTTTGATTCGAGGTTATTATTTCAGCCTCCCACTCAGTGGTGGAATCCTGTCTGCAAATTCCTGCCCCAGGTGGCCATCCTGCCTCTGCTGGAGCACTTCCCGCAATGGCAGTGTTCCTTCTCTCCCAAAGGATCCCAGTCCATCCTCAGGAGGCAGCAGGAATCCTTATAAATAGAGCTGTGATCAGACTCCCTCCAACCTTTTCCCCCTTTGTAATTCCCTCCCTTGCCCCTTTGACAGCACTTCGAGGGTTTGAGGACAACTCTCGGGGCTCTCTCAGTCCGCCCTTCCCTGGGAGAAACATTTGCAGGTGGTTTTTTTTTGGTTTTGGTTTTGGTTTTTAACTGTCCTTTTCTTGACATGATTTGCAAGGGCCTTCGCTCAACTGGCTGGCCTCCCTGAGTTGCTCACTGCCTTGTCAGTGTTCCCTTTGAAATCTGGTGCCACTCCCTGCCACCCCTCCAAATAGAAACAACCTCCACGCCCAAGAGTGAGTCCGTGTAAACAAAATAAGGCATATCCATATGATAGTGGATTGTGTAGCCATTAAAACTGTGTTTTTAAAGAATATATAATAAGTTGGGGAAATAACTCAAGATACAGTGTTAATTTTTAAAAACATATAAAACTCTGCGTAAGCCACATTTTTAAAACCTTCCTCCATAAGCCTCCTTCTCACACTAAAAAGGACCTGAAGGACGCATACCAAAGTGAAATCAATAGTGGTCCCTAAATGATGAGAGCTAGATCACTCTTGTGTTCTTCTTTTTTACCTTTCTATATTTCTAAGTTTCTACAATGATTGTATTTTGATTTTATAACTAAAAATAAATTACAAAGGGGGGCACCTGGGTGGCTCAGTCAGTTAAGTGTCTGCCTTCGGCTCAGGTCACGGTCCCAGGGTCCTGGGATCAAGCCCCGAGCCCCAGATAGGGCTCCCTACTCAGCAGGGAGTCTGCTTCTCCCTCCCCATCCGTCTCTCCCCCCAACTCATGCTCTCTCTCTCTCTCTCAGAAATTAACAAATAAAATCTTCAAAAAACTACAAAGGCCCACAAAGCTTATTATGAAGGAGAAACTTGGTGTCTAGAGCAAACCCTGATGCCCAGATGCAAATGTGCCAATGGCACTCCCCACTCTCATGGGGTGGGGAGGGGGGGCTACACTTCCCTTTGTGTTGCCCGATGAAGATTAGTCTTTGTAGCCATGTCAGAACTTCTGGCTCATGTTGAGCTTTTTGAACTAAAATCCTCAAGACTTCTTCACATTAACTATTGTCAATAGTTTGAATAGCTGAGTTGTTTTTTTTTTTTTAAATCAAAATGAAAAACTGTCATTTTTCTCCCGTTAAATTCCATTGTGTTTGTTTTGGCTCCTTGTTCAGGCCGACCATATCCTGTTTCTGTCATGCAGTATATTATTTATGCTTCATTTTGTGTCAGCCCACATTTATACGTTGGCATATTGTGCATGTCATTGGAAGATTTGTAACAGAACTGGTCCCGAACAGGGACCGGAGGCACCTTGTTCTATCTACCTGCCCTTGGGTGACTTTTCTCAATCATTCAATGCTTTCTGGATACAGTGGTTTTCCCCATTGTGCCTTCACCCAACTGTAGAGCATCTAGTCCTTATCTATTTATCTTACCATGAAAAACTTTGTCAAAACCCTGCTGAAAGATTTACTCCCTCTGGGACAATCTGGTGAGTTTGGTAACCTTTCAAAAAAAATTAAAAAATATGACATTTCATGTTAGTATGATGTGGTTTATTCTGCATGAATTTGTGCTGGCTTCTTGAGAGTACCATTTCCTTTTTGAAATGATTACAATCTAACTCTTTATTAACCCAGGTTACAGTTTGCTGGGATCAACTCTACAGTGCAAACTTTCCAGAACCTACATATTCCCCCTTTTGACAACTAGGATAGTTGCCCATCACTATTTCTTTGGTATCACTCTAGAGATTCCTGAAAGATTACTGACAATTGCTCTGTGATTAAATCTACAAGCTCTTTCAGTCCCCAGGAATGTACTTTTTCAGGACCTGGAGACCTGAGCTTATTTAGAGAGGCCAGGTATTTATTTCCTAAGGAGCTTTACACCTAGGGCTGCAATTTCCACTTCACCAAGTTTATACTACTCTTTCCAGTTTGAAGATCCTTCTTAGAGATAGAGAAGATGGAAGCTAAGTAGGAGTTGAGTAATTCTGCTTTGTATCTCTCATCTGCTAGCATTATACCATCTGTCCAAGCACTGGACCTGCCCTTCCTTATTCCCCCTGCTCAGAACATACTTGCACAAAGCCCTTTGTGCTGTTCCTGAACATTTTTTGCAAGTCTTAGCTCATTCTAAGCCCCAGACTTGCTAACGTGATAGCTAAAAGCCTCTGACACTCTTTACTTTTCTTTTCTGGTTCTGTGCCTCTCCTTCCCACTTCTGTAAAGTGTTTTTGAAAACCTGAAGAGTGTTGGAGAGCTTCCTTCTCTGGGTCAGGGGGCTTTCCTTTGCTGCGTAGTCAGGGTCACTGGAGATTGTGTTGTCTGAATTTCCTTTGTGGGAGAATGTTTCTTTAATACGTCTTCTGTCCTCTTATCCTTTAAAAAACAAAACACAACAAAATAAAACAAAACAGAATAACAACCACCAAAAAAGTACCTCTTCAGGTTTGCTTCCTGTCACAGGTGCAAATGAGGTTCGGTAAGCAACTGGTATTGCACATTTAGGCTCGCCATGTTCAATTTTCCTAGAAAAATGTATGACAAATAATAAAAAATGTTGCTTAACTTGATTCAAATAAGAATGTGGAGGAGCTGTGCTTTCCAATTTATTGTGCAATGAGAAAGAGGGGAGAGGGCAGAGAATAGAGAAAGAAGGGAAATTAACTTTGAGTGCCAACGACACTCTTTCATTTACTTTTTATATCAATCCTGTAAGCACTGTCCTGATTTTAGAGATGGAAAAAATGAAGCTTAGGTTAAGTAAATTGAAATAACACTGTTTGGGATCCAGTAGGTAGAGCCAAGAGTCGAACTCAATCTCTATGATCCTACTGTTCATTCTCTCTTTCCTGCCTTAGAGGTTGTAGGTAAAGCAGCTCACGGGACAGTTTAGCCCAGAGATGTGTTTTGTGGACCACACAACATTTTCTAAAATTTGAATATATTGCCAACATTTACAATTTAAGAGATTTTATGTCATCGAATTCCAGTTTCCAGCTTCTTTTGAAAATTTATGGACCCACATTTTCCCCCATGGCAACCACTGGCCAATTTGAATAGTGGTGATCCCTTTAGAGAGATCATGCCCTCTCCAGGTCTCCAGTCTCTACTTCTTTCCTCATTTATATTCCCTCCTTGGTCCTACTAGGTATTTGAGTTTGCAATGCCCAGGGCCATGCTGCTGCTCCATTGTTTTTCCTAGCTTCAGAGAGAAAGCCTTCTGCCATATGGAAAAGACGGGAGCAAAGGTGATCAAAATCACAGCTATGTCTCTTACACTCAATTTAGCTTTATTATTCCCCTGGAAGAGGGGCTTCCAGAAACTCAAGAGGTTCCAAAAAGAACGTGCTTGTCCTACTCAGCTTGTTCCAGGCTCCTCCATTCCCAATACTATGTACTCACTTTCTGTACTGTGGTTTTTAAACCACAAAGTCTAACAAGGATATAATTTAAGACCTTAGAACCTCTAAGAATGGGGAAAAGAGTTTGTTCCTTTGACCACTTAACAGGGCTCTCAGGCATAATCAAAGCCTATGCTCTCCATGAGTCTCTGGCTAAACCTGCCATCATGGATGGACACTTCTAACATTAAAATCCACCTGGGTGGCTTGGTCTGCTAAGCGTCTGCCTTCAGCTCAGGTCAGGATCTCAGCTGAGGTCCTGGGATCCAGCCACGCATCGGGCTCCCTGCTCAGCGGGGAGTCTGCTTCTCTCTCTCCGTCTGCCCCTGTCCCCCAACTCGTTCTTTCTCTCTTTCAAATAAATAAATAAAATCTTAAAATATATAGGTATAAGCTAGAACGACCAGGCAGTGGAGATAACTGAGGCTGAGAATCAGGAAATTTGTTTCATAGTCTTGGTTCTGTTACTATGAGGACACCAGTATGTAGGGTATTATAGTAATACAGACCTGAGGAAATAAACTAGGGCTAGTAGCTAAACTATGGCTGGTAGCTAGAATGAAGAATATAGGGGGAAATCTGAAATCATCTTGAAGGGAGAAATCCATCTATTCATTCAGGTACTTGATACTTATTTACTTTACTATACATCCACCAAATGTCAGACACATTTTAGGCAACGAGGGCTCAGAACTGAACAAGACAGACAAAAATCCCTGCCATCAGAGAAGTTTACATTTAGTAGGGAAATATAGACCATTAAAAGAAAAAAAAAAGTAAATATACATAATGACAGTTGGTGATAAGGATGTGGAAAAATCCAAGCAGGGTAAGGGAGTTAGGGAGCTTTGAGACTGGGAAGGGGGGGGCTACTCAAATAGAGTAAATGAGACATCTCCAGCAGGAAGATGATATTAGAATACAAACCTGAAGGAAGTAAGGAAGCAATCCATGTAGATATTTGGAGAAGAGTATTCGGGTAGAGGGGAGAGCAAGTGCAGACCCTGAGGTGGGACGATGCCTTGCATGCCTGAGACGGGGCAGAGGCCAGCATAGCTCAAGTGGAGAAGGCAAAGAGGAGGAGAGTTGGAATGACGTGTGACAGGCAATGGGGCTTCAGACAGGGGAGGCATTTGCAGGCCACTGTAGACACTTTGATTTTTGTTCAGATCATCATGGGAAGCAGGGAAGTGACATGCTCAGCTTACACTTAACGAGATTACTCTGAGAGCTCTGTTGAGAATAGCATGTAGGGGCGAGGCAGAAGCAGGGAGTGAGGAGGCCATTACATGGTGGCTGGACTAAGGAGGTACTTGGAAGTGATGGGCTGTGGTTGTATGGTGCACATTCTGTGGAAGGTAAAGAGAGCAGGATTTGCAGAAGGATCAAAATAGAATCTGAGAGAAGAAAGAGGGCGCTGGGGTGGGGGGTGGGTTGGTGTGGAGGAGGGAGATTGGATTCTAAGATTTTAAGCCTCAGCTACCAGAAGGATGCCATTACCTGCAATGGGGGAGGCTGTGAGAAGAGCAGGTTTGGGTACCAAGACCAGGAGTTCAGTTTTGGATGCCCTCGGATGCTTATTATACATTCAAATAGAGATTGTGAATGGGCAATTGGACATGTGTATGCACAATTATAAATGTGGGCATCGTAAACATATTGATTATATTTAAAACCATAGACTGAATGAGGTCATTAAGAGAGAGAGAGAGTAATTAGAAAGAGGTCCAGGGATGCCCTGGGCATTCAAATAGTAAGAAGGAGCGACAAAGGTGGAATCAACAAAGGAGACTGAAAAGGCGTATCCAGGGGGGAAGAAGGAAAATCTGAAGAGGATGGCTTCCCAGAAGCCAAGGGAAAAGAGTATATTAAAGGATGGAGTGATCAACTCAGTCAAATGCTGCTGGGGGGTCTGGCACAATGAGGACTTGGGATGACCACAGACTGCAGTGGTGAGGCAATTATTGGTGATTTCCATAGGAACAGTTTTGGCAGTGGCAGACTGTGTGGGAGGGCGCGGGAGGGTAGGGTGCTGTGAGATCCTAATGAGACTGAGTTCAACGGAGAATATGGGAGATTGGAGACTATGAGTATAAACAACTATTGAAAGGAGTTTTGCTGTGTAAAGAAGAGAAATGGGATGGCAGCTGTAGGAGGAAGTGGGGTTAGGGGAGGTTTCTTGTAGGTGTGTGTGTGTGGTTGTTTTTAAGACGACGCCATATCCGAATGCTCATGGGACAGACCCAGTAGAGAGTGGAAATGTGATGCTTCAGGACAGCGGGGAGAGTTGCTATGGGGTATGTGGGACATTACTCAGACAATGTCTGAGTAAATGTGCAGGATGGGATCTGGTGTGTACGTGGAGAAGGTGGCCTTTGCAAGGAGCAGGGTCAGCCCATCCATGGCAGTGGTATAAAGGCAAGATACAGAGAGGTGACAGAAGCGTGCAGCTCTAGCTGGTCTTGTCACCATGCTGAAAACGTGCAGGAGGGGAAGACCTCAGAAAGCCAGGCCCAAAGGCCCACAGAGAGGTTGGTAAGGGATAGATGTGTTTAAATTCCAGGAACTGAATCTGAGAAGACACTGAGCAGAGGCACCTCTAAACCATGAGACAGAGTATGACTGAGGGTCACAATTAGAAATGAAGACTGTGGGCGCTGCCATCTAAGCTGATGGCCACAAGATGGGATGAACTCACTGAGAAAGAGAGAAAAGGGAAGAGCACAGACCAAGGAGTGAGCCTTGCAGGACACCTGCACTTAAGGAGTTGTGTGTGCATGTGCGTGCGTGTGTTGGGGTGGGGAAGGCAGCAAAGACAGAAAAAGGGCATTGCTGACTTTGTCAGTTCATACCTACTTTCTTGCCCAAGCGAGTGAAGACAACTGAGCATGCCAGAGAGGGTGGAATGAAGAGTATTTCCTGAAGGAGGGAGTCTTTAGCTGGGTGACCAGCCTCAGGGAGGCCCCAGGGCTGAGGAAGGTGGTGGGGAGGGTGGCTTAGGAAAGTCACCAGATTTAAGAAGAAGAAGGTCACTGGCTCTCAAGGGAACCATGGAGGAAGTTAGGGCAGATGCTCAGTCTCAGGGGCTTCAGATGTAATTAAGAAAGAAGTGGAGACAGTAGGTGGGTGTAAGGTTATACATATTGAAACAGTGTTCCCATGAAATGAACAAACATATATATGAAAAACCATATAATGTCTCTAAAAACCAAGCAGAACACTTTACGGGAGATCTAGGATGACATCAGGAAAGGGACCTGTGGACAGGGCATGAGAACCCAGGAGGTGGTAGAGTGCCCCCACGGTTCTGAGTGTTTCTGGGTGGGCCTTCCTTGTAGCTTAGCCGAGGTGCCACAGGGCAGGTGGAAGGATGCAGCCTCCTGGCAAGATTGTACACAACAAGGAAATGGGAAAGGAAAATGTCCTGTGTCCTAAAATCCCCAAATCTGTCTTTCATTGTTTGAAGAAGACAATATGAAGTCTGCTTGTAGATATTAAGTCTTATGTTGCTTTTCTTCTTTGCTTTCTTAAATACTTTTCCCACATGCCTCTAAGTCCGACTGCAAATGTGTGTCTCTGAGGGGTGTTCTAACAGGCTTCTAGTCAACATGAGAAGCCCAAGAGTTTATTCTTGGGGACAGACCCTACGACATTTGGGGAATAACAAATATTGTGCTTTGGGTCCTAAAACATCTAGCTAGTACCTTCTTAAGAAGGCCTTTATGAACACTGAGAGCCAAAAATTTCAGCCACAGTAGAATAAAACATGCTCCCTTGCCTCCTGTTTGCTTTCTTATACTCTTACCAAAGGTCTCATTAAGCCTTTAGGGCTGAAGCATCAGTGAAAATTTTTACTTTGGAAAGAACTTGTGCTTTTCTTATATTTTAAAGATCCATGTATTTATTTATTAATACATTAATAAATTTCTTAATAAATACATTCAGGTGCAGAAAATCAAGTTTAAGAAATTACCTCTCCACTTAAGGCAAAAGTCATTTTCATGAAATAAAACAGATATTGCTAAGGACTTGAAATATGACAGTCACCAGGCCACGTGCTTGACATGTATTACCAGATTTAACCTTCATAACAAGTTGATGAGGTAGGTATTTACTGTGCCTATTTTATAGATGCTGAAAGGGAGCCTCAGAGACATTCATGGGCCCAACACCAAGAGCTGGCAAATGGCAGAGCCAGAGTCCCATTCCCAGTTGGCTCCACTCACCGTGTTTCTAAACCACTAGAATCCCCTGATGGTACTTAGTGAGCCTTTTTTGCACATGCCTGCCTAGCCTTCATAGCCGTGGTGATGACGGGTTTCCCTGTAGGAGGAAGACATCTGGGAAATCCAATCTATCCGTCTTCCTCATGCCCCAATGATGCCTCACTTCCCAAAGCTTGGAAGACCTTGGCATCCCTCAGCCACACTGAGGCAGAAAGGGAGCCTTCTGCTGGTGGAGGGCAGGATGTACAGACAGCTGAAAGGCTAACAAAGCAGGCAAGGTCATACTTCCGGATCGCAGTGGTGGGGGGGTGCTTCTAGAAGTGTGACCTTAGACATGTGACGAGACTCCCTGGGCCTCGGTTTTCTCAGGTGAAAAAAGGAAGTGATCTCACCTTCCTCTCTGGGGAGGTAGAGTGGGGAGCAGTAGGTTGGGAGGGCGTGGGGAAGGAGCCCTGCCCAAGTCATGGAGACCAGGCTGGCAGAGAGCAGCTAATATGGGGAAAGCATGGTCCAGGCAATGGGCTGGCTTGGAATTTGCACCCGGGTGAAGGGTGGGGGGATGGGGTCAGGGGTTCAGGCATGTGAGAGATAAGGTTGGTTTCACAGGGATGGGATTTGCCAGGGAAAGTACTTTCCTTTATTTGAAGTGACAAGTGCTCTTGACAGTGCTCTTTAAGGGAAGGAGGAGATGTGGCTTAGGTGGTGTAATTTCTGGATGACTGTTACTGGGGAGCAGGAGTTTATGTTCCCACGCCTGATGATGCATTCAGCAATGCATGTGGCTGGGCTGTTTCTTCACACACTTTTACTTTTGCTTTCCTGTAAAGAGTTCCAGTGTTATCATTCTGTTTAACAGTTATAAACACTCCCATTTATTAGGAGCTTACTAAGCACCGGCTTTACTTGTATTTGCCTGGGAAATTTGTGCTTATCACCCCCAAGCTGGGCAATGAGTGATCTGTACAAACACTGCTTTATAAGCCTTGGACTGACTTGTTAGTATGCAGCCCTCACTATAATAGGACATGGTTCAGCCTCTCAGTTCCTGATTCCCGCCGCCCCCGCCCCCCGCCACAAGGCAGAGGTCATGACTGCCAGTTAGTGAGCCTGCTTTCAGGTGTGTGGGGAGGTTGGAGAGTTTGTGAGTGCTGCTTGGGGCATGCCCAGCTGGAACAAAGATGTTTGCTTCCTTTTACATTCTAGGCTGGCTCCCGGCCCCAGGGAACTCACAAATCACTGTCATAGCGTTTCTCATATCACACAGTCCTTATCTGTTTCTTTAGTGGTCTCTCCCCCAAGACTGTGAAGTTCTCATGAGCAAGACCTAGATGTCTTTCCTATATCTCCTCGTCCCTAACACCGATGTCCCCAACAGGGTCTGGTACAGAGTAGATGGTCAGTGTGTGTTGAGCAAAGGAATGACTTCTTTTCTCAGCTCTGTTTCTGACATGCTTTGTGAGCAGCTCATTTTTGGAAGGACTTTCTTTTTCTTTCTTTCTTTTTTTTTTAAGATTTTATTTATTTGTCAGAGAGAGAGAGAGAGAGCACAAGCAGGGGGAGCGGCAGGCAGAGGGAGAAGCAGGCTCCCCACTGAGCAGGGAGCCCGATGTGGGACTTGATCCGAGGACCCTGGGATCGTGACCTGAGCTGAAGGCAGAAGCTTAACCGACTGAGCCCCCCAGGTGTCCCAGAAAGACTTTATTTTCCCTCTGTCACAATCTCATCACAAGTCTTTCCCCACAACTATAGTACAGTTGACCCTTGAACAATACGGGTTTGAACCGCACAGCTCCAAATACACGTAGATTTTTTAGGGTACATTCTTATATTCTCTTTCCTGTGGTTTTCTTAACATTTTCTTTTCTCTAGCTTCCCTTATTGTAAAAATACATGCGTGTAATACATTTAACGTACAAAATATGTGTAAATCGACAGTAAGGCTCCCAGTTGGGGGAGCCAAAAGTTATACACGGATTTTTCTCTATGCAAGAGGTTGGCACCCCTAACTCCCGAATTGTTCAAAGGTCAACTATACTTTTGTGACTGTGGTTTGTGATTCTGAAGTGTTCTGTTAAGATTATTCATTACAACTTATTATGTACTACAAAGAGTATTTCACAATTGTTGAGGGGAGAAGCCAATCCTCCCTTTCCATGTGCTAACATAATTACACAATCCATGTTTGCTGGGATGCTCATCTGAAATTATGTAGGACACACAAAAGTAGTTTCTCCATTATTAAGAAACGTAGCTATGCCATTTATTAGATGAAATATACACCTGACCTCCAACCCAAAGCTTTAGGCTGTTGGCTAATAGAGGAAAGGTTGGATTAGAATAGGATGGGCACCAATGAGGTAAATTTGATCCTGAACCAGTTATTTGTCCATTAGACAACTTTCCTCGAATCACTTATCTGTCGTAGAACAGGGAAGAAAGTGAGCTAGTTTGGGCTTCATTATCAATTGTATACTAAAATCCTTTTCTTGTCTTGAAATGTGTTCTAGTATTAAACTACTTGAGCTCACCTTTCTGTGACTCCTAAGATAAAAAAGAAATTTCTGCATATTAGATGATTATCTAAATGTTCTGATTAGGGATAACTGGTAATGGCTTGGAATGCCTTCAATATCCCACCAAACTTTTTGGAGTATCCCCTGGATAGTGCTCAACAGGGAGAGGGGAAGAGGGCAGGAGGGAGTGACCTGGTACATGCAGATCAATAACAATACAGTCCCACAACACACCCACACCTAAATGCCACAAGGATGATTATGATTAAGTGTCAGATGATCTACACTGAATGCATCGGAGATTTCGAGAGAGGAAAGCACTGTGCCTGCGGGTGGTTAGGAAACACTTCCCAGGAGAATGGGTAACTATGCTGGGCTTTCAAGAGCAGGTGCAAGCTGCCGGAGAGGTGGCTAGGGATCACATTTTACCTTAGGGAATGGCCTGAGCAAAAGGATGGGGAGGCCCCGGCACGTGGAAGAGTGACATGGTCCAACTGAATGGAGAGAAGGCTTGCACCTGGGAGAAGGAAGAGACACAGCTGGAATGAAATGTTGGGGCCAGAAATGGTGGACTCTGAGCACCACACTAAAGAATTTGGATTCTAAACCAAAATATAGCTTTGAAATTAAAAAAAAAAAAGCAGGGGGCGGGGTAGAACAGATTTTATTGAGAGGAAACTGAAAGCCAAGATAAAGGAGAAAAGTTAGTAAGAAAATGTCTGATTTTTTGCGACATAGAACAGAGACCATCCGACCTTGAAGGGCCCTTCCACATCATCTGGTCCAAATGCCTTATTTCACAGATGGGGAAATTTCAGCTGAAATGAAATCAAAACCTGCCCATGCTCACTCAGCTAGTGAAGGGCAAAGCCAGAGCTAGAAACTAGCGTGGTGTTCTTTTCACCCCCCTTAATAAATTCAAATCTCCAGACTTAGACAAACCGCATCCCAGGTTGCTCAAAGGACTCCCAGAACCATTGTCGATAATCTTTGAAAAAGCATGGAGAATAGGAGAACTGTTAACAGACAAGAGAAGAACAAAGTTGTCCCAATTCTCAAAAAGGGGGAAGGGGGCATATTATAAAAACTATAAGCCAGTCAGCTTGACAATTATCCCTGGCAGAATTCTAGAACAGAATTTTAAAAAGCTATTTACTCCACAAACATTATTATAATAATAGAAACGAAGGGGGAAATAACCCACAATTTCACCACTTTAACCCATCAACTGAACAGATTATTAAGTAGACTCTTTGTAAGTCTTTAGAAAAGCAGAGATCACTCAGAGCCAACCCGAAATCTCAGAAAACAAAACATGTCTTCATTTATTCCTTTTTTGATAGGGATATTAGACTGGTAGAAAGAAGAGGCATCAAAACCATCCTTGCTTTCAGCACGGCAGTTGACAAAATCTATCATAATCACCTTGTGGATAAGACATGACCTGGCTGATAGCCAGTGGGTACAGCCACGGCTGGGGTAAGAATTATACCTAAAGACTGCTGATTAGTGCATATGTCAGCCTGCCGGGAAACCATGGCGGCGAGCCTGGAGGTCTCTCTTTTACACGTCCCTGACAGGATTTTTGTCTATGTCTTAGAGGAGATGCCTATCAGATTTTCATATGACACGAACAAGGAGGGAGAGCTAATATGAAGGAAGATAGGATAATATTAATTATAATAGCAAACACTTACCGAACACGTGAACACATGAATTGTGTGAAATAGACTTCTTCCACAAAGCTGTCACATTTAATTTGCACTACTCTCTGAGGCAGGTGACAACATTATATCTCCATTTCAGAGATGAAAAAACTGATGTTTTAAGAGATCGAGTCATTAGCCTCAGAGGACACAGTTCATGAGCAGGGGAACAAAATTTTGAATCCTGGTATGCCTAGCCCCTGAGTCTGAATTAAATGAGTCTGTGTAATTATAACAGAGCACAGCCATGAGCCAAAATCTATGCTACATCACAGAGCTAAACAGCTGAATTATAATTTTAAAAATGAATTTCATAGACAAGGATTGAGCTGGTCTGACCCACCACGAACATGTGAGTGACCTGGGAGCTGGTCACAGGCTTCAAAAAGAAAACAGTGGAGAGAGTTCACCAAATGTGGGTCCCCTTCCTAGAAACACAGCATTTGAACCAAGGCAGCTGACAGTTCTGTTGGCTATGTGATCAGAACACGTGTTAAGATAAATCAGAAAAAGGCAACCAAAAATCGATCCAGAAACCATGTTATATAAAAAAGGGTTGAAGAAATGGATACTATTTTAGGCTGAGAAGGCCTAAACCATCACATATTTTAAAAGAAGTCATAGAAAAAAGGCTGTTTATTCTGCATTCCTTTAAAAGGAAGAATGGAGATCTATGGGTAGAAGTTATAAAGAGCCACACTTGGGCTCAACCTAAAGGACTCTCTGTTGGAAATTTCTGAAAATATAACAGGCCACTTCTCTGAGTGGTCAGTTTGCCATTACTATAAGAGTTTAAACAGATGGAGCGAGCCCTTGTTAATGTGGAAGAGATTAGTGTGGGAGCTGGGAGGAAGACAGAGGCCATATAAGCTCCTTTCTAAATCCAAAATTCTAAGACTCAACTTAGATGTTATCTCATCAGAACTTGGTTAGTGGTTATAGTTCAAATGGTGAATAGTTTATCAAATGGTCCATCAACTAATCCTGAAACAGATCCAAATATGTTAAAACAATACAGCTTGTTGGGAAATGGGAGAGTTTCTACTTTAATCCCTAATTTAATTTGATTTAATTTTGTAGCTACCTGAATTTATATCAGCATTATTTAACTGGCAAAGCCCCATCCATATCAGAACAAGAATCTAAAACCTCTCACTTTTGATTATGGTGCACAGTTAAGCCTCCTGACCGCCTATCTTTTTTTGACACTATGTAGTTAAGTGATCTATAGTTCTTTATAAATGCCTTTACTCCTAAGTACATATTATACTGCTTTTATTTAGTCTTGACCATTTGGTTGATTTAGGGTAAAGCAGTACAATTAGATTATTGCTACTCCAGACAGCTATTCTGAAATGTGCTTGACAAAAGCTGATCTTGCCCACCCAGAAACAAAGGAATTCTCTGGCTTATTAGAGAGTTTGTGCTCGCCTTCCCCCCCCCCCCCATTAGAGCCCTTCTTGCCTGTGTGCTAGCGCCATCTAGTGAGGAAATGATGAAGTGAGCACATTTTCCAGCCAGGGAGCAAAAACCCAGTTTCAGACAATCTATGAGGGACCACCATTCCTTTCTGCACCCCGGACTATTTGGATTGGAAGAAATCTCCAGGGGCCAAATATTTAATATCCTTGTATCATCCAGGCAGCTTTTCCCCAAGATCCTACCCAGAGATACTGATTTTTAGTCTAGTCTCAGAGTAGGCATTCATCCAGGAGGGCCCCGGCTGAAAGAAATCCTCCCAGGACAAATGAAAATGAAGGAATCGAATGGTAGAGATCAAGGTGATTTTTCTTTTCTACTTCCTTTTAGTACCCCCCGCCCCCCACCTTTTTTTTTAAGAACTCATGGCAGGTGAAGACATATAAAGGCATGTTACTGGAGACCTGTGGAAATGATCAGTATAGCCTCAGGGAGTGGGAACAGATCTGAAATGAAAGCATGAGATAGGAAAACGCACCAGCACCCTGAAATAGAGGGGAAGAACTTAAGATTCTTCAGGGCAGTGATTTTTGAGAAGTGGTTGCCAGGCAAATCTTGTTCAACTCTATGGCAATAATGAGCCTCGTCTTAAAACTACTCCACATTTAGCTCCCCGGACTTTGAAGAAAAGGATATTATATGCATTCCTGTTCCAGTTTTAGGATCATTCAGGATTGTGGATAATGTCAGGAATATTCTATCAAGTAAGAATATAAGCATAAGAGAAGCATCATCCCAAATGCTAAATGCTGATGGAGGGATTTGGATTACCTGTTTGCTAAGATTCCTTTTCTACTCTGAGAGTTTCTTATTCTGTGATGTGAGGCCATCCACAAGATCTACAAGGAGTGCCTTTGCATCAGGGGTACCTGTCCCAAAAGGCCCATGGTTTGGCAGAGTAGGAGCCCTCTTGTTTCTTCAGTTGCACAGGTGAGTCAAAGCAAGGTGATCTGGACCGGAGAGCGGATAGTCATTCTCAGCTGCTTCCTGTTCCTTGCATTCTTTGGATGGTTTGTGTATTTACTTTATATCTTTATCAAGTCTTATATCTGGCTCTCTTATTAGTTTCCTTCAGTAAATGAAAAGTTCCTCAAAGGCAGAGAGTTTTTCTTTTGCTTCCTCTGTGTCTGGGCATCATGGTGCTGACATCCCTTAGCCCAGCATCTGATTTGTCTCATTATGACACCAAATCATGGACTGTGAGATCTGGCAGCAACATTGGAGATCACCTGGTCCAATTATCTCATCTTTTAGATGTGAAATTGAGGTCCCAAAATGGGATGTGACTTGTTCAGTATCACCCAGCAAGTTAGAACCAGAGCTTGGATCAGCCGCTGAGTCTCCTGACTGTTATAGACTTTAACATGACATCTTAAGCTGCTCTCCGATAATGGCAGGGAGCATGTGCCTCCCCATCCTCAGCTGGAAATAGCCAGCCACAAGCAAGAAACTGCTTCAGTGTGTGAATATTGCCTTCTCATGTATGCAAATTTTGCCTTCCACTCCATAATATGTATGTTTGTTTCAACATACCCATGTTAGAATTATTTTTTCTAATAAGAAAAATTGGTACTGAAGGTATAATGGGAAAGAGCCATTTATTCCTTGGCATAATGCTGTAAGCCTTGGAGTCAAAGCAAAGGTGTAATTTTGGGTTGAGTGCTTGGGGTTTAAGAATGGTAGACATTTTTCTGAGTGTGGTTCTGGGCCCCCTGAAACTATGTGAAGGACAGAGGAGGGTTAACAAAGGATGTGAAAGCCAAGGTCCTGTATTTTTTAAAAATGAATTGTTTTAACAGGTTTTTTGAGACGTAATTCACATACCATACAATTCCTCCATTTAAAGTGCATAATTCAGGGTGCCTGGGTGGCTCAGTCCATTAAGCGTCTACCTTTGGCTTGGGTCATGATCCTGGGGTCTTGGGATCGAGCCCCATGTTGGGGAGCCTGCTTCTCCCTCTCCCTCTGCTCTCTCTCTCTCTCTCATGCTCTCTCAAATAAATAAATAAAATCTTAAAAAAATAAAGTACATAATTCAATGGTTTTTAATATAATAAAGTTGCTGTATCTTGAGAGAACTGGACATAGAAAGCATGAGAACAGCCAGTGATCAGTATGTTACAAACGTACCTCCTCCACACAGTGCCTTTTAAAGTGGAAGGAAAGGCAGTATCTAGTTTTTAAATGCAGTGTATGCTCTGTCCTGCCTCCTAGTGATCTGTAGGGCATTATTAATCTACAGAAGCACCCCAACTCTTCCTCTCACACTGAACCAAAGTTCTATCCATAGACTTGATTTGCTGGGCAAAAGCGATTGACTTCATGGTGAACTTGCAGAAAAGATCAGTCCTTGAGTTGATGGGGGAAGGGAGCAAGGGATCAGGGAAAAGGATATAGGTGATCAAGGAATGAGCAACGCTGCTTTTTTATAAAGAATAACGTAAATTTATCCTGGGAGAGTACTTGAATTCCAATTGCAATTAGGTAATCGGGGCTGGTATCAGAAATATATGGGTTAAGACCACAATGAGAAATGGCATAGAGTAGTGATTAGGGGCGCAGGCTCTGAAGCCAGGCACCTACTGAGGTTTGAATGTTTGGTCTTCGGCCAAGGTAATTGATCTCTCTGCGCCTCGGTTCCCTTACATATAAAAGGGGTGAGAACACCTACTTTATAGGTTTGTTGTGAGCATTATATTTGCTAATATATATAAAGAGCTTATAACAGTGTCAGACACATACTTGGTGCCATGTAAGTATTTGCTAATTTTTATACCAGGCCCTGTTCAATCTGCACATCTTCTCTGCTCCCCCTGCTCACACACACACACTCACACACACACTCCTTAGGATCTTTGCACCCTGTTCCCTCTGTATGGAATACTCTTTGCCCAGATATCCATCACACTTGCTCCCTTACCTCTTCCAGACTTCCTCAAAGTTACCTTCTCAAAGAGGATCATCCTGATGACTCTCAATATCCCTTACCTTGATCTAGGTTCATTTTTTCTATAGTTCTTATCACCCTATAACATACCACACAATGTACTTATTTATTACATTACATTATCAGTTTCCCCCCAGCCCCAGGCCGAGACCAGCCCGCCGCCCCCCACCCTTGCATGTAAATTCCCCATGGGCAGGGATTTTTCTCTATTTCATTCACTGATGTATCCTAAAAGGCTAAAGACAGTGCCTGGGACATGGGGGGTGGTTGGTAAATATTTGTCGAATGAAGAATTCAAGAGTAATTCATATTAGATAATCTGTTGTAATTTCTTGACCTCCCTGCTCATTAGGAACAGGCATCAGCCCCACATGCCTGGAATGACCTCATGCAGGCAAGACACCCTCCGGCCGCTCTTTCCACCACCGAAGGCTTTTACTTGCCTCCCTCTCTCCTAATTTTTAAAATTATTTCTTATGGAAGTGTTTTCCTGCTTTCCGCTTTTAACCTCAAAGCTTCTCACACTCCTTTTCTAAGTCATTTCTGTTGCCCCTTTCCGGATCAGTCCTATTAAGTCCTTCTTTACAATGTGATGACCAAAACCCTAATGTGGCATTCCTGGAAGGAAAGCCCACAGCCAGGAATGTCACAGCTCCAGAGCCTTTTCAGACTCTCCATCCTCTAATTAGGATGGCCACACATCTCAGCTACTGCTTTTGACTGTTGCTGTGAGCTGCATGTTGATGCCCATCATTGTGCCTAGATAATTTCCCTGAGCAGCTAAAACTAATAATCAGTGGTATTTTCAATAGAGCCTTGCCATTTAGTGGGTGAGTTATTTAGCACTTCATTTTTTTTCAGTTGAATTTAATTTCTGGTCATGTTTCCTAATTAGGAAGATTTACAGGATTCATTTTGATTTTTTGAAAAATTCCTTCCCAGGAATGCTTATCTCAGCTTCAGCAAATGTTTCATCTGCTTATTTCACCTCTTAATTCCTGCTGGGGTTGTTAACGTGTCAGACTTCAACAGCAGGGCTGATTCTGGGGCTGCCTCATTGTTGGCTCTTTTTCAGACTGAGCCTGGGTCTTTATATTCAAGGCTGATGGGCACAAATGCAGCTTTTTCTCTCTTACTCCTGGACCCTCTTGTGGCCCCTCAGCAATCCTTTTGCGCCTTCTTCCGGTCTCTGGCTCCTCCTTTCTGTCAAATCCAGCCTGTCTTCCATATGCATTTCTAGGGCTCCCCTATTTCGAGCCCTGAATGTGGCTTTTAAAAATAAAAACTGTTACAGAAAATTTCATTAAAATAATAAGTGATGCTATCTCTTGCATCTCACCACTTACTTGGTTCTCCTTTCTCCTCCTATCATCTGTACGTGAGATTGATTTTGTTTGCACAAATTTGCCTTGCTGCTCTGTTATTTTCGCACTTTCCAGTGATAGGTCTCCACTGCTCCTTTTCTTCTCCTCGCTCCTTTCCCCTCAGGCATTTCCTCCTCCTCTCCTGGTACTCAAAGAGCTAATAAACTCAACCAGGTGGAAGGGGGGCTGCAATCACTCAGGATCCTTGGGCTGGGATTAGCTGGGCTCTGGACACCTCCAGCCAGAACACACATAGAAAACACCAAAGATAAAGTAAACTGTCTTCCGTTTGTTTGGTCTTCCTGAGAAAACCAGTGCCCGTTTCTACTGCACGGTGACCAGTGTTCATAGTTTCTACTGCCGTGGCTCTTTGCCCAGAGCTGTGATGCAGAGGGGAGCATTCCCAGTGCTGGACTTGGTGTGACAGGGAAAATTTCAGGCATTACAGGCAGAGAGTAATCTATGGAAAGACTATGAGAGGTGGAGCCCCAGAGGTATGGGAGAATACAGTGAAGTTGTTTTCTATGAGGATATTTTTAGAAAGTCCCAGATCCATTGGGTTTCCTCAGCAAAATAGGAGGTGGACTATCAGTACAATTTCAAATACCCAGAGGGCCTCGGTAGGCAATTTAAGGATGAGAAATACTGGCCTGGTAACTCAGGTAACACAGAGACCATCCGTAATGGGAAAGGGTCAGCGAGACTTTGGCCAGTTGTTGGCACAGGTGAGAATACTGCGACTAAGGGAAGCTGAAAAGCCACAGGATTTCATGTGAAATTTCCCAGTTTTAAGATGGCAGCCACTTACCAAAAAAATTTCAATAGTCTGTGTGTGCCAAAGCTCATTAGCTATGAGTTTACAACCCCAGGACTAAATGATCATTAAGGTCCCTTCCCACTCTTACTCTCTCAGTGGTCATAACTCAAGAATGATATGGAAAAAAAATTAATACTAAAATTTGCACAGCTATTTTCAGTTTATGAAATACGTTCCCTTCATATTACTTTGAGATACAGCAGTTTGTATTTTAAAATCTGATATATATTTGGGGCACCAGAGTGGCTCAATTGGTTAAGCGACTGCCTTTGGCTCAGGTCATGATCCCAGGGTCCCGGGATCGAGCCCCTCATCAGGCTCCCTGCTCCTTGGGGAGTCTACTTCTCCCTCTCCTTCTCCCTCTCCCTCTGCCTGCCGCTCCCCCGCTTGTGCTCTCTCTCTGTGTCAAATAAATAAATAAAATCTTTTAAAAAAACAAAATAAAATCTGATGTATATTCAAACCGGTTGTGTTCTCACCATTCCATTCTCTGACCACCAGGCCAGGCAACCCTAAGACTTCAAGAAAATGAAGTATAGGGGCCCCTGGGTGACTCAGTCGTTGGGCGTCTGCCTTCGGCTCCGGTCATGATCCCAGGGTCCTGGGATCGAGCCCCGCATCGGGCTCCCTGCTCAGTGGGGAGCCTGCTTCTCCCTCTCCCACTCCCCCGCTTGTGTTCCCTCTCTTGCTATCTCTCTCTCTGTCAAATAAATAAATAAATAAAATCTTAAAAAAAAATGAAGTATAGTCCCAACCCTACAAAAGATTGAGGAGTTGGTCCCAATCTTTCCAGTTAAACTTGCTTTGTAAAAATCCCCACCTTTGAAGAAGAGCTAAATAACTTAAACTGCTGCTATTCACTTAACAAAACTTGTTAAACACAGACACAAAAAACACCAGTAACCATGGACCAATTTCATTAATTATAAATAAATTTTAATCCTAAATAAAAGATTAACAAATTGAATCTGGCAGTGTATTCAAAGAATAATGAATATATGGCAAAGCAGAGTTTATTTCAAGAATGTAAGGGTAGGTTGGACATTAGGAAATCTACTATAGTTCATTATATTAATAAGTCAGAGTAAAAAGTCAATCTGGTAATAGACCTTAAGAAACAGTTAATAAAATTTAACCTCCTTTCCTAATTAAAATCTTATAGTAAATTAGGAATAGAAGAAAACTTCTTCAAAGATGACAGTGTATTTTTTTAAGATTTTATTTTTAAGTTATCTCTACACCCAATGTGGGGCTCGAACCCACACCTGAGATCAAGAGTCACATGCTCTACCAACTGAGCCAGCCAGGCACCCCAAGATAACAGTGTATTTAAAGGATATCAAGAATCAACTAGGGGCAAATACTTGTCTTACTACATTATAGACTGAATGCCCATTATCTTGTCCTGTATTCTTCAAAAGTTTTCTGAGGTTTTGGCCAATCCAACAGGAAGAGAGAAAATGCATTATTTGTAGGTGATATGATTGTTGACATAAAAATTCAGAGAGATCAGCTGGCAAATTATTAGAACTAATAAGACATTTTCACTGTGTTAGGATAAGAGATAAATAAATAATAAAAACGAAGTTTTCCTAATTTACAGTAATGATAAATATCTCATTCGCAATATTACCAAAAAAAAAAAAAATATCTAGGAACAAACTTCACAAAAATTGTGCAAATCTTTGTGAAAATTTTTTCATATCTTTGAAATTTAGAATACCTAAATACATGAAGAGATGTATTCCTGAATTTGAAAATTTTGACTCATGAATTTGAAAATTTTTAAAGAAGAGAATTAGGAGAGGACTTGCTTTATGAAACAGCAAATATATTACAAAGCTACAATGATTTTAAGTGTGACATAGCACAAACCATGAGAGACTATGGACTCTGGGAAACAAACTGAGGGTTTCAAGAGGGGAGGTGGGTGGGAGGATGGGGTGGCCGGGTGATGGGTATTAAGGAGGGTATGTGTTGTGATGAGCACTGGGTGTTATATGCAACTAATGAACTGTTGAACACTACATCAAAAACTAATGACATACTGTGTGGTGACTAACATAACATAATAAAAAATATAAAAAAATAAGTGTGACATAGCACAGGAATAAGCAGATAGCTGATAGAATAGACAAAGTGTTCAGAAACATACAAACGCACACACATTTAGTTCATGATTAATGGTGCCACTTCAAAGTAGTGGGGAAGAATAGATTATTCGACAGGTGATATCGGGGCAACTGGTTAACCATTTGCAAAAAGTAAAGTGGAAAAAAATAAGGTGAAGAAACCTATCTCAATCCATTTACAAGAAGAAATTAGAGATTTCAAATTTACACATTCTTCTTGAGTATAGTTTGGCAAAATGTTTTAAAATTTGAGATTTCTATAATCTCTTATTAAACGATTCCATTAATTTCTTAAAAGATTTTATTTATTTATTTGAGAGAGAGAGAGAGCATATGCTTGAGCGGGGATGGGGACAGGAGCAGAGGGGGAGGAAGAGGGACAAGCCCCAAGTGGGGTTTGATCTCAGGACCTGAGACCATGACCTGCACTGAAACCAAGAGTCACATGCTTAACCAATTGAGCCACCCAGGCACCCCTAAGCAATTCCATTTATAAGAACTAATTCCAACGAAGTAAATGGACAAATGTACAGAAACGTCTGTACAAGAATGTTTATTGCTGCACTTTTTAGAATAGTAAAAAATTGGAAACCACTTACATGACTGTCACAATGGATTATTTCAAAAGTGTGTGTGAGAGAGATATACATACAAACCTTGGAATGCCATGAGTCTGCTTCAAAATGATGGAATAGATTTATATATATTGGAATGAAGGCTATCCACATGATATTAAGTGAAAGAATCACGTTCGGTATCTGTAGGTATTCTTTGATTTTTTTTTTTTTTTTATGTGTGGAGCTATGGAAAAGCCCAGAAGGAAATATGACAAGCTGTTTCTTTTTCCTTCTCCCTGGGTAGATTCTATTTTTTCGCCTAGAAGATTCTCCCCATTTCTTAAGAGCTCTTTATCCAGGTAACTTCAATAGTACATCCTTGAGGTCTTAGCTTAAACTCTGTTGGGGGGAGAAGGGAAAGCAGAAACCCTATCCCTAGGTAAGCATGCTCTCATTGAACCCTGTACTTGCCACACTACCTACAAACCATACTACACTTTTTTATTTATCAAATTACTTACTTTTTGGGTTTTTTTCCCCCTAGACTCTAAGCTCCGTGAGGGCATGGACTGCATATGGGTCTAGCGTTCCAGAGCCTAGCGCGGTGTCTGGGAAATAACTGTCGCTTATTGAGCTCTTACTGCATGCCAAATACTGTGGTTGGCGTTTTAAATGATCTCACTACACCCTGAGGTAAATGCTATTATTCTCTCCATTCTGAAGACGGGGAAATTGAAAGAGAGTGAAATTTGTCCCCAAAGCCGTTGTCCCGCTGGGATTAATTCCCAGGCCTGACTCTTGGCCACTACACTCACTATATAGTGATCAATAAATACCATACGAACTACAACCAGCCGCGGCTTGAGGGTCACTTGGCGGGGACATTGCGCTGGAGACATAGCACTGGAAAGGTGATCGGAGGAGAAGCCCTTTAAACCCGCTCACAAGTTAGATACTCGCAAGCCCCGCCCACTACGACCCGCCCACCAGCCCGGAAGGGACCGGCTGGGGCGGGACGAGCTTCCGGGGGCGGGGCGGGGCCAGCGCTGGTTGGCCGGCTTCGGGCGGAAGTCGGGAGGGTCGGTGGTCCGAAGACGCTGGCTTGTGACAGGGCGGGGTAGAAGGAAGGCCTACATAAAGGTTGCCTCTCCATCCCTTCGCTCCCGGGGACCCTCGGAAAAAACCCAACACCCCGGCCCCGCGGCTAGCCCCTTCCCCCAGGCTCTCTCCGCTCGATTTCGCCACCGTTATGTGGGAAGCGAATCCGGTGAGTAGCCGGGCGGGACGGGGCGGACCCAGTGGGCGGGGTTGAGGAGAGAGGGGCGGGAGGGGGTTCCTGGGAACTGCTCCCCCTCACCCGCTTCGGGCTGGGTGTTGAGTTCCGGGACCCCGAAGATCCTGGCCCTTGGGGCTTCTATAGTTTCTGGCTTTTGAGCGGTGGAGATAGCTCCGTGGGTTTTCCAACGCATTATTACTTTCTGTTACAGTTATTTATTTGACTTGCTGTGGTTTCTCCGCCTCCGCCTCCCCCTCCCCCCACCGTCTTTTTAAACTTTGTGTTTTGCTTTCTAATCGGAGTTCCGGGGCTTTGGACCTGTTCCTCTGCCTTTGCCTCAGGTGTACCTGCCAGTCCCATCCATCTAAAGCGAGGGGATTCGACCCCCGTGTCTTGAAAGGGCCTAAGAGGAACCATCAGTGCTCCTTTTTCCCTTCTTGGTGGGCAGTCATTTCAAACTTGGGGGGACCGAGTGTATGTTCTAAGCGTCTAGGTGGTGAAGTTCTTAGATTTTTTTTTTTTTCCAGTGGACAGAACTGATGACCTGGAACTTTTCAACTGCAAGTCTTGTCTCCCTCCTTCTTGTCTGACTCCGGTATTTGCATTCTGTCTGCGTGTATTTTGGTCTGCTTTGCTTTTATACATTTCTTTAATGTGCAGCTCTCAAAGAGTGGAATCCGTTTGCCCAGAGTATTCCATTCATCTCTTGTTAGAGTTGAAATCGCCTAGTAACATGGCAAATGTACACCTTAGGAGTTGACTCAGGAAATGGCAGAATCCCGTTTCAGCAAATTGTTGGACTGAATGTGTGAAATTACCGCGTGTGCCGAGATAACTGCCCAGATTTACTTACAACCCCGTTTTCATACTTGCAATACTCTTTTGCTGTAATCAACACTTTTTTTTTCCCATTTCTGGAATATATTTCCAGATGAGTTGGAGTGTTTATCAGTTAATTCTGTTATGTTTTTAAGTTTTTATCCAGTAGAAACTAGTCTGTTGGTCTGCATTTGTTGGTTGCACATTGTGGTTGCATCCCAGTCCTTCATGTTACTGGTCGTCATCTAAGATCTTTTTTTTGGGGGGGGGGAGGTTCATACATATAACCCTGCAATATCAGCCCACATCACAGGAAAGTAATTGCTGGGATTTGATTTTAGCAAAAATAATTTAGAATTATGAGAATGTGCTCTCTGCGTTTGTATTCAGTTTCACGATCTGTCATCAACAGTCTTCATTTTCTGCCATTATACATATATGTGTGTATGTGTATGTGTGCATCTGGCGTCTGTGTCTTCAGTTTTTATTAGCAGTCCTTTTCGTCTTGGTTTCTCCATAACAAACTTTTTAGTCATCTAGGTATGTCTTGCTCGAAGTCACATGTTTCAAATTCTTCATTATATTGTAAGCTCCCTGTGGGCAGGGATTTTTGTCTGTTTTGTTTATTTCGGTATCTTCAGGCCAGAGAACAGAGCCTGGCACTTAGTAGGCACTCAGTAAATATCTGTTGAATTAGCAAAGGTGACTGGATTCAGTACTAGAGGGAGTCCTTTGCTCCTACTGTTCATTCTCCCTCCTCCATCACATATACATTAGCAATTGCTATTGGATCATTTGTATGTTTGTAAGGATTATAAAGACATTAGTGAATGTCTTATAAATTTGTTTTGTTATATAGCATTATCTCATTTCTTTCTCATTATACATTTCTTTGTATGCTGTTTCTTCTGACATCACCCTAACGATTTTGCTTGATTTCACCAGAGCAGACTGACCTTTGTTAATAGTGGCGAACCTTCCACATATAATCCCACGTTCTTCTTTCAGCCCCTATTGTGCTACCCTAGTATGTCTTAATGCTACTCTGTTTTCTTACTGATACTGGTTTCCTTCCTATGAACATATGAATTCTGTCAATAAGGACAGTTTAGTTTTTAAAAATACAGTCAATGTTCTGTATGTGTGTTTCTCTAGTAATTTGTTAGTTTATAGTAATAGAAGCAGCATCTGGACAGTTTGTCCAGCTGTGCTCATGGGATGAAAATTAATTTTAATGTTACCCTAAGCCAAACACATTGGAAATTTAAAAAAACAACAAAAAACTACAATGTATCCTAAAGAATGCAGATGACTTTTGCATTACCCATCAATTGAAATTACTATTTGCCATTTCTTACCATTGAATGAGATCATAAATTCTACTTTGTGAAGCAAGGCCACTGTGAACTGCTCTAATTGAGGTCTTCTGCCTAGTTTCTCCCTGTATATTTTTGATAGCATCTATGGCCTTAATGTACCACCTATGAGCTGCGGACATACCTCCTATTGCAAATATACCTTCTGTATGATACTGTATTCTACCCACAAGTGGCTTTGAGAAAATGTTACACTGATGGCCATGGTAATACTCAGAAGCAGCTGCCCCTTCCAAGTGAAAAGTCCCCATGACATGGTTTGAGTGTGGAAAATCAGCACTGAGCTTGCAACATTTCCTTGGGGGAGAAACCTAAAACAGAATAACCAAGGAGTTATAAGCTTTGTCTCAGTACAAAATTTTATTTTATCTTTCAAGACAGTCATGAGGTCAGTGATATCTACTCAAGCCTTTCACTGACTAGGCACCTTGAGGTAAGCATAATGTCCCTGCCAAGGCAGATCTGATTGACAGAAGGAGCAGGCTCACTCAGTTCTGGTATGAGCTTTTGGCAGTTCGCCATCCACCTGGGGGAGGTAGCCCTTGACTAATGTCCCCCAGTTTAGAAAAATGGCAAAGTCTGTAGAAAGGAATTGAAGGGGTTGCCATCACTGCTTTGACTCTCTATACCGTGACTTTATCCTGCCTTTCTCTGCCCTCTGTGTCATCGTCTTATTCCTCTTTGCTGCGAGTAAGTAATCACTGTTACATATGAGGGAGTTTCAGTTTCCTTTTCTCGCACTGATGAAGGAAACTGAAAAATGACAAACATCTGTAAGATTACAAACCCATGTGTTACAGTATTAAGACCTTGCTTTCAATGATAAAGTCTCCCATAATTCCTTCCCACATATGAACTCATATTATTCAAAGAATCTGATGAGTTAGCTAAGGGAAGGGAAAAATGATTTTCTCAGGACCACGCAGGTGAGTATGCAGCAGAATTATATGAGTACCCGTGTCCTGTTGCTGGGCGACAGCAGTGATAACGTTGTGTATTGGTGCAGTACTTTACCTGCTGAGCCATCTTTTTCTCTGTTATTTTACATTCACAGCTGCTTCCAGACTCACTTGGCACTGTGATTCTTCTCTCTCCTTTTTCTGTCATGCTTCTTGAAAGAATAGTCTTATACTTTTTGTCATTCTTTTTTTTTTTTTTTTAAAGACTTTATTGATCCACTTGACAGAGAGAGACACAGCGAGAGAGGGAACACAAGCAGGGGGAGTGGGAGAGGGAGAAGAAGCAGGCCTCCCGCCGAACAGGGAGCCCGACGCGGGGCTCGATCCCAGGACCCCGGGATCATGACCTGAGCCGAAGGCAGGCGCCCAACGACTGAGCCACCCAGGCGCCCCTTGTCATTCTTATTCATACCTCTACTCCTCCAGCCTCACCTCTGCCCCTAACACCTCACTTGCTAGGAGGTCACCAAGGACTTTTGAATCAACACATCAGTAGTGACTTTTATGCCTCCAACCTCTTCTGTCTTTCTGCAACATTAATGCACTAGAGGTGTTTTTTAGGACTCTTTTTTTATTTTCCTGGGTCTCTACTGCTTTGGATTTCTTCTTTTTATGATTTGTCTTTGAATCATAATTTTAACTGCACTTCCTTCTATCCCTGAAATGTTCTACTGTTAACCTTTGTTTTTTCTCAACACATCCTTTTTTTGGTGAGCTCCAAGGCTTCAGATACTACTGTAGTGAATATGCCTGCCAAATGTACCTTTTCAGTCCTGACCCTATTCCTGAGCCAGGTGATGGACACCTCTACTGGTTGTCTCTCTGACAGTTCCAAGTTGGTATGTCAAAACTGGACTGCCAGAGAACCCAATCATTGATTATTTCACCCACTCAACAAATATTTACTAAGTATCTGCCACATATAAAACATTCTAGGCACTAGGGAGGGGCATTACAAATACGAATCAAGTCAGAGTCTGCCCCTCAGGGGTCTGGCAACATAGTTTGGGGAGTGGAAGTGATACCAGAGGATATTGGGGGACTAGGTTCACTAACATAAGTTACATTTGAGCTAGGTGTTGAAGTTATAGAGGTGGTTCTTTGGGAAGGGCAAAGGAGCAAAATGACCACAGACCCCAAAGGTGAAAGAGATTGGCAAGTACAGTTTGGATAAAGGAGTGAAATGGAAAAAGTGCATATCTGATGAGTCAAGTCTCAGGATGGGCATTTTCAGAGAATGAGGATGGAGGGGTTGTGCGTGGTGGTATCTAACATGAGTGTAATATCTCTTCTGAGTCAGGCAGCGTCCCTCAGGCTCGGGGGAGGATGGAGGTAGGATTCATTTCTGGAAATGAAAGTTCTACAGCGAACGTAGTGTCTATGAAGAGGTGTTCCTAGATCCACGTATAGTCATGGGTTCATATACTGGTACCTGTGTCTTGGCATTCTTTCTAATTGTGCCAGTAGTGGATTGAGTTAAGCTTGTGAGTAGTGTGATGTGCCAGGGTTTGGTGGCTGAGGCGGCGCTCAACAAAGCGTGCCCACACTGAGGTTATCTGATACCTGTGTGAGGTAGGAATTAATAAATGATTAGTCTCCCTTTTTCAAGGATGATACTAGGTCTCAAAGTTTGGTGACCTTTCAGAATAAGGACAGAGCCGGGTTTTAAATCTAGGACTTTCTGGCTCCAGAACACATACTCTTTCCAGTCTGCCTTAACATACAAGACTTAAAAGTGGGTAGAGAAGGACCTGTGAGGAAAGATACAGGGAGTCGGAGAAAAAGAAGAATTCTTGAGCTGCAGAAAATCACACCCTTTGTGCGACACCCAACTCCCATGATTTTAGAACTTTTTTCTAGTGGTGCAGCACATGAACAGCAGTAGGGAAATGCTATGGCCTCCCCAGGATGGGTACAGCAGATGCAGCACAAGGCCGAGGGAGTGAGTCTAATGGTTTCTGGAGTATCGGAGTTTGCGAATACAGGCTGGAGGCAGACTTTTGTAACAGGTTTGAAGGATGGAGTGAGGTGAAATGCTGAGTATGACCCACCTGGTCTGAAATACGCAAAATGTTGAGGTCTGTGGCTTATACAACTCACCCTCTAAGAGTCGGATCTGCTTTTGAAATAGTATCTGATGGCACTCATCTATATATTGAGCACCTACGATAAGCCAATCAGTTCTAAGCCTCAGCGTTTACAATGGTGAATGAAACAGACCAGGTCCCGGCCCTTAGGAGCTTGCAGTCTAGTGCAGGGAGGCAGACAGTAAGCCAGTAATTATACAAATAACATTTAACTGCAATTGCAGCCAAAGCTCTAAAAGAAAACAAGAACAATGACAATGTATAATAGGGGGAGTTAATATTAGACTGGGACATAGGTTAAGTCTCCTCTCTGAAAGCCACTTTTACAGCGATTTGAAGGACTGAGCAAGAGTTAGCCAGGTAAAGTTGGATGGGGGGCAAGGAGGGCTCTTTAGACAGCAGAAACAGTGTGGGCAGAGATCCTGAGGCAGAAAGGAGCTTGGTGTTTGAGGCAGAGAGAAGCTGTGTGTGGCTGGAACCCAGTGAACCAGAACATGAGGCCAGGAGGTAGGCAGGAACTAGCCAAGCACGGCTCTGTGGCACATGTTTAGGATTTTGAACATCATCCTTAGAGGAGTGGGAAGCCATTAGAGGATTTTATATAGGAAGGTGAAGGAACGTATCTGTGTTTTTAAAAAGATCATTCTGGCTGCTGTATGGGAAATGAGTTATGTATTAGGAAGTGTGAAATAATGGCCTCCCAAAGATACCCACATCCTAATTCCCGGACACTGTGAATATGTTAGGTTACATAGCAAAGGGGAATTAAGATCCTAATCAGCGGGCGCCTGGGTGGCTCAGATGGTTAAGCGTCTGGCTTCGGCTCAGGTCATGATCCCAGGGTCCTGGGATCGAGTCCCGCATCGGGCTCCCTGCTCCTTGGGAGCCTGTTTCTCCCTCTGCTTCTCTCTCTCTCTCTCTCTGTCTCTCATGAATAAATAAATAAAATCTTAAAAAAAAAAGAAGATCCTAATCAGCTAACTTTGTGATTGGGAGATTGATTACTTTGGATTATCCAGGTGGCCCAGTGTAATCACAAGCATCCTTAAAAGCGGAAGAAGGAGACAAAAGTGAGTCAGAGAAAGGTGTTGTTGTGGAATAATAGTCGACATTGCTGGCTTTGGAAGATTAAGTAAGGGGGCTACAAGGCAAGAAATGTGGGTAACTTTTAAAAGCTGGAAAGGCCAACAAAACAGATTCCCCATTACAGCCTCCAGAAGGGAATCAAGCCCATGGTGATTTTAGCCTATTGAGTTCCATGTCAGACTTCAACAGAGGTGTAAGATAATAAATTTGTGTTGCTTTAAGCCACTAAGTTTGTGGTAATTTGTTCCAGCAGCAACTGAAAACTAATATCGAGGGCCATCGGAAAGGCCATTGTAAGACCACTTAGGGAGCTATAGTGTAGTCCATGGTGAGGATGAAGGTGATCTGGGCTAAATTGGTGATAGCAGGGAGAGAGACACATAGGTGGATCCGTCCAGGCTGTGCATTGGATGAAGAGTGCTAGGTTTCTGGCACAGGCAGCTGGAGGAATGAAATATTTTCACTAAGATGGGGAGATTGGGAAAGGGGAAGATAATGGCCGAGACCAAGAGTTTGGCTTTGGGCCTGTTACAGGTTTAATGTGCCTATGAAACATTCAAGCAATAAAGCCAAAGAGGCAATTGGTAGGTGGGTCTGGAGAGTGGGTTAGAAGTGGCAGTTTTGGGCTTAGTCTTTTAAAGTCTTTGGCTTTTAAAATCATGACAGTAAGTGAGACCCTTAGGACAGTGTTTCTCAAACTTTTAGTACCGTTGCAGATCACCAATCTTAAACAAGAAAGTAGTATTTAAAAAATTAATGTTTTTATTGTAGAAAAAAGATAGTTTTGCAGCCTCTTACAAAGTATGTATCTAACTTGTTATTTATTTATTTTTACTTTATTTTATTTTATTATGTTATGTTAGGTCACCATACAGTACATCATTAGTTTTTGATCTAACTTGTTGAAAGATAGCTTGAGATGTAGGTTAGATCCAGACACTGATTTTTTTTTTTTTTAAGATTATATATTTATTTATTTGACAGAAAGAGAGCGAACCCAACCAGGGGGAGCGGCAGGCAGAGGGAGAGGGAGAAGCAGGCTCCCCACTGAGCAAGGAGCCCGATGCGGGGCTTGATCCCAGAACCCCGGGATCATGACCTGAGCTGAAGGCAGACGCTTAACTGACTGAGCCACCCAGGCATCCCTGACTTTTTTTTTTTTTTTTTTTTTACCCTGTATTTCTACTAAATTAGGAAATTCCATGTTATAATTTTAGATTGTCAGGATTTGCAACTGGTGTTTGCTGGCTCTGTCAGATGTTTTAGAATGCCAAGATCAAACACATATTGAGAAAGTATGAGAAGATTTCTCCCTGAAGTCTATTCCTAGTGTCCAGTCAGTTGCCAAATTGACACACTTAAAAGATTAAGTAACTGTAGGAGCAAATGTTTCAACCAGCCTGAACATTTGGAAGATAGGAGCAAATGTATTCTTAGTCATTCTTTGATTACTTCAGTCTCTGGAAAGTATCTGTTCGAGTTATGTTGTAACATTTGGATGTGTTCTTTATATATCCACAATAATAAAATCAGTCTCACTCTCTGATGAGTGAAGAAAGCCATCAGATTCTGGGAAGGAATCACACCCTAGCAATCGAACCATTTGTAGCATAGTTTCGTGACTGAAAAATCTGGTACCTTGTTCTCCTCATTAAAAATTGGGAATTCTGGCCTTGAAATAGTAGGTTTAGGTTATTTCAGATGCCGGGTGTATTTTAGCTATTATATACTTAAGCAGGCCTCTGGGAATCAAGAATGGCTATTAGTATTATCAGCATCATAAAGAAATATTTTTATCTCATCTGTCCTTTTGGAAACTCTTGTCAGCACTTTTTTCCTTGATACCCTTTAAACTCAAGTAGAAGGGTGATTTTGCAAACACTGCCATTTCCACACATTCGAGAGCACATACTGAGTTGTCAAGATTTGCTGATACTTAATTTTCATTGTTTTCTTCAACATTCAGTTACAATCAGGAGGCATATTGTTTACTTCTTTCTAATTGTTCCATGTGTTTAAAACACCTTTTAGTGATGCAGCAATACCTTTTCTTGCTGTTTGTATAGCTCGTGGTCTGTCAGCTTTGAGTGGGTTGCACCTTTTCCAGCCCATGTCACAGCTCACAGAAGCATCATCGTCTAAATGAAAACTGTCTTTGTGCTGTGAGTTTTCACTGATAAGCAGAACAAAAAGTTGTTGAGTACTTCTGCCTCATTACAGAGTATATATGATATAAGAACCGATTTATGTTTTCTCTACAAGTAGTTTGTTCAGTTTTAAAACAAAGTATATGCTGAAACACTCATGTGATAATAATTGCTCTCTCATAACATGTACCATTGATACTCTGTGACTTCCAATAGAGTCATTTAATAAAGAAATTTTGTCAATAGCTTGTTTCTTTTCACAATTTGGTTGGGCATTAAATTTGGACTGACAGTTTCTCAACGATATCAAGACCTTTACCTGTTTTAGCTGAGGAATGCCTCTTTATTCTTGGTCTCTTCTCTACCTTATCAACAAAGTAAATTGATTTGAGGCTTTGTTTTAAAATGATGTGAAAGTTTACTTGGTTTTACACCACCATATTTGCTGAACACTAGCTGATATGAACTGATCAGCATAGACTGAACATAATGACATAGTTGGTAACTTTAAAGAAATTAAATTTTCATGAAAATCATTATTACTCTTATATTTCAACTTTACAAAATATATATGAACAAATTTCTTTAATTTCTCCTCTGAAAATGCCTGTGAACTACTTCATAATTCTTGAGGACCATGTTTCGAAGATGCTGAGAAAGACAAGAAAAGGGGCTAGGACTGAGCCCACAGAGCCTAAAAGTTACAGGCTGCATAGAAATTAAGGTACAAAGGAGATCAAGAACTTGTGGCCAAAAATTCAAGACAGTCTAGAGAGTATGATTTCATGGAAATCAAGAAAAGGGTAAACTGTGGAATGTTACTGAGTGGTCAAGTAAGATGAGAACTGATAAAAGAGCATAGGATTTAGCAACATTGAAGCTCATTGGAAGTCCTAGCAAGTGCTGTTTCTTGTTTGTTTGCTTGTTTGTGATGGTGGTGGAAGATACTGGGCCAGAAGCTAGAAAAACTAAATTAGAGTGGATTTTAGAGTGAATGGAAAGTGAGGCAATGAAAATGGTGTGTGTAGACAAAGAATTATACTTAATCCACCAAAGGAGATAAAATGGAATCCTAAAAGTACTCAATCTAAAAGAAGATTGAAAAAGATGAAAAGGGGAACAAAGAACAGATGGAACAAAAGCAAATAACAAGATGATAAACTTAAACCTAACTATATCAATAATCATACCAAAGTAAATGCTGCATGCATATCAATTGGAACACAGATTGTCAGATTAGAGTAAAAACTAAGACCTGACTCTAAGTTGTCTACAAGAAACACACTTCGAATATAAAGACACAAACAGGATAAAACTAAATGGAAGGAGAGCTATGGTGCTGACACCAGTCAAGAGAAAGCTTGAGTGGTATATTAGATTTCAGATTAATGATATTATCAGGGATAAAGAATGTCATTTCCTATGCTAAAGAATTCATTTAATCAGTAACAATCCTAAACATTTATATTCCTGATAATAGAGCTTCAAAATACATAAAGCAAAATTAATGGAACTGTAAAGGGAAATAGACAAATCAATCCCATTCTAGTTGGAGATTTTAATACTCCTCTCTCAGTAATTGCTAGAATAAGTAGGTACACATGAGCAAGGATACAGAGGACTCGAACAACACTATCAACCAACTTGATCTAATTCACATTTATAGACCATTACACTTAACAGCAGTTGAATACAATTATTTTTTTTCAACTACATGGGGAACATTTCACGTGATAGACCATATTCTGGGCTGTAAAACAAGTCTTAGTACATTTAAAAGAATTCAAGTCATGTACAGTATGCTATCTGATCAAAATGGAATTAAATTAGGATTCAGTAAAAGAAAGATCTGTAAAACCTGCAAGCATTTGGTAAGTAAATAACACTTTAACCCATTAATCAAAGAGAGAAAATGTGAAGACAACATATCAAATTTGTGGTATGTTGCTATAACAGTACTTAGAGGGAAAGTTATGGCTACTTTGATGCCTATATTGGAAACGAAACGTCACAAATTAGTGACTACAGCTTCCTCCTTAAGAAACTAGAAAAAGAAGAGCGAATTAAACTCAAGCAGGGGCAAGGAAATAAAATTTAGAATGGAAATCACTGAAACGAAAACCAAAAAATTAATGAAAGCAGAAGCTGTTTTTTTGTTTGTTTTGAGGAACATCAGTAGAATTGATAAACCTCCAGCCAGACAGATCAGGAGAAAAAGAATTCAAATTATTACTGACGATGAGAGAGGTAACATCACTACAGACATTAAAGGGTAGTAAGGGAATGTTATGAACAATTTAATGTCAATCAGATGGCCACTTAGATGAAATGGGCATATCCTAAGGCACAGACTACTGAAGTTCCCTCAAGAAGAAATAACATGAATAATCCCAAATCTGTTAAAGAATTTAAATTTATGGAAAAGGCCTACCCACAAAGAAAACTCCAGGCACAGATGGTTTCCCTGTAAATTCTAACAATATTTAAGGAAGAAACAATACTAATTCTGCACAAGCTTTCAGAAAATTGAAGAGAAGGTTATACTTCACAACTCGTTCTATGAAGCCATCATTACCCTGATACCAAAACCAGACATTACAAGAAACTATAGATGAATATCCCTAATGAACATAGATACAAACATTTTAAGCAAAATTTTAGTGAATTGAGTCTAACATATAAGAAGGTTAATTCATAATTACAAAATGGTGTTTATCCTAAAAATGCAGGTTGGTTTAATATTTGAACAGCAACAAAGTAATTCACCATATAAACAAACTAAAATGAAAAACAATATGATCATTTCAATGTATGCAGGAAAGCATTTGACAAAATCCAGTATCCCTGATAAAAACTCTCAGCAACCTAGGAATAGAAGGGAACTTGCTCAACCTGATAAGAGGTATGCAGAAAAGGGCTAACTCAGCAGGCCTAGGGTGCTCAAACCATGTACATTCTCAAGAAAGGCCTGTTTCCATGACTGTCCTTTCCCTAGCTCCAGAGAACTGAGCTCTTAGAATAGTTTGTCTAATGAGTGTATTTGCATACCTGAGATCTTGAGCTATGCTATACCAGTTTATCCAGATAGTTTACACTGGCAATGTGATTTATGGTGAACACCTGCTTTCTCTCTGGAGGTCTGGAATGTCAGCAGCTGAGGTCAGTCACATACTTGTATGACTAACTCCTAGTAAAAACCCTGGACACCTAGGCTCAGGTGAGCATCCCTGGTTGGCAACATTTTGCACTGGTCACATATGGTTGCTGGAAGAATTAAGTGTGTCCTATGTGACTCCACTGGGAGGGAACACTTGGAAGCTTATGCGTGGTTTCCTCTGGATGTCACTCCATGCGCTTTTCCCCTTTGCTTATTTCACTGTGTATATTTTTACTATAATAAACTGTAACCGTGAGTAGAACAACTTCCGAGTCCTGTGAGTCCTTCTCCTGTGAGACCAAGGGTGCCCCTGACATAAGGGGCATTTACAAAGTACCTATATCTAATATCAGACTTAAGAGTGAAAGACTGAATACTTTCTCACTAAGACCAGGAACAAACAAATGATGTCCATTCTTTATTTGACATTGTACTTGAGATGATAATCAGTGCAATAAGGCAAGAAAAAGAAGGCATGAAAAAGAAATAACAGGCATCTATATGCTAAAAGAAAGTGAGGCTATCTATATCTATCTATAAAATGCCTATTTTATAGATATATGCCTAGAAAATCTGATGGAATGTCCAAAAATGTAGAACAAATAAGGGTTTAGTAAGGTTGCTCAATGCAGGATCCATGTACAAAAAATAATGTATCTCTAAATACAAGCAACATTCAATCAGAAATTGAAATTTACATGCAATTCCATTTACAGTTATAACAGAAATATGGAATACTTAGGCATGAATCTTGCATAAATGATGTACAAGATCTATACACTGAAAACCAGAAAACATTACTGAAAAAAGTTAAGACGTAAATAAGTCAAGAGATACGCCTCATTTGTGGGTTGGAATACTCAATATTGTTGAGATGGCAGTGATCTCCAAATAGATCACTACGCCATCCCAATCAAAATTGAAAGGACCTAGTATAGCCAAGCAATTCTGAAAAAGAACAAATTTGGAGCACTAACACTCCTGATTTAAAGATTCAGTGTGAAACTACAGTCATCAAAACAGTGTAGTATTGGCAGCAAGATAGAGAAAATGATTATTAGAACAGAACAGATTCCAGAAATAGACCCACAAACATATAGATAACTGACTTATTATTTTTTTTTAATAAAAGTAAGGTTAAGTGGAGAAAGGACAGTTATTCACTGTTTGGTCAGAGGCTGTGTTTAAGCCCCTTGTGCCAGTGAGACTTCCACCCTGTGTTGATCCATCCATGTGCAGCTTAGGAAATGTTTTCAAGTTTGTCCCATGACCTGCTCTGATCATTCCTGGGTGGACTCAACCTAGTGCTTGTACACAGCCTTCCTGACTCTCATGGTTAATTGTAATTCCAGGAGGGCTTTTCTTGGTTATCCCTGGTTCTCTGTATTAAATTTCTGTATTCTCTACCATTTGGCTTGTATTAGGGCTTTGGGCTTCTTGGTTGTTTTTCCTCAAGATTTCCATTTTTTTTTTCCAATAATGTTCTTAGGTATGAGGTTCTCTATTTTCTGTTCAAAATAAAGTCAGTCCCTTCAGAGAGAGATGTGGAGGTCTTTGTCCTTATGGTGTGCCTTTTCCCTTCAGTAGAACCCCTGCACCACTACACTTGGGGCTGGAGGTGGGAGCTGACTTTTCCCACAGGGATACCTGCACTTTAGATAGAAGGGGTATTGGCAGCCCTGGTCTTCAACTAGGTTGGTAGCAATCAGGACTCAGTATTCTTAACCTACTGAGCCTGGAGTAGAGTTCCACCAAATGAACTGGGACTGGGTGGAAGAGCCAGGAGTTCAGTCTCCTCTGTTGCCTGCTCAGAATAGACCCATACCTCTAGGCTGAAGAAGATGAGAAACACTAGCAGTCTGCCCCTTCCAGGATGAAACTAGCCCAGGACCAGGAGCTGGAGGGAAAGGAAGCTCCTGTCTTCTTTTCTGCACATGACTGAGGTAGATCTTCTGTAACATAGCATTGATGGAATGGGGGTAATGGACTATATCTTAGTCAAATGCCAGACTCTTGCCTGTTCTGAGATTTAGTAGATTTTCTTGATTAAATGTTTCTCCCATTTGCTGTATGCCCTTAGGACAATTTCTAGAGACTTTATATGTTTTTTGTTTGTTTTTATTCCTTAAAATACTGTTCACCAATTAGAATGTGGTTTTGCTGGGGAGAAGGTCCACTGAGCTCCTTACTCTGTCATTCCACAAGTTCCGCCCTGCGTTCAAGCTTTTAATAGCAAACTTTGGATCTTCTTTCTGTAGAGACAAGGAAGTTTTCATTACCAAATATGATTTTCTCAAGATTATACTAACGTAATATATTTTGTTAACTACAATAAACTTATCAGAAAGCTTTTAACCAGTCTGGAAGTTGGTTTATTTTTCTCCTATGGACTGGGATTTTGACTTTACACTCATTTTCCACATAGCTTTTCTATTTGATGATCCAGATTAATTGTTCCCAGGCCCCATAAATACTGTCTTTGGAATAGATGGCATTATAGACAGATACCACCAACATACCCCCTGCACTTGAAATTTTACAAAATGCTTTTTCACTTTATACTACCTTTTTTCTTCATAACCTGGTGTGCAGGAAGTATCAGTCCTGCCAATTAAAAACTGAAAATCGGCATGGTGGCTAAATTCATTCAGCTAGCATTTATTGTCTACTCCATGATAGACAACTTGCACACATTCCTTTTATTGCCCATAAAAATGTTCTAATCTAGATCCATTGTATTTTAAAGTTACTAATTTAAACTTGACTTACTCTTTGAACCTAATTACACAGAATAGCCCTTCCTTTGGAGGGGAAACTTATTGTAGAAAACCTAAGACTTAGTCTTATGAACTAAGTCTTTGCAAAGAGCCATAGTATCTGGGAAGCAAAGCAACCAAATTAAGCTTTGGCAACAGGAGAGAAGGAGCAACTGTCTGTATGTGAAAATGAGGCCATGGGGGTTGGCAGTTTAATGAAGAAGTGATGCTCAAGAGCCTTTGGGTGTTTCTTTAATCTTCTTTGTACTGCTAACTCTATGATTCTATTTTTTGTTTTGTTTCAAGTTTTTATTTAAATTCTAGTTAGTTAACATATAGTGTAATATTAGTTTCAGGAGTAAAATTTAGTGATTCATCACTTACATGTAATACCCAGTGCTCATCACAACAAGTGCCTGCTAATACCCGTTACCCATTTATCACATCCCCCCACCCACCTCCCCTCCAGCAACCCTCAGTTTGGTCTCCATAGTTAAGAGTCTGTTTTATGGTTTGCCTCTCTCTCTTTTTTCCACCTATGTTCATGTTTTGTTTCTTAAATTCCACATCTGAGTGAAATTATATGGTATTTATCTTTCTTTGACTGAATTATTTTGCTTAGTATAGTACACTCTACCTCCATCCGTGTCATTGCATATGACAAGATTTCATTCTTTTTATATCTGAATAATATTCCATTGTGCATATTATATATATATAAATATCATGGACATATGCATGATGATATATATATATATCATCAGTTGATGGACATTTGGGCTCTTTCTGTAATTTGGCTATTGTTGATAATGCTGCTATAAACATTGGGGTACAGGCATCTGTCCCTTCAAATCAGTATTTTTGTGTCCTTTGGGTAAATACCTAGTAGTGCAATTGCTGAGTTGTAGGGTGGTTCTATTTTTAACTTTTTGAGGAACCTCCATACTGTTCTCCAGAGTGGCTGCACCCATTTGCATTCCCACTAACAGTGTGAGGGGTTTCCCCTTTCTTCGCATCCTCACCAACATCTAAGTTTCCTGTGTTGTTAATTTTAGCCATTCCGACAGGTGTGAGGTAGTGTCTTATCGTGGTTTTGATTTGTATTTCCCTGCTGATGAGTCATGTTGGGCATCTTTTTATGTGCTATTAGCCATCTGTATGTCTTTGGAAAAACATCTATTCATGTTTTCTGCCATTTTTTTTAAGGTTTTATTTATTTATTTGACAGAGAGAGAGACAGCAAGAGAGGGAACACAAGCAGGGGGAGTGGGAGAGGGAGAAGCAGGCTTCCCGCGGAGCAGGGAGCCTGATGCAGGGTTCGATCCCAGGACCCTGGGATCATGACCCGAGCCAAAGGCAGACGCTTAATGACTGAGCCACCCAGGCGCCCCTCTTCTGCCATTTCTTAACTGGATTATTTGGTTTTTTTTGGGTGTTGAGTTTGATAAATTCTTTATAGATTTTTGGATACTAAGCCTTTATGAGATATGTCATCTGCAAATATCTTCTCCCATTCCATAGGTTGCCTTTTAGTTTTGTTGATTATATCCTTTGCTGTGCAGAAGATGTTTATCTTGATGAAGTCCCAATAGTTCATTTTTGCTTTTGTTTCCCTTGCCTCTGAGGACATGTCTAGTTGAATTTATTTTTGTGTATGGTTTAAGAAAGTGGTCCACTTTCATTCTTCTGAATGTGGCTGTCCAGTTTTCCCAACAGTCATTTGTTGAAGAGACTGTCTTTTTTCATTGGATATTCTTTCTTGCTTTGTCAAAGATTAGTGGACCATAGAGTTGAGGGTCCATTTCTGGGTTTTCTGTTCTGTTCCATTGATCTATGTGTCTGTTTTTGTGCCAGTACCATAACTGTCTTGATGACTAGTTTTGTAATATAACTTGAAGTCCAGAATTGTGATGCCTCCAGTTTTGCTTTTCTTTTTCAAGATAGCTATGGCTATTCAGGGTCTCTGTGGTTCCATACAAATTTTAGAATTGTTTGTTCTAGCCCTATGAAAACAGCTGGTGGTACTTTTTTTTATGATAATATTACACATTTGATTTTATTTGGTATTATTTCTTTTTTTTAAATTTTATTTTATTATGTTATGTTAGTCACCATACAATACATCATTAGTTTTTGATGTGGTGATCCACGATTCATTGTTTTCGTATAACACCCAGTGCTCCATGCAGTACTTGCCTTCCTTAATACCCAGCACTGGGCTAACCCATCCCCCCACCCCCTCTCCTCTAAAACCCTCAGTTTGTTTCTCAGAGTCCATAGTCTCTCATGGTTCATCTCTCCCTCCAATTTCCCCCCCTTCCTTTTCCCCTTCCTTCTCCTAATGACCTCCATGCTATTCCTTATGTTCCACAAATAAGTGAAACCATATGATAATTGACTTTCTCTGCTTGACTTATTTTACTTAGCATAATCTCCTCCAGTCCCATCCATGTTGATGCAAAAGTTGGGTATTCATCCTTTTTGATGGCTGAGTAATATTCCATTGTATATATGGACCACATCTTCTTTATCCATTCATCTGTTGAAGGGCATCTCGGCTCTTTCCACAGTTTGGCTGTTGCGGACATCGCTGCTATGAACATTGGGGTGCATATG
>NC_138373.1:70087222-70123622 GCF_054177405.1 Leptonychotes weddellii | reverse complement strand
TCTATTTCTTCCTGTTTCGGTTTTGGTAGTTTGTAAGTTTCTAGGAACTTATTTTATTTATTTATTTTTAAAGATTTTATTTATTTATTTGGGATAGAGCGAGAGTGAAAGAGAGAGAGGGAGAGAGAGAGCACAAGCAGGGGGAGCAGCAGGCAGAGGGAGAAGCAGGCTCTCCACTGAGCAGGGAGCCCAATGTGGGGCTCGATCCCAGGACTCTGGGATTATGACCTGAGCCGAAGGCAGGTGCTTAACCGTATGAGCCACTCAGGCGCCCCTCTAGGGATTTATCCATTTCTTCCAGATTGCCCAGTTTGTTGGCATATAGTTTTTCATAATATTTTCTTATTATCGTTTGTATTTCTGTGGTGTTGGTTGTTATCTCTCTTCTCATTCATGATTTTATTTATTTGGGTCCTTTCTCTTTTCCTTTTGATAAGTCCGGCTAGGGGTATATCAATTTTATTGATTCTTTCAAAGAATAGGCTCCTGGTTTCATTGATCTGTTCTACTGTTTTTTTTGTTTCTATATCATTTATTTTTGCTCTAATCTTTATTATTTCCCTTCTCCTAGCTTTAAGCTTTATTTTCTGTTCCTTTTCTAGCTCCTTTGAGTATAAGGTTATGTTGTGTATTTGAGACTTTTCCTGCTTCTTGAGAAAGTCTGTATTGCTACATACTTACGTCTTATGACCACTTTTGCCACATCCCAAAGGTTTTGGACTGTTGTGTTCTCATTTTCATTTGTTTCCAGGTATTTTTTAAATTTCTTCTTTAATTTCCTGGTTGACCCATTCATTCTTTAGTAGTATGTTATTTAACCTCCATGTATTTGTGGTCTTTCCAAATTTTTTCTTCTGGTTGACTTCAAGTTTCATAGCATTGTGGTCAGAAAATACGCATGGTATGATCTCAATCTTGTAGTACTTGTTGAGGCCTGATTTGTGACCCAGTATGTGATCTATTCTGGAGACTATCCCATGTGCACTTGAAAAGAATCTGTATTCTGCTTTAGGATGAAATGTTCTGAATATGTTTATTAAGTCCATCTGGTCAGTTGTTTTCTTATTGATTTTCTGCTTAGATGATCTGTCCATTGCTGTAAGTGCGGTGTTGAAGTCCCCTATTATTATTTTATTATTACTAATGAGTTCCTTTATGTTTGTTATTGTTTTATGTATTGGGGGGCTCCCAAGTTGGGGGCATAAATATTTATAATTGTTAGATTTTCTTCCTGGATAGACCCCTTTGTTATGATATAGTGTCCTTCTTCATCTCTTATTACAGTCTTTGGTTTAAAATCTAGTTTGTCTTATGTAAGTATGGCTACTCCAGCTTTCTTTTGATGACCATTAGCATGATAAATGGTTCTCCATCCCCTCACTTTCAATCTACAGGTGTCTTTAAATCTAAAATGAGTCTCTTGTAGGCAGCATATAGATGGGTGTTGTTTTTTTATCCATTCCAAAACCCTATGTCTTTTTATTGGAGCCGTCCATTTACAATTAGAGTGATTATTGAAAGATACGAATTTAGTACCATTGTGTTACCTGTAAAGTTGTTGTTTCTGGTGATGTTCTCTGTTCCTTTCTAGTCTTTGTTGCTTTTGGTCTTTTTATTCCCCACTTGAAGAGTCCCCTTTAATATTTCTTACAGGGCTGGTTTAGTGGTCACAGACTCCTTTAGTTTTTGTTTGTCTGAGAAACTCTTTATCTCTCCTTCTATTCTGAATGATAGCCTTGCTGGATAGAGTATGCTTAGCTGCATATTTTTCCTCAGCACGTTGAATATATCATGCCACTCTCTTCTGTCCTGCCAAGTTTCTGTGGAGAGGTCTGCTGCTAACCTTATTTGTTTTCCCTTGTAAGTTAAGGATTTCTTTTCTCTTGCTGCAGGATTTTTTTCCTTATCTCTATATTTTGCAAGTTTTACAATATGTCTTGGTGTTGCCCTGCTTTTGTTGATTTTGATGGGAGTTCTCTGTGCCTCCTGGATTTGGATGTCCATTTCATTCCCCAGATAGTTTTCAGCTATAATTTGCTCAGATAAAACTTCTGCCCCTTTTTCCCCTCTCTTCTTCTGGGACTCCTATGATACAAATGTTACTATGCTTTATGGAGTCATTGAGTTCCCTAAGTCTACATTTGTGATCTGATACTTATCTTTCCCTCTTCTTTTCGGCTTCATTATTTTCCATAATTTTATCTTCTATATCATTTACTCATTCCTTTGTTTCTTCCATCCTGTGGTCATTACATCCAGTTAGTTTCACATCTCAGTTGTAGCATTTTTTTTTTTTTTTTTTGTAAATTTCGGCCTAACCAGTGTTTAGGTCTTTTTTCTCTGCAGTAAGGACTCCCTGGTATCTTCTATGCTTTTCTCAAGCCCAGCTAGTATCCTTATGATTGTTGTTTTAAATTCTGGATCAGGCATATTACTTATATCTGCTTCAATCAGATCACTGGCCATGACCTTTTCTTGTTCTTTCTTTTGGGATGAATTCCTCCATCTTGGCATTTTGTCTAGGTCTGTCTTCTTCTGTGTGTTAGGAAAGCCCGTTATGTTTTCTGTTCCTGAGAGTAATGGCTTTATGAAGAAGAGGTCATATAGTGTCCAGGGCCTGGTGCTTCAGGGAGTGTCTCTGGTGTGTGCTGCGTGCACTCTGCTGCTATGTTTTGGCTGTTCTGTCCTTCAGGCCGGTCGTCTGCAGAGGCTGTCCTCGCCTGCAGTGGGCAGTGTTTGGACCTTGTCCAGAGTGTGGCAAGTTTTAACTAGGTATGCTCTGGTTGGCTTGTTAAAAGAAACCAGATCCTATTTCCAGCAGAGCTGGAGCTTTGCAGCACTCTGTGGTCAGGAGACTTGGTGGCTGTGGGGTTTGTGCTAGTCATTCTGGGGGAGGAGCCTGCTGCTCTGGCTCTCAGGCACACTTGCCCTAGTGAAGCAGCACCCACAGAGTGCAGGGGAGCAGGGCTTGGTGTAAGCAGTTTAGGTTGACTCTGTTGGCACTGTGCTGCTTACCGAGGTTACTTTATGCTGAGGGGTGGGGGAGGGAAATTGTGCCAGACCTCTCCTGTGCCCCAGGGGAGGGGAATTTGTGCCTGCAGCTGTCTGGGCAGCCCTCCCAGAAGAGCCTACAATCTCCCCTCCTGTGTCCCAGGCGTCCTTCAGATCCCTGCCTTCACCCTGTCTGTGTCCGGTCCATCTGCCCACCCGGCAGCACAGTGCACCTGTCTTCTATCTCAGGCAGGCCAGCTGAGTTCTAAAACTCTTAGCTCCCTGGCTAACTCTATGATTATAGACAAAATAATTGCATTTTATCTGCTTCATTTCCCCCCTAACTTTAATTGGAGGATAGTGACTTATCCTGCACATGGGGCTATGGAAGACAAAAAATTCTGTAGAATTTGAAGTGCTTTAGGAATGTTCTGTATGGTGGCACCTTTCTATAGTGCTAACTTCTCCAAAATAAGGATAAAGATGAGTCTGTCCTGGGTCTGACCCAAAGCTACTTATGACAGGAAGTTCTGGAAGGACTTTGGTAAAACACACTTGTAACCTGGCTTAAAGTGTGATCTTAGGGACAATGTGACATAGCAAAGCACACATGATACGTGTATACTGTATAAAGGGTATTTTCTACTTCCTATTTCTTGTTTTCATTTCCCTTTTCTAGTAGAGAAAAGATAGAACTCATAAGCCAAATGTTTATCTTAACTATTACCTTTAAACTCATCCTTCCACATTTGGGGAGTTACTTTCAGAAGAAAAAATAAATTTAGGTTTTTCTTGCTTTCTTTCTTTCTCACAGTAAAATGGCCAAACAATGTGAACAGTAATAGGAGGAAGAGCAGAAGTTGTGAATAGTTAACCTGGACAATTGATCTTAAATTTCAAATCCTTGCCTTTATTTTCTGATTAAAAGGTATAAGGCAAATAGTGGGTCCTATACCTGAAGCTCTTGACCCTAGAGTGTTCTATTTTTCATTTCTTAGCAGCCAGTCAACTTTAAAAAATGAAGGAAAAATCCAGAAAATAATCATAAAGCATTCCTTGGAGAAGTTTCCAAACATGAATAAAAAATAACAAGCCCCCTTCATTGAGCTCAGGTACTGTACTTGGCACTTAACTGCATTATCTTATTCATTACTAACAATGGCCCAATGAGGAAGGAACCTTTAATCTCTATTTTGTGAAGAGGAAACTGCCCTAGACAAGGTAATTAGAAGCTTACGCCAGGTTACACAGCTTCTGGAAACAGGATGGACCATTTTAAGTAATGAAATTTAAAGCAAATATTTTCTAAATTACCCAAGTAGTGCATATTCTTTGTAAAAAAAAAAAAAATCAAAGATGTAGGAAATAAAATTTTTAACAAATCACCAATAACCATATATGTGTGTATGTGTGTATATGATTACACACACACACAAAGATTGGAAAGACACAGAATAAGTGATAGTGTTGGTTAACCCTGGAGAAGGAAGGTGAGAAGATACCAGAAATGGAAGGGACGGTCAAAAACATGTTTAGCTTTATCTAGAATGTTCTGACTTTTTGCACAGGGACTGTTTTCATATATCAGTTGTGCAAATTTAATTTTTTTAAAAACCCTCAAGGAATGAGGACACATTCCAGATAAAGTTAATCATCTTTGACTAACCTCATCACCCCTTTTCTGGTGACCCTCTCTTCATCACAATCTCTACTCAAGAATGTTTAAACCTTTTCAAAGATAGTGTGGACATAAGTTACTTGATAAAGGGAAGATTGTAGAATTGTTGATAATGAAGTATAAGGCAGTATACTATGGCAGTTACGCGCACAGACCCTGGATCCAGACTGCCTGGGTTTGGATCCTGGCTGCCCTATTGTATGATCTCTCTGTGCTCCAGTTTCCTCCTTTATAAATTTGGGATAATAATACCTATCTTACCGGGTTGTCATGAATCCTAAATGAGTTATTATCTGTACATTACTTAGCACCTGGCACACTGTAGGAGCCAGATAAGGGTTGCTATAGTCATTATTGTTATCCTGACACTTAGAAAAAGCTATGATAAATTGTTGTATAGGCTTTTTCAGACTTTTTATCTGTATGTGTGTACATATACACATACAGACATGTACATACACATAGATTCACATGGGTAAATATAGGTGAATTTTTATGAAAATTGGATCATACTATTTCTATTTATTATAACCTTTTTTTGTACTCAACACTATAGATTATAAACATCTTTCCATGCCATGGAATAATGAATGTTTAAAACAAATCTCAGGTGTGTTTGGTCTTAGCTAGTTGTGATAGCATGGATTCTTTTTGACCAAATGTGTGAACATATGATAAGACAGAAATTTCTTGGCACTATATTGAAAATCTGGAGTGCTTATAGATATTGACACAGCTTACTTAAATGGTTGAATGGGCATTGATATGTCTTACCTGAGTGTATAATTATTTGTCTTATCTGTTAAGCAGTGATATTCAGCCTTTGTTAAATGTTTATCTTCAGAGTCAATATGCCAGAGAGAATGGTATTTTTAAAGGGTCACTGTGGGAAGGACACTTGGAATATAGTTCTTTGTAGTAAGAAAAATGATGTAGAAAAAGTACATTGGTTATTAAGAAAAGTATTTCTTCTTCTGCCTCTTTCTGGCTTCTCAGGAGATGTTTCACAAAACGGAAGAATTCTTACCCAAGAGGACGGATAGTGAAATGGATGAGATGGACACGTCGGACACCCAGTGGGGCTGGTTTTACCTGGCGGAGTGTGGGAAGTGGCACATGTTTCAGGTACTTCCTTTCCAGAACGTACCAGAAGGGCCTCAGGTCCACTTAGCGCCACCTTGCTGCCGCGCTGCGTGCCAGTGCAGACCCTGAAGGACATTCAGCCTTAAGGACATCAGATAGCTTGACTAAAAGAAAAAAGAGGAATCCTTCTAGTCCTTTTCCTTTTCATTTCCCCAGGTTTTCTCAATCATGTATTTAGAAGAAGCAGTGCGCATTCACTGCGCGTACAGAGGGCGAGTGTGACTGAGTTGTGTAGTGTCAGTACGGCCGAGCAACTCCAAGTTCCGTTTGGTGGACAAGGAGAAGGGGAAGAGAGCAAGCCCATATTAAGCACCTTGTGTCCGCCAGGTATTATGATAGATGCCACAGGTATCTTTTCTCCTTTAGCCTCCCAGCAGCTCTGAAGCAGATGCTAATACTCTCACAGGCCAAGAGACTGAAACTCAGAAAAGGTCACAGAATCCGTCCAGAGTCACATACAGCTAGGGAATTTGAACCCATACTCAAAAGCTTGTGGTCTTCTTTTACTTCCAAGCCTGCTTAAAGGAGATTTGAGCCAGTGAGGAAGTTGTAATTATTGTAATAATAATAATAATAATTGTAATATGCAATATTATTATAATAATAATTATTATTGTAATAATTATTGTAATCATAACAATTTGGAAAGAGGGGTTCTAAGCAGTTGCTGGAGTTTCTTTGCTGGAAATCCTGACACCGTTTTGCACACGCTGGCTCAGCTGTGATTCTCCCTGTGTGTGGGAACTAGAACAGGCCATCAGTGAGTTCCCCGTGTTGCTCCATTCTCTGTCTCTTGTGACCACAGAACCGCCTCTGTGGCCAAGCCATTGATGTGAACAGCTGGTAAATGAAACTTTCTGGTTTGTCTTAAAGCCGGATACCAACATTCAGTGTTCAGTTAGCAGTGAAGATATCGAAAAAAGCTTCAAAACAAACCCTTGTGGCTCCATTTCTTTTACTACTTCCAAATTCAGCTACAAGATAGACTTTGCAGGTATGTTTTTTTTTCCCTAATAGTTGTGTGTTTTTAGTCTATCGATATGATAAAATCTACAGTTCTGTAGATGAGAATTAGTTGATGTATTTGTAAACAGTGAAGTAAATCCTTTTTGTCACACACAGAAATCTCTCTATAAAAACTCAAGATTTAAAATCTTGAGCAACATTACCTTTTATAAAGGAGTATTTGTATGCTTATCGATAACTAATGTATATGGAGATTGTCGTATATTTTGAGCTTATGTAACACTTCTCTTCTAAGGAACACAAAACACTTTTTAGCTGTTTTCTTCATCATCCCTTCAGCCTTTTGAAATAGCTGGGAATCTTTTTATTTTAAGGATCAATCTGAGAGGTTAGTAACACTAGCTGGTGATAGTTTGAAGACCAAAGTTCAGCTGAACGACCCATCTCCTAGTGTCTTTGCCGGAAAACTATTTCTTTCATGGACATTGCCTTCTACCACTTTCTGATTTCATTGGCTCTTTCACAGAATAGCCAGCAATCTGGAAATTGGCCCCACTTTGGATCATCTGTGATATATGGGCATGGTTTTAGGTATCCCATGAAAAACCTGTCGGATTCAACTCTTTCAGTTTCAAGCTGTTAGTTTCAGCTGTTTATTGCACAGAGACATACAAGACCTGGATGCGGAGGATATTTTTTTTTTAAGATTTTATTTTTAAAGTAATCTGTACACCCACCATGGGGCTCGAACTTATAACCCCGAGGTCAAGAGTCATGTGCTCTACTGACTGAACCAGCCAGGCCCCCAGGGAGGCTTTCTTAATAAAGCATATTTTGGCTGCTACATGGCTCAGTCCTCTAGCTGGTGCATCCCAGCTTCTATGAGTAGTATCTTTATGACAGAGTTAGGAGTGTGTTGTGGTGCAGTAGGGTGGTGAAACCTTAGGAAATCCCCTTGAATGAGCTAAGGCCCGGAAATGGTGAAGGGGGGGGGGGCGGTTGTCCAGTAAGAGGTTGATGCAACCAAATCTCTAATGATTATTGTTTCCCCCAAAGCTTGTTTTATTAGCAAGAGTTATATTATGTTATAATATATTCTTATTACTCCTGACTAGCCATCACTTTTTTAATGACATTAGGCAAATAGACTGCCTTTAAGGGACCCCGATTATTTGTCTTTTGGCCTCAGTTTAGACAGAAGGCGTCCACTAGACCTTTTAGACGTCTTGTGTACAAGGGCCTATTTGAAGTAATACTGAGACATCATGATATGCACACACACCAGGCTTCATGACAAGGATGAAGTTTACCAAAGCATTTGGTAGATAATTCAGCAAGCCACATGTTTCTGAAAGAATATTTTCTATTAAACTGTATTTTGGGGAGAACTTTCAAACAATGCAGTTTATTTAAAAAATGTCTTTATCAAAGAATAGGAGTCACATACAATGATTCCATTTCACCAGCCCTCTATATAATGATATCAGCATTTTGCATGTACTATTTGCAACATTAGCCCCAACTATTCGGCCACAAGCCAACTCAGGTGCTCTTGATAAAAATGGTGAAACAGAAACTCAGAATGAGCTGCTATAAGAAGACACCACAGGCTTTGCTCCCTTTGCTGAGATGATCTTGCTTCTTCCTGCACAGCAGTGATGCCATTGTGGGCAGAACCTAAGAGAATCCAGAAAGGGCAGAACATACTTTATACCTTATAGCATTTGCCTGGATGGGCGGACCTCTTTATTTTGGAATGGGATGATGCCAGTTAGATAAGATAGAGGGGCTAGCATCTCACATTAAGCCTCAGTACTTAACTTTGTGGGCACGAAGAAATGGACCTGGTGATATCGCCACAGTTAAGGCACAAAAGAGAGAGTTAACTGGTCTTTTATCACTAGAATCTCTTTAAAAAGGATGTATTGCGTCTAGTGGGTTTTCTGTTTTTTGGCTTGGGAATACAATTTAGAGAGAAGGCGAGAAATGTACCAATTTTCGATATTCTGTGAATTGTGTTAAGTTTTATAGCAGTAACGTATCTTTTTACCATTCACAACATTTTTGGAGAAATCAAAGTAAGTACACTTTCCACTTAATAAACCAGCCGGAAGCTTTGGTTCTATAATTTCATTCTCTTCCGAGTACTCTTCATTTTCCTAAATTTGGAACTCTTGCACTGTAGCATCCATTTACTGTCAGTGGGGTACAGAAAGGAGCGGGCCCTGCCTACTGAGCCGCATGAGCCGAGCATCCTGTGCGTGAGCGTAGGTCACGGGATGAAGCCCGGCTCCTTGAATAGCACTTTTTTTTTTTTTAAAAAGATTTTATTCATTTGACAGAGAGAGAGAGAGAGCACAAGCAGGGGGGAGGGGCAGAGGGAGAGGGAGAAGCAGGCTCCCCGCTGAGCAGGGAGCCCAATGTGGGGCTTCATCCCAGGAGCCTGGGATCATGACCTGAGCCAAAGGCAGACGCTTAACGACTGAGCCCCCCACACGCCTCCTGAATAGCACTTTTATGTTGTGATAAGTAGATGTATGGTGAGGTGTCCTTGATAGACTGTGCTTATCAGCTCTTCCCTAAACCCCAAGGTGCTGTGGCTATGCATCTCCGTGACTATTTACAGCACAGTATGTTCCTACCACTTACCTAATATCTTTGTCTTTGTATACAGAAATGAAGCAAATGAATCTCATCACTGGAAAACAGCGCTTAATAAAAAGAGCCCCCTTTTCTATCAGTGCTTTCAGGTATTGTAAAGAGACTAGGGGTAGAAAGAGTGGGCTTTTCTCCTCTTAGTATTTGACAGAGGAACAAGTAGACTGAAAATGTTTGGGTAGGTTATTTCTTGATCTTGATATTGCTCTTTTTGTTACTGAATTTCACAATAGTTGATGAACTAACAATATGATTATTTTCTGCCCTTGTTTCCTTTCCTATTGTCCTCTTCATTTCCCCTTATATGTTTACATGTTTTTGTTTCTTTAGGACAGTTACAGAATGCCACATGGTCTCTGCTATAAGTCCTTGAAATAGCTTACTGAAGTAGGTTTGAATTAACTTGCAAATACTCTGACAGAACCATCCAGTTATGTGAGCCATAAATCCTAGGCAGTTGCCCACTTTGTCTCTGCCTCCACTTATCGCCATTGGGTGACTCCTGGGAGTGATTTCAAATCTGTCATGACCAAAGGAGGCCTACAGGAGCTGGGAGAGCGGCGGGCCAGCAGCATGGTTCTCTGCTCCTGGGGCTGGTTGCACATTTTCCTTTTTGCTCTCTCTGGCTATACACAGTCTGAAAAGAGAGACATAGATGCCAAAAGAGACTATGTATTTGTTATTCATGTGAATGAAAGTGAAGGGGAAAATCTTAGAGCATACCTCCCACTTTATGTCCAAGTGAATATTGAAATTCCTGCTATTGAAAGAATGTAGAATTAATCAGGAAAAAAAAAAAATGCCAGCATGTGAATTAGTATCTTTGCTCTTCCCAAAGAGATACTTTGAAAGAATTAGAGTAAGGAAAGAAATGCTTTAAGTTTCTTTTTTTTTTTTTTATTGATCTTTATTGACCTAATGTCACCTTTGTTATTAGGTATTTTTTTTTATGCTTTAAGATTCTATCAGTTTGTTTCTTAAGACCTTTGGCTTATATTTTAGCATCATGATTTAAAAGTTATTCAAGTCCTTATATAATCAATGCCCTAGTACTTCTATGGAATATGGAGAATATATTATTTTCTTACCAGCCACATCATATCTTTATTCTTTTTTTTTTTAATTTTTTATTGTTATGTTAATCACCATACATTACATCATTAGTTTTAGATGTAGTGTTCCATGATTCATTGTCATATCTTTATTCTTGAGTACAAGGAATATAATAAAGAAATTACTTAGCTTGCAAGAGTGTGCAGTCTGGGAGAAAAATGAGATATAATCATGGAAAATGTGAATGTAATTGTATGTTATTATTGCTGGTGTACTTTGGTGGGGAGAAGCAGCACACTGTGGGGTCAAGCACTTGGTTCTGTCACAGACTATAGAGACCATAGAACAAAGACGGGAGAGGGAGAGAATAATCAGAATGGAAGACAAGAAGCAAGATAATGACAGAGGAGGAACAGTTAGGTAGGCTACAGTAGAGTGAGGCCAGTAAGTGAGCACTGACAGGGATATATTTATTTATGGCAGGGATATATCGAGCATGTATTAAATCCAAGGTGAATGGTTAACATTTTCCTACCGGCAAGGAAATTACAATTAATTAAGGCTACGGGCTCCTTAAAAATTAGAAGAAAAAAAAAAGTTTTCTGAGGGTAAAAGTAAAAATTTGCCTGAAGTATCTTTTGTTTTAACAAAACAAAACAAAACAAACCCCCTCCAAAACAAACAAGAAAAACAATAAGAAGAACAAAACAAAAACAAAAACAAACACTGGGAAAAGTACTGGAGTTCTTATCATCAAGGGCTCATCTCTGTAATATCTGAATCTCTAAGTAGAAGACCCACAACCCATTAGAAACATATGACCTCACTCATAATAAGAGAACTACAAATTATACCAGACTATTTTTTACTATCAAACTGTCAAAAAATCCAAAAGTTTGATAACATGCCATTTTGGAGAGATTGTTGGGAAATAGGAATTCTCTTCATTTCTGGTGGTAATATTAATGAGTACAACCTTCAAGGAGGGCATTTAGCCAGTATCTGTCAGAATCCGAAATAAATATGTTCTTTGACCCAGGAATCCCATTTCAAGGATGTTATCCTACAGATACACTAGTGGGTGTGTAAAATGGCAAAAGGATAACCTTGTTGTTTTGCAGCATTCTTAACAGTAGCAAGAAGTCAAAAACAAGCTAAATATCATCAACAAGGGACCTGTTACATAAATGATGGTATATCTGCACCATAGAATTCTATGCACCTGCAAAATAGATTGCACTCATTCATTTAACCACTATGTATGGAGTGTTTACCATGGGCCAGATTCTGTAGTAGGTACTTCTGTATCAGTACTTTCTGTACTGATACAGGAAGATCTCTAAGAACATAATAAGTGGGAAAAAATGGCTGCAAAAAACGTATTTTTACTACCATTTTTGTAAGAATTTGGTTTGTGTTAACCTAAAAATGTCTGGAAAACTACCCCAAAGTCTAAAAAAACCTGATTACTTGGAGTTGGGGCAAGAGGTGACAATTGGAGAGGGAAGGAAACTGTTCACTGTCTGCTTCTTTATACGTATCCATTTTTAAAACATGATTGTAGGATCTTGTCAAAAATTAGAATGAGCTTTAAGAAGGAAGCTATAGACAGTCTCCAGAGGAGAGATATAATTATAATTATAATTTTTTTAGTATGTCCTTCTCAGCCTTTTGCCATGAAGCCCTCCAACTTACTATCTTTTTCTGTGTTCACATCCAGTGGCTTCAACGCAGTGGGCAGGTTTTCAAAGTTTCATTGGCCACACTAGGTGAATTACCACAGGCTGTGTATGGGGAATAGAGGGCAGTAAACAGAGAAGAGTTTAGGTTTGAGTTAGAGCTTGAAGGATATTGAACATATGGCTGAGGGGTTTGGATTTTATTTGATAGGCAGTATCTGTTAAAGAAGGTTATTTTTTTATCAAGAATTTGGTTTTCTTCTTGGAAATTCCTTTCCTTTATCTAAAATCCTCCTTACATTTTAAAAAATTTCTGGCAATTTTAAGAAAGACATGATGGAATTAAACAACCGTTTTTTAAATGTTGATGTTATTCGAGATTGGCTGTTTTCCATCAGAGTTGTCAGTTCAGCACCCAAAAAGCAGCACACAGGAGACACTGAGTAAATATTTGAAAATAAAGAACCAAGGGCTTCAATTAATTGCGTTTGTCACAATATCCCAAACATGAAAATTCAGCTTTGGAGAAAAGGCGAAATTAAATCATCGACCATAATTATCATCAGTTTCTAATACTGTGTTGTGTCTTTTGCCATTTAAAGTTACATCTGTGAAAATGAGTCCATCCCTATGCCCCCACACTGGGAGAATGTGAACACCGACGTGCCCTATCAGGTAAGAGCGGGGCTGGCCAGCCGCCCTGTGCAGGACCGGAAGGGGCCCCAGTAAAACTATGCAAACTTCTTTTTCCAGCTGGTTCCTTTGCACAGTCAAACACACGAGTATAACGAAGTTGCCAGTCTCTTTGGGAAAACAATGGACCGTGGCAGAATTAAAAGAATTCAGAGAATTCAAAACCTGGACTTGTGGGAGTTCTTCTGCAGGTGAGGCGGCGTCTGACCCGAGCCCTCTCTATAGCCCCTAAGGCTTCTGGAGTCTTGGAGAAGGCGAGGCGCGGATGTTGGCCCATGTTGTCTTTTGGCTTTGTCGTGCCAATTGTGTGTCCCAGCGCTCCACCTCAGCGCGCTCTCCAGGGGCCGGGGTGAGGGCTGGTGACAGCCACCCTGGAGGTCAAGGCCAGCCTGGCTTACAGCACTGTGGCTTTTGAGGTGCAGAGCTATGCGTCGTGGCTGCAGTCAGCAATAGGAGGGAGGCGAGGAAACTGTTTAGTTTTGTTGGCATGGCTTTGGTGGCACAGCCCTGTATGTGGAATTAGAAGTCTCTGGAAACAATTGATGAATTTTCTGAAAAAGCGATTCCACCCTCTTGCCTATAGTCATTTGCTGGTTTTGTTTTGGAGGACATTGTAAAACACACCTTCAAATGTCTTGCTAGGCCCAGTGTATGTAGTAGATTTAAAATCTCAGTTGACTACTTAATTTAGGTTGGAAACCACCTCTTGGATTGCTCAGTATGCATTTACCCTAAAAATAAAGCTCGTTGTAGAAAACATAAAGGTATTGTCCAAATTAACCTGTTGTGCTGTATTTTTTAATAACAAATATTACTTAAAATAATGATTTCCTGAGGCATTTTTTTTTTTTTTTAATTTGACAGAGAGATAGAGAGGGAACACAAGCAGGGGGAGTGGGAGAGGGAGAAGCAGGCTTCCTGCCGAGCAGGGAGCCCGATGTGGGACTCGATCCCAGGACCCTGGGATCATGACCTGAGCCAAAGGCAGACGCTTAACGACTGAGCCACCCAGGCACCCCTTCCTGAAGCATTTTTATTAAATTTATGATGATATGTAATTTCTAATTTTTTAAAATATAGCAGACCTTTTTAAAAAATGTGTTTATCTTAGAGACAGAGAGAGCACATGCCCACATGTACCCACAAGTGCGGGGGGAGAGGCAGAGGGAGGGAATCTTCAAGCAGATTCCTGGCTGAACACGGAGCCCCATGTGGGGCTCTATCTCAGGACCCATGAGATCATGACCTGAGCCTAAATCACCAGTAGGTTGCTTACCTGTCTGAGCTACCCAGGCGCCCCTAAATATGAGCAGACTTTTAATATTTACTCAGGAAATTTTCAAATAATAGAGTCTAATATAATGAATATAATGCAGAATATAATGTATCCATAATCCTGACTTAACATGTTAGGATTTACCTCACATAATCTATCTCCTTATTTCTATTTTTCTTGTTGCTGAAGTATTTCAAAGCCATAACTCATTTCATTCCCATATACTTGAAAATTGGGCTGACTTTTGTTTGGTAATGATACATGGAATTCTTTCATGCTTCTGATAAGTAGTAATACGGGCTGAGTATATTCCTGGTTTTATTGCCATAATAGTTTATGGTAAGATAAGGGGTTTTCAGCGTGTATTCTTTTCAGTCTTGAGCCTTTGAACCAAGCCAACTTTTATTTCTGACAATAATGAGTTTAACTGAATTTAGGTTTTTTGGGTTCTTGTTAGATGATTCTTTTGTTGAGGAGGATTGAGGCTTCTCTCCACTTTAACTTTATTCTCTCAGTGAATAAAGTGAGATTTTCTAAAATGGTCTGATGAAAACTTAATTCATTATTCTTAATCAGGCCTCTGAAGTGGAGTTCAATTATATTTGAACTCATAATTTGAGTTGTCTCTGTTCAATTCTAGTGGTAAAATGTACCAGTGAATCCCCATGTTTAAACATTGTATACAAAGGATTTTACTGGAAACGGTTTCACTCTGTCGATGCCCTTCATTATTTTATGTACTGTTGGCCTATAGAAATCTGTGATGGCAAATGAACCTGTCACCTGCTCTGACAGTAGAAAATACGGGGTCTCATTGTAAGGACAGCCTGTTATTTTGACATCTCCACGAAGAACTACAATCCTAGTCATTCTTATCATCATGTAACCTCTGACTCACTGTACAGGTGGTGAGGCCCACAGGAGTCCCTCAGGCATCCGTTTCCATTTTGCCCAGTCCCTTTTTACTTCTCTCCCTTCTTCCAAGAAATATGTTATAGCACCTACTTTGTGACAGGCACTATTCTAGGCACACTTGGGACATAACAGTGTACAGGACCATAACTTGAGCAAGGAGCCAGGCAATTGCACCACAGAATGAAAATAAAAATTAAGATGAATGATTAGAGAAGGTAGAAAGGTAGTCAAGAGGTTGAGCATGCAGGAGTTTGTAGTAGAGCCACTGTGGAATGGTTGTGTGATTTTCTTCCGTAGCCTTACTGGAGTTGGATTGATTTGGAGTTGAGGTCAGAGAGTTAGCAGGAGCAGGCCATGCAGGGCCTTATAAATCAAACTGAGGGGTTTGGATTTTTTTCCTGGACAGTGGCAATCCATTATAGAACTTGAAGCAAGAGAATGATCAATCCAATTTGCATTTTAGAAAAATAATGTTATCAGGCTATACTGTGGAGAAAGTGTTTAAAGCAGTGGTTCTTGATTAGGAGTGATTTTGCCCACCAGGGGATATTTGGCAGTGACTGGAGATGATTTTTAATTGTCATGTGGTTGGATGGGGAATTAAGACTGGTATCAACTGGGTAGAAGTCAGGGGTGCTAAACATCCTACAGTGTATAAGACAACCTCTCACAACAGTTAGTTAGTCCAAAATGGCAGTAGTGTGAAAGTTGAGAAACATTGGTTTAAAGGAGTCACAGTTAGAAGCAGGGAGACCAATTTAGGAGATTGTTTCAGTAATTAAACTGAGACATATTGGGTGGCCTGAACCAAAGTGGCATCCGCTGTGTCGGAATGAAGAGGATGGGTTTGAGATATTAAGGATGTAGAATGATGATTTAATGTGTTCAGTGGTGTGAGTAAGGAGATGGGAAAGATACCTCCACAGTTTCTGACTCATTTCGGTTGACTAAGGGAATATGGGCAGGAACAGATTTTGGTCTTTGTCCTTAGGGAGGATGGGGAGGAAGTAGTAGTTGATACATGTGTCATAACTCAGGAGAGTGGTGTAGATTAGAAATAAAGATTTTGGAATTGTCAGAAAATGTGAGGTAGTAGAAGCCATAGAGTTGATAAGATGACCAGGGAGTGTAGGTAGATTAAGAGGAGGACGAAGGACTGAACTCTGCAAGGGATGGATAGAGGAAAACTCAAGGCAGAAACTGAGAAGTAACAACCACAGAAAGTGGAAGAAAACCAAAAGAAGATAGAGTCACAGAAACCAAAGGAAGAAAGTGGTTTAAGCATGTAGGTGATCCTCAGGGTCACATACAAAAGAGATGCCAAGTAAGATGATATTGAATATGTCCTTTGGATTTTGTAACAAGAAGGTCATTGGTACCCTTGATGAGAGCCATGTTGGTGGATGCTATATTGTATATACAGCAAATATTGGCAGCTCTTCTGAGAAGCTTGGCAGTAAAGAGGAAGAGGGAATATGAGAAGATGGGTACTGTGAAGTTGGGAAGGGTGTCTTTGTTTTGTTTTGTTACGATTTTTGAATTTGAAGATGGGAGGGACCTGAGCATGTGTAAATTGTAGTAGGAAAGAACCCAGGGAAGGAGAAGTTTAAAGTATAAGAGAAAGGGAAAGGGTAATTGATGCATTAAGACTTCTAAAGAGGTGTGATAGGGTGGAATTCAGAGACTATATTACAATATACAGAAGGAGCTGGACGAGGGTGGTCCAGTCATGTTTATAGATAAGTAGAGGTAGGGGATGAAGAGAGGGGTTACGTTATGGAGTTCCTTCCTGAAACTTTACGTGTCTTTGGTGAAATAAGAAGTGAAGCAGCCTACAGAGAATGAAGGGTTAGGGAGGTGTAGATAAGAGGGAGAGAGGGGGGAAGAGGAGATTTGGAATGGCCAATGTGGAAAACGGGAGAGAAAGAACTAACTTGGGAACCACAGGATTTCCATCAGTGTTGAGGGCTTAGCTGATGTCAGAATATGTGAATTTGGAATGGAAACCTGGGGATGTTGTGTGATTTATTTCAGCAGTCCATATTTAATAGCAGAGAGTGGAGGTGGTTGGATTGACCCAGGGTTGGGAAGGATGTGACAGCAAGGAATTAAGAGCAGGGAAAGCTGCTATCTCATAAAGAATGTGGATTTAGATGAGAGGTTCTCAGCCCTAGCCACCTATCAGAATCACCTGCAGAGCTCTTTAACTCATGGCGATGTCTATCACCCATCCCAGATCTGCTGAATCAGAACTTCTGTGTTCTGATACCTTTATCTTTAACAAGTTCTGCCAGTGATTCTGATGCTCAGCCAGGATGGAGAACCACTGGTCTGAACCTAGGCGAATTTACTTCAATCTGGAGCACAAAGTTATTCCTGTTGCAATTTAGCGCAAGTGGCAACTTAGTCCTTTTGGCACCCTAGTCCCTGAAAGTGTGGGTAATTTTAAGATATCTTTGAGAAGAGGGTGCTGGAGTATTTTCCGGAAGTTCAGAAATGACTGTGGGGTTGGACCAAGGTGGGCAGGGTCATGAAGAACTTAGTGTAGTTTGAATCCTGTGATGTTCTGCAAAGGTTTTAGCTGCAGCCCAAGAGGTCTTGGAGCTCAATGTTAGCCTTTCCGGAACCCCAAGGTCACAGTATGTCACGAATCTCCACATTTCATGGGTGCCTTAGTAGTTGGCACTAGAATAAACTATGCTGTGGGGATGCAAAGCTTTGCCTACCCCATCCCACTCTGCCTTCAACTGGGATATATGGCACGTCCAATCCAGTGACTGAGCAGATTTTCAATGCCCACACTACGAGAGACTCAGGTGAATTTTCAAACCAGGAATTATTCTAATCTGTGCCTGAGAAGTATAATGAGTGAATATCCTGATTTTAGAGTGGATTCTAGTCATTACAGACAGTGAAGCTTGACCTTAGGAAGATGTATACTAAAATATTTACTTAGGAAAAAACAGTATGGATTCACTAATGCCCAGCTAAATAAGAGGATTACCATAGTGGTAGATGACCAAGGCCCTGGACAACATAACTTGGTTTTTACAAAGTGGTTAATAAGACGTTCCCGTATTGGAGGCAAGATAGAGAAATGTATGCCGGGTGATAGTTCAAAGAGAAAAATTAATACCCAGTTAAAAGTCTTGGGCTGAGAGTAACTTGAGTGGCATGCTTGCTTTCTTCTTGAGCCCTTCAACATTTTTATCAGGAATTTGGATGAAAATGTAGAAGGCTTGCTTATCACACTTGTGAAAGATTTAACATGAGACGGGGTAGCTTATTTGTCGTGTGAATGAATCACGAGTCAGAAAGACCTTGGAAGATTGAAACAGTCAAAACAAATTTGATTATCTTTTTTTTTTTTAAAGATTTTTTCCCTTGCTTGGAACAGCAACATATGTGCATTCTAAGTAAGTAAATAAATAAATAAATAAATAATCAGACTGTACCTAAAGGTCTAAAAAAGAAAGTCAGCAAATTTGTTCTCAGTGAAAACATGTTGGATTTTTCTGAAGGACTTATTTGTTTAATGCATACCCCTCTAACCTCATGCTTAATGGTCTAAAAGACTCACCAGTAGACCAAACCATATACATTTAAGTTTTTTTTTTTTTTAAGATTTTATTTATTTATTTGACACAGAGAGAGAGAGACAGCGAGAGAGAGAATACAAGCAGGAGGAGTGGGAGAGGGAGAAGCAGGCTTCCTGCTGAGCAGGGAGTCCGATGCGGGGCTTGATCCCAGGACCCTGGGATCACGACCTGAGCCGAAGGCAGACGCTTAATGACTGAACCACCCAAACGCCCCACATTTAAGTTTTGATACATATTGCCAAATGACTCTTGGGAAAGACCATTTCCATTTCTCTCATTTAAATGCAGCTGTCATTCCCCCGCAAAGTCACTAAGCTGCATGTTGTTTATAAATGATGCATTTTTTTAAAAATTGCTTTTCAAGATAAAGTGTAATTGAAATCAATCAAAAGGAGATCTGGTTTGAGAAAGTCTTGGGGGTTTGGAGTGACTATGAAGTGATGCCGCTGGTGAACCAGGAGAGCCAGTGCTGGCTGATGATATCTGGACCCTGCTTCTTTTTCTTACTGACATTTATAAATTAGAAAATACCCAGCAGATTCTTGGCAACTAAAGGCTGTCCAGGAAAGAAAAAGGCCGGGAATCTATGCTCTATGAAGCTGTTTTCAGTTTGTTTTTTATGGTTACAATCAGTCCTGCATTGAATATCTTTTTATGGGTAAGAAGAGATTTGTCCATTGGGAAGTGGGTTGAAGTGGATGGCTTAATGTTCCTCTCAGCTCTAAGATACAAAATTCAGTTCAATCCAACCAACATTTTCTAGTCTCTGGAGATAAAAAGATTAGGGCATGGTCCCTGCTGAAGGAGTTCACTATTTAAAATGGAATGGGAAGAAATCAGAGAGGGAGACAAACCATGAGACTCTCGACTCCGAGAAACAAACTGAGGGTTGCCGAAAGGGAGGTGGGTGGGGGGATGGGGTAACGGGGTGATGGACATTGAAGAGGGCACGTGATATGATGAGCACCGGGTACTATACTCAACTAATGAATCATTGAACATTATATCAAAACTAATGATGTACTATACCTTGTTGAATTGAATTTAAATTGAATTGAATTTAAAAAGAAAGAAAAAAATAAAGACTCTGTGAACTTTATATTATTTGTTTTTAGTGTCATTTTTAGGCATCTGTAAAGCTTGGCTGGTTTAGGCAATCAGTTACCTTTACTATGATGGGGCATCATCTGGGATAGCTCTAGTTTTTGGTATAATTTTCAGCCTTAAGTCTCAGTTGTAACTAATAATTTTTGGTAAGATGATTATGTGTCCAAGGCCCTTTGGGATTATTTCTTTTCCAGAACTGCTTTGTCCACTTAAAGTGGATTAAGTTAAAGAAGTATTTTCTGTTTCACCCTTTCTATTGAACTTGGCTCTCCTGAAAACTAATAAATGCCACTTATGGTCTGTTTCTCTGTGTGTTTTGTGCCTATATATATTGTGTTTTTAGGAAAAAGGCTCAGCTCAAGAAAAAAAGAGGCGTGCCTCAGATTAATGAACAAATGCTCTTTCATGGTACCAGCAGTGAATTTGTGGAAGCAATTTGCATTCATAACTTTGACTGGAGAATAAATGGTATACATGGTGCTCTCTTTGGGAAAGGTAATTATCAGCATTCCAGGTCTCATTTGAGTCCTAGGAGAGAATCTCCTCTCTAGAGATAATTGTTTTATAATTCAGGAGTATGATAGTCATTAAGTTAAAAGTTGCTGTACTAGGTTCCTCACACACCCTCAGAATTTCTGAGCCACAGAAAAGGCACTTCCTGCAGGTACAGGGTAGAAGTAAGACTTTGACACCTCTACCAGATTAAATAGCTCCCCAAGTCCCAGTCTTTTAGATGGGACATCATGTCCAGATTAGCTGATTTTTACATTACGTTTAATTTCCATGTATAAATCCCTTCCATGGATAAGCCTCTATAATAAACTGTTTTATGTCAAATATACAGAGAACTATAAAATGAATTGATTACATTGTGGACAGGTCTAGGTACTAGTATTTTTTGTTTTGATTATTAGAAAATGGTAGGTAAGAATATTAATGAGCAATAAGGAATATGGGGGAATTCCTCATCTTTTTTCTAATGTTGTGTGAAAGTCCAAGCTCTCCATTTTATGCCCATTATTCAAGGAAATTATGGTGAGAGATGAGGAGAAAAGATAGGAATGGGTGTTTATTTTTCTGGTCTTTATTTCGTACCTTATCTCCAGCAAGAGAGCTGGCTACTACTTAGGATCAAGACATGCTGCATTTTCATAAAGTAGATTAATTTTTAAGACAATTACTGAAAAGGCCATCCCATTGATTTAACTGTACGGGGATGGGAAAAGTGTTGCCATAAATCCTGTCAGTATGGCGTAATCTGAGACTTTGCGATTCATTTCCCAAATTTTTCAGAGTAAATATTGCCTTCACGATGTCAGTCTCCTAGGCCTACCTTTTGGAAGAGTTGATGCTTTATTGAGTTTTCAGATTTTGGTGATGAACCGGTGTGAAGTTGTTCTTCCGGAGTGCTCAGATATGAACAGCATGCACTCTTCGGAAGTCTTTTCGTGGTTATGGGATTCTATTATCTCCAGAAATATTCTTGACTTGTTACCCTGTAGCAGAGAAATGTGGTTTCTTGGGTTTTGAAGTAATCTCTGCAGACCAGTCGTTCTCACTGTGCTCAGCAGAGGGCCGGTCGGTGCTGGACAAGGGCTGCGGGCTGGGGAAGGCAGTGGAGGCAAATAGAAATGAGAGCGAGGCCCATGCAGCTAGAACTCAGCTCTCACCACACTTTGGTCACAGAAACAGTTTGTCTATGTCATACATACTGGATTTCTTTGTAAGCTTCCTTTCGGAAACGGAAGTCTGGTCACTTCATTTTGGCAGGAATAGGGAAGGGTGTTGGTGGTGGGGAATGGGTTGTATAAACAATTTATCCATGGCTTTCTGTTCTCTCTCAGAGATCTACAGACGAGGAAATACCACATCTGTTTTCCTCAGACGATTCCATGTGCCCGTTCCCCTAACAATTAGAGTGTTTTGCTTGTGTTTCATATGTTCTTCAGAGTAATCCTGGCTTTTTTTTTTTTTTCTTTTTGGTCCTTTTTGTTTAAGGAACCTATTTTGCTAGAGATGCTATTTACTCCAGTCGCTTCTGCAAAGACGACATAAAACATGGAAACACATTCCAAATTCATGGCGTCAGCTTGCAACAGCGGCATCTGTTTAGAACGTATAAATCTATGTTTCTCGCTCGAGTGCTAATTGGAGATTACATAAATGGAGACTCCAAATACATGCGACCTCCTTCCAAAGATGGGAGCTATGTGAATTTATATGACAGCTGTGTGGATGATACCTGGGACCCAAAGATCTTTGTGGTGTTTGATGCCAACCAGATCTATCCTGAGTACTTAATAGACTTTTATTGATTTCACTTCCAAATCTCAGTGGTCAAGGAGGTTCTGTGCTTTTTTTGCAGGAAGATTTGCTCTCTTGTCATCTAGCCACTAAATGTTCACTATCTGATACTTTTGAAACAGATATGAAAAAAAAGTGGCCTCCATATAAAAAGACATACTGACTTTAAGGTTGGTTTTTTGTTGTTTTGTTTTTGTCCGTTGCTCGTAGTCTCGTTTGTTAAAGATTGATATGATACCATTGCCATTTTAACACAGAGGCGAAAGGTAGCACTCAAAACTGAATCAGCTGAGTCTCAATTAACATGATCATTCAGAGTCTGTAAAGTTTACGTGTGTGTTATATTTATTCATATATATATGTCCAAAAAATAAAAAACCAGACATAACTGTGTCCCTTCAGAGGAATTGATCCTTTGTAAATTGAATCCTGACATTATTATTCACCAATCAATACGTTGCCTTGTTGGTCTTCCAAAGTGGGGATTTAAAACCTCGAAGCAGGCTGAGTACCATGGGAGAAATCAGAAATAAAAATGTTATTTACAGAGCTGCCAGACCAGCCGAAGGAGAGAGTCAAGGTAGAGTGTCCTGTTTCTGATTGCCCAGGGGAGCAGGCTGCCGTCTCAGACCACTCATGTCATTCTCTTATCTCCTACATCAGAATTGACAACGTGCTGCAGACCGTAGTTAGCCCGCAGTTCACCCACCAGGGCTCTTGAATTCTCATACCATGACTCACTGCACACACTGTTTCTTGCCTCTTCAGAGTGAAACATTTATTTCTTTTCCAAAACATGTATTTTTCCCTTTGCTTTGGGGTCCCTACAATAATTACTTGTAAGATTTCTTATCTGCTCCCTATCACACACAGCTATTCAACAGCGATTCATAATACTCACATTTTTAAGTTGGATCTCCCCATTTTGAATCACTGCAGAAGGCATGGGGTGCTTGGAACAAATCTGGTTTAGTCTTTTGAGTAGTAAATCGACAATCTGCTAACACTTGAAAAGTTAGATCTAGTTCATAATCATGTGTAATGGAAGTTTGTTTACCCATTCCATCTCTTTTGCTTTATTCTATTCTAAAGAAGAATAAGTAATGTTGGAACAGCTTCCTGCCCCTAGAGGTATTCTGGCAGAGGCTAGACAACAACTTGGCAGAAATGTCATACAAGAGTTCAGGTGTCAGATGGAGGAATTGGCCATATGATGGGTGAGTGTTTCCCCACCTTTATTTTCCATGATTCTACCTGGAAAAAAAAAAAAAGAACACCTGTGTCAAGCCTTGCCAGAAAACCTTTCCTAACTCAGTCTAATACTGAATTCTCTCTCCATTATTCTCATTCAGTTTTGACTGAGAAATTGTGAACATAATGTAACTTTTCAGGGAAGAGCCAGTAAATGTCCATGCCTGTGTTGTTCATTTCAATCATTTGCACTGGGAAAGCATCTAGAAATCATAAAAATGAAGAGTATGGACCAAGATTAGGCATGGTAATTCTTCAACTGCCATATATCCCCAGATTTTTATTGTAGCCCAGAATACATGTAACTGTACAGTTGAAAGTAAGTAGTACACAGGAAACTGTTATGTACAATACTTTGAAACCAAGCAGCAACAAAGATTTCCTGACTCAGATGTGCACACTAACATCCGTCTACATGAAATGCTGTGAATATTTAGGAAGAGCCCATTTTAGAAACATGCAGAGATTACCATGGAAATAATTGGAAGAAAAGTCACCAGGCTACCTTGTGAGAGGTAGCAAACTATTGCTCTAGTTTCATTCACAAAAGAACAATGTTAGAGACATTAGGAACTCAGATTTTGAAAATCTTTTTATTCTATTTATTTGTTATTTACACACCAAAAAAATGTTACAGTAATCCCCACTTCAACATGGCTGTCCTTTTTTTTCAGTTTAACACAGTTGCCCTTCCCATCACTGGAATGGAGTAACTGTCATAGCATTTGGGAGTTATTCTTGTAGATGTGCAGATCTTATCTCAAGGTGTGACTAAGAGCCCAGAGTTGAGGTTTGCAAGGCAGTCAGTATGAACTCTGAACTTAACTAGTTGGCTCAGATGTAGTAAATAGAGTGCATTGCAATAGACATTTTAAGAAAGAATTCTGTTGTTCTTGTCTGACAATGTACTGCCAATTCCCCTTTTATAAGGAAGAACTAATTTTGATAAATTTTTCAGTGTGATAGTGTAGCATTAATTGATATTAAAATTCTGTTCGTTTTGGTCAATAGATTGGGTTAAGAAATCCTAATTAATATGTAATAGACTAGACGCAACCATCTGTCCCCTTTTCCTCTTGTCCTCACATAGTATGCGTGGGGAGAGTAAAGAGAACCTATTCCAGATTAAGGAATAAATGATTTTTAAAATTCTACATTGAACAAATTCTAGCTGATAGTGACTTTTGTTTTTCACTTTGATGTCAGCCTCAGGGTAAAAAAAAATGTGTTTATAAGAAACAGTTTCATAAATCTTGCAGCTATGAACAGGAAGGTTTTTATATTAGTGCAACTTTCATTTCTAGACTGTTATGGTGATGATAAAGCATTTGGAGCCATTTTTGATATGTGACTATATTGTTTTTACATGTGGTGATTAAAGCTTTCCGTAGCAGGGCTTGGTTGTCTGTGTATGCCATATATTTGTTTCTGTGATTTCTGCGTCTCATCTCCACCTTGCATTACTTAAGCCTGCATTTGCAGCTCAAACTTAATGGGCCCTCAAGAAGTCTGTTACCTCTAACTCTTATATAACCTACTTACAGATGGGGGGAAGTCTCTTGTTCTTGGTTTAAGTCATCGTGAGCAACAGCTAATCAAATGATCCATGGGAAAATCATTTACTCTGCTATTGAAACTTCCAAAACAGTTCAAGGCCAAGCGCCTACAGACAGTGTCCTTTACTCTCAGTGTGCTCCCCCAGCTCAGAGGAGCAGTTCTGGGGGTGTATCTACATGCACCTGAGGAGCATGCTTCCCGCAGTTCATCCAGCCTCCAGCCACTCCTAGTATGTCCACAGTAAGTTTTTGAAGCAAATTAGACATTTCATTTGATCTTTAAGCTTTTGTTGCCAAAAACGGGAGCTATCCGAAGATGTCTTAATTTTACAGGTGAGAGACATGAGAGACAAGATGGCAGAAGAGGAGACTCGTTTCATCTGGTCCCTTGAATTTTAGCTAGATATCTATCAAATCATTCTGAACACCTATGAATTCAACCTGAGATGTAAGAAAAAGAACTGATGGAATTCTACAACTAGAAAAGTGACCACTTTTTGCAAGGTAGGAGGTGCAGAGAAGTGAATCTGAGGGGATATATCGGACGATAAATGGAGGGGGGTGGGGGAAGCCTCCGTAAGCCAGCTACCAGAAAGTGATATAGCCCCGGAGTGTGAAATCAGAACCTTTAGAAATCTGCTCCAGTGAAAGACATCCCTGCCTGAAAGGTGCTCAGGTGGCGAAGTGGGGCAGAATCCTAGGTGGGACAGTATGGCCTCAGGATCCCTGGGGTCACACAAAGAACGGGGGTGCCTTAGCCAGCAGAGTTCCCAAGGATTGGGAGAGGGGAAACCAGCTATGGTCAATGAGCCCAGGAGGGGGCTCTCAATTGGTTTGCCATAAACCCCAACCGTGGCATGATCAGGCAGCCACTGTCCCTGAGGGGAACCTGCAAAGGGCAGAACTGTGGCAACCCTCCTCCTTCCCCCAGGAGGATTGGCGTGGGTGTGAACCACAGGAGTCTGCAGAGTTTGGTGCACACAAGTGAAGACTGCTTTTACCTGAGGGTTTACTGAAGAGAGGGGGCTGCGATCTTTCAGCTCCAGGGCTGGAGAGCAGGGCACCACCATTTTTATTTTCATCCTCTAAAGGGGCGCGGAAAGCCTTTAGGGAACAAAAGCCACATAGAGCAACCCAAAACAGCTTACACGGAACCCGGCCCCTTGGCAAGGGGCAGTGCAACTCCACCCAGGTGAAGATACCTAAGAATCAGCACAGCAGGCCCCTCCCCCAGAAGACCAGCTGGAACATCAGGTGAATACCAAGTTTATGGAGCACACAGAACTGCAAAACTCCAGCACTAGGGGAAAATAGTATATAGAATTTGAGATTCTTTTTCTAATGATTCTTTTATTTTTCAGTTTCAGTTTCCTTTTCTTTTTTTCCTTTTCAACTGGTTTCTTATTTTATCAACTCTTTGTTTTTAAGTCCTTTTTAAACTTTCATTTTTACATTTACATTTTATAGATATATTCTTCATTTTTGGCTTCCTTTCACTGTATTGCATTTTATTTTTGTATATGTATAAGTTTTGCTTTCTTTAAAATTTGGGATTTAGTGTCTTCTAACAAAGAGACCAAAATACACCCGAAACCAAGTGGATCACCCTATCTTGTCCACCTGGAAGATTATATTCTCTCCTTTTCCCCTTTTTTTTCTTTTTCTTTTCTCTTTTGGTTTCTGACCTCTTCAGATTTATCTAGTGTGTATTTCACTTGGGTCGTGGTTGATATTTTTTATTGTGTTCTCTCATTCATTGTTCTCTGGGAAAAATGACTAGAAGGAGGAATTCACAACAAAAGAAAGAACCAGAGGTAATACTCTCTGACACAGATCTAATCGATATGGATATAAGTAAAATATCAGAGCTGGAATTCAGAATAACAATTATAAAGTTACTAGCTGGGCTTTAAAAAAGCATAAAAGACATTAGAAAACCTCTTAGTGTAGAAATAAAGTCTAATCAGGCCAAAATTAAAAACGCTTTCACTGAGATGCAGTCTTAAATGGATGCTCTAACAGCTAGGGTAAATGAGGCAGAAGAGAGTTTCAGTGACATAGAAGACAAGATGATGGAAAGGAAGGAAGTTGAGGAAAAGAGAGAAAAAAACTAATGGACTGTGAGGGGAGGCTTTGAGAAATCAGTGATTCCATAAAGTGAAACAATATGAGAATTATTGGGGTCCCAGAGGAAGAAAAAGAGAGAGAGGGACAGAAGGTATATTTGAGCAAATCATAGCTGAGAACTTCCCTCATCTGGGGAAGGAAACAAGCATTCAAGTCCAAGAGGTAGAGAGAACCCCCTCAAAATCAATAAAAATAGATCAACACCCTGACGTATAATAGTGAAGCTTGCAAATTTCAGAGATAAAGAGAAAATTCCGAAAGCATTTCAAGATAAGAGATCCTTAACCTGCAATGGTAGAAACATTAGACTGGCAGAAGACCTATCCACAGAGACCTGGCAGGCCAGAAAGGGCTGTATGATATATTCAGGGTACTAAATGAGAAAAACATGCAGCCAAGAATACTTTATCCAGCAAGGCTGTCATTCAGAATGGAAGGAGAGATAAAGAGCTTCCAGGACAAACAGAAACTAAAAGAATTTGTGATCCGTAACCAGCCCTGCAAGAAATATTAAAGGGTATCTTGTAAGTGAAAAGAGAGCCCAAAAGTTACATAGACCAGAAAGAAACAGAGACAATCTACAGAAACAGGGACTTTACAGGTAATACAATGGCACTAAATTCATATCTTTCAATAGTTACTTTGAATGTAAATGAGCTAAATGCTCCAATAAAAAAGACACAGGGTATCAGATTGATAAAAAAGCAAGACCCGTCCATATGCTGTCTACAAGAGACTCATTTTAGACCTGAAGACACGTCCAGATTGAAAGTGAGGAGGTGAAGAACCATTTATCATGATAATGGACATCAAAAGAAATCTGGGGTAGCAATCATATCAGACAAATTAGATTTTAAGCCAAAGACTGTAATAAGGAATGAAGAGGGACACTATATCATACTTAAAGGGTCTATCCAACAAGAAGCTCTAACAGTTTTAAATATTTATGCTCCTAGTTTGGGAGCAGCCAATTATGTAAACCAGTTAATAACAAAATTAAAGAAATACGTTGATAATACAATAATAGTAGGGGACTTCAACACCCCACTCATAGCAATGGACAGATCTAAGCAGAAGATCAACAAGGAAACAAGGGCTTTGAAAGACACACTGGACCAGATGGACTTCACAGACATATTCAGAACATTCCATCCCAAAGCAACAGAATACACATTCTTCTCTAGTGCCCATGGAACATTCTCCAGAATAGATCACATCCTAGGTCACAAATCAGGTCTCAATCGGTACCAAAAGATTGGGATTATTCCCTGCATATTCTCAGACCACAATGCTTTGAAATTGAGCTCAATCACAAGAGGAAATTTGCAAGGAACTCAAACACTTGGAGATTAAAGAGCATCCTACTAACGAATGAATGGGTCAACCAGGAAATTAAAGAAGAATTTAAAAGATTCATGGAAACAAAGTGAACACACCTGTTCAAAACCTTTGGGATACAGAAAAGGTGGTACTAAGAGGGAAGTACATAGCAATACAAGCTTTTCTCAAAAAATTAGAAAAATCTCAAATACACAAGCTAACCTTACACCTAAAGGAGCTGGAGAAAGAACAGCAAATTAAGCCTAAACCAAGCAGGAGAAGAGAAATAATAAAGATTAGAGCAGAAATCAATGAAATAGAAACCAAAAGAACAGTAGAACAGATCAATGAAACTAGACCCTGGTCCTTTGAAAGAATAAGATCAATAAACCCATAGCTAGACTTATCAAAAAGAAAAGAGAAAGGACCCAAACTAATAAAATCATGAATGAAAGAGGAGAGATCACAACCAACACCAAGGAAATACAATTTTAAGAACATATTTTGAGCAACTATATGCCAACAAATTAGACAATCTGGAAGAAATGGATGCATTCCTGGAAACCTATAAACTGCCAAAACTGAAACAGAAAGAAATAGAAAACTGGAACAGACCCATAACCAGCAAAGAAATGGACAGTAATCAAAATCTCCCAATAAGAGTCCAGGGCTAGATGACTTCCCAGGGGAATTCTTCCAAACATTTAAGAAGAACTAATACCTATTCTTCGAAGCTGTTTCAAAAAATAGAAATGGAAGGAAAACTTCTAAAGTCGTTCTATGAGGCCAGCATTACCTTGATCCCCAAACTAGACAAGGACCCCATCAGAAAGGAGAATTACAGACCAATATTCCTGACGAACATGGATGCCAAAATTCTCACCAAGATACTAACCAATAGGATCCAACAGTACATTAAAAGGATTATTCACCACGGCCAAGTGGGATTTATTCCTGGCCTGCAAGGGTGGTTCAACATTCACAAGTCAATCAATGTGATACATTCCATTAATAAAAGAAAGGACAAGAACCATATGAACCTCTCAGTTGATGAAGAAAAAGCATTTGACAAAATACAGCATCCCTTCTTGATTAAAACTCTCCACAGTGTAGGAATAGAGGGAACATACCTCAATATCATAAAAGCCATATATGAAAAGCCCACAGTGAATATCATTCTCAATGGGGAAAAACTGAGAGCTTTTTCCCTAAGGTCAGGAACACGACAGGGATGCCCACTCTCACCACTGTTGTTCAACATAGTACTAGAAGTCCTAGCCTCAGCAATCAGACAACAAAAAGAAAGAAAAGGCATTCAAATTGGCAAAGAAGAAGTCAAACTCCCACTCTTCGCAGATGACATACTTTATGTGGAAAACCCAAAAGACTCCACCCCAAATTACTAGAACTCATACAGCAATTCAGCAACGTGGTAGGATATAAAATCAATGCACAGAAATAAGTTGCATTTCTCTACACTAACAATGAGACAGAAGAAAGAGAAATTAAGGAATCATTTCCATTTACAATTGCACCAAAAACCATAAGACACCTAGCACTAAACCTTACCAAAGAGGTAAAAGATCTGTATTCTAAAAACTACAGAATACTTATGAAAGAAATTGAGGAAGACACACAGAAAAGGAAAAACATCCCATGCTCATGGATTGGAAGAATAAATGTTAAAATGTCTGAGCTACCCAGAGCAATCTACACATTCAATGCAGTCCCCACCAAAATACCATCAACATTTTTCACAGCTGGAACAAATAATCCTAAAATTTGTATGGAACCAGAAAAGACCCGAATAGCCAGAGGAATGTTGAAAAAGAAAACCAAAGCTGGTGGCATCACAATACCAGACTTCAAGCTATATTACAAAGCTATAATCATCAAGACAGCATGGTATTGGCACAAAAACAGACACACAGAGCAATGGAACAGAATAGAGAAGCCAGAAATGGACCCTCAACTCTATGGTCAACCAATCTTCAACAAAGCAGGAAAGAATATCCAATGGATAAAGGATGGTTTCTTCAATTAATGGTGCTGGGAAAATTGGACAGCCACATGTAAAAGAATGAAACTGGACCATTTTCTTACACTATGCACAAAGATAAACTCAAAGTGGATGAAAGACCTAACTGAGACAGGAATCCATCAAAATCATAGAGAACACAGGCAGCAACCTCTTCGACCTTGGCTGCAACAACTTCTTGCTAGACATGTCTCCAAAGGCAAGGGAAACAAAAGCAAAAATGAACTATTGGGACTTCATCCAGATAAAAAGCTTCTGCACAGCAAAGGAAACAGTCAACAAAACTAATGGGAGAAGATATTTGCAAATGACATATAAGATAAAGGGCTAGTATCCAAGATCTATAAAGATCTTATCAAACTCAACACCCGAAAACCAAATAATCCAGTCAAGAAATGGGCAGAAGACGTGAACAGACATTTCTCCAAAGAAGACATACAAATGGCTAATAGACACATGAAAAAATGCTCCAACATCACTTAGTATCAGGGAAATCCAAATCAAAACCACAATGAGATACCACCTCACACCAGTCTGAATGACTAAAATTAACAAGACAGAAAACAACAAATGTTGGTGAGGATGAGGAGAAAGGGGAACCCTCTTACACTGTTGGTGGGAATGCAAGCTGGTATAGCCACTCTGTAAAACAGTATGGAGGTTCCTCAAGAAGTTAAAAATAGAGCTACCCTACAACCCAGCAATTGCACTACTGGGTATTTACCCCAAAGATACAAATGTAGTGATCCAAAGGGGCACCTGCACCCCAATGTTTTTAGCAGCAATGTCCACAATAGCCAAACGTGGAAAGAGCCCAGATGTCCATCGACAGATGAATAGATCAAGAAGATGTAGTATATATATATACAATGGAATACTCAGCCTCAGAAAGGATGTATACTTACTATTTGTATCCATGTGGATGGAACTGGAGGGTATTATGCTAAGCGAAATAAGTCAATCAGAGAAAGAATTATCGCATGGTTTCACGCATATGTGGACTATAAGAAACAGCGCAGAGGAACATAGGGGAAGGGAGGGAAAACTGAATGGGAAATCAGAGAGGGAGAAAAACCATGAGAGACTCTTAATCATGGGAAACAAACTGAGGGTTGCTGGAGGGGAAGGGGGTTATAGGGTAACTGGGTGATGGGTATTAAGGAGGGCCCATATGATGAGCACTAGGTGTTATACGCAACTGATGAATTACTGAACTCTACATCTGAAACTAATGATGTACTATATATTGGCTGATTGAATCTAAAAAAAAAAAAAAAAAAGGCTTACCTGTGGAAACAAATCAAGTTTGCTGTTCACTAAAATCGTGTCCCAGTCCGGGGTGCCTGGGTGGCTCAGTCGTTAAGCGTCTGCCTTCGGCTCGGGTCGTGATCCCGGGGTCCTGGGATCGAGCCCCGCATCGGGCTCCCTGCTCGGCGGGAAGCCTGCTTCTCCCTCTCCCACTCCCCCTGCTTGTGTTCCCTCTCTCACTGTGTCTCTCTCTGTCAAATAAAATCTTTAAAAAAAAAAAAAATCGTGTCCCAGTCTGTATAAATGTTGGCCTATTGGTAAGGCTCAGTGTGATGAAATGCAACTCTGATGGTATGAAAATGTGACGTCTTTACAAGTTCTGTTCCTAGGCCATCCCAGATTTGAGGCCGCCTGTCAGGTCACCAAGGAATAGCAGTGGGAACAGTCTGACAGCGGCCCTAGTTGTCCTGTAGCCCCACATTGTCCATTCTCCTTGGGGAAGGATGTTCTGTTTGCTTTTAAATAAACATTGTATTTTGTTTAAAATGAAGAGTCTATTTCTAGATGAAATTACGCATTCTGTACTTGTAAAAAAAGGAAAAATAAAAGGTAATGGAAAATAACAAGGAAAGGAAAGACAAACAAAGCCTTATCAAAAATTAGTTTTTATTAGAAACTGTAGCACAAGGAGGTGATTTATTTTTACCCCATTTGCACTATATGCAGGAGGAGGTTTGGTGAAAACAAGTTGCCCTGCCTCATTTCCTATTAATTAATTTTTCATGTCACTTGGGGCAACACTGATAGAAGAGATGAACATTTCAAAGAAATATGACATACACAATTATTGGGGGCTGCCTGGTTTTTGTGAGTAATACATACAGGAGACGTGAGGCCTACATATCCAGGAAGGATGTTCTAAATTCATCCATGAAAGCTTCACTTTTTTGCAGAGGTGGTTCACTTCTCATGTTCCAGAGACTGCAGGCTGGAAGGTGGTGGAGAGTTTCTGCTGTCTCTTTCCCCTGCCCCCTTCTTGTACTGAGCTGCACCTGACCCATCACAGGTAAAAAGATGTCTTGGTTATTCTTAACACTGAGACAGTAAATTCCTTGCTATTACTGAGTTAAGTCGCCGGCTGCAAGATTATGTAATCCATTTTCTCAGCTCTAATTGCTTGGCTTTCATTCTTCAGCACTGCAGGCTGAGAACTTGGCTTTCATTTGAACTTTCTCACTGTGTGGCAATGTCGCTAAGAATTTAACATTGGTTTTATTCATTTTTAAATGGCTTCTCATGAGTTTGGAACACGGGGTAATGCCAGAGACACTTGTTTTTCTGCAGCTTTTTAGCCTTGCTGTACCCTCTACCAAGAGGTTATGCAGTAAGCTGATTCTGACTCCAGCTTATGCTAACCTCACTAGGGTAAACCAGCTTAGGAGAATCACAATCCAGGATTTAATCCAAATCATTTTTGCAATATTAATTATAAATTCAGATTGTACTTCTTGGGTTTTCTTGTTCCTTTAAAAAAAAATCCCTTTTCTTGAAGGGCTCATTATGCTTTAATGTCTCCTGGCTAACGCATGGAAGCTGCAGGCGTTATAAGCTCACATTTGATTAACATTCTTAGAGAATTCAGTGTTCAAGCCTAGTTCCTCCTCTTTATTCCTTTAAGAAGGAGATCAAGCACCATCTTGGGAGTTGCTGATCTGAGTTTTATTTCTAGCTTTGATGTTTGACTTGTGTGTGTGACCTTGGATAAATCAGCAGAGGGGAAGGTTCACTTTTCAGAAGGTGAGGTTTATGAAAGACTCTTGTTAAAAGTAAAAGACCTGACAGAGTATGGTTAGATTCCTCTAGGCAGCATCTGACCTGACTGAGGATGGTTTTTGAGTTGGGGTCAAGAAAGTACAGTAGCAGGGATCGTGATACATTATGAAGCAAGAGTTTGGAATAGGAAAGGAAGGGAATTGCCCTGCTTCTCCCTGAACCTCTCCTGCCATTCCATCCCCCTTTCCTTTCAAGTTCCGCACTCAGAGGTCCTGCGGTGTGCCAGGCAGTGAACAAGTCAAGCATGGCCTCTGCTCTCATGGAACTCAAAGTCTAGCAGGGAGGAAGGGAAGACTGTAACAAGAGCGATATGCTTTCCCAAAAGGGGAGTTCAGGCCTGTGACAACAGGACCTAACCTATCCTAGAGAATTACAGAAGCCTCCCCAAGAAGTGACATTTCAATGTGGAGACCTGAAAGATGAGTGGGTGTTTATTAGGTGAAGGATTGATTTTAGTCCCCCAGCCACACCTAACGGTGTCACATCAGGCTTTCGGGAGATGAGAGGAACAAGGTGTGGGGAGGAGGCAGATTGTAGCATTTTTATCATATCATTAAAATTAAGGTGACAGAATCCAAGCTTCTTTAAGAACTAGAATGTGTTGCCCCCAACCCCGCACCTGGCCCTGGGAGTCAACCTTAAGGGAACTAGAACCAGCACTAAGGGGTACATGGAGAGAAGAGCAGAGATTGTGTAGGTCTTTGTACAACTTACTAGGAGAATCAAGATGCTTGTTAGGTAGACTTGTGTATTCTTGCCCCCGTGCCTTTGCTCATGCCTTGCTGCTTCCCCCAGAACACATACTTGCCTACCTCTCTTCTTCCTCCAAAGTCCTATCTATCTGAAGCATGGTCCCTGGAGTCAGATGACCAAGTTGAACCCTGGCTCTACCACTCACCAGCTAGCTGACCTTGGAGAGGTTTCTCAGCCTCTCTATGATTCAGTTTCCATATCGATAATTGGGGATAATAATAATGCCTACCTCATGTGATGAAATCATTCCTGTAGAGTACGTGGATAATGCCTGGCAGATAGTAAGCTTTAGTCAGTGTTAGTGGTTATTGACTTATAAGACCCTTCCTGTTTTGGGAAGTGTTCTGTAGCTAATTCAACCTCACAGATCTGGGATTCTTACGGGATTCACGGTACACTTGCAGTTAGGGCCATACTTTATTTTTTTCTTAGCATTTACTTGGTCAGTGGCCTTCAGTTAAAGACCACCAGAAGCAGTCCTGTAGTTAGTTAAACAAGTTGGGTTGTAGTGAGGGAGAACACAGACCCTGAGGAAATGTGGTGTGTCCCGGTAAGAGAGTGTTAGAAAGAACTTATCATAGGATTTGGGCTTTGCTTGGGTGATTTGGGGTGGCATCTAAGGAAGTGGGGTTTTGCCCTCAATTGGATGCTGTCAGACAACAGGGTGAGTTTTTGACTGGGTATCTCAGTAACTCTTACCTGGCTGGGAAGACTAGGCAGGGGATGAGCCGTAATTTGTAAAGCAGTAGCAATCTCTCATTTTGGCTGAAAGATGGAGATGTTTGGTATTCTGCAGGTGGACAGTGACCTTATTTTTGTGCTTAGACAAAAGTATGAAGTGGCCTTGCTTTGTCTCATTTTATTCTATTCTCCAATAACCTTGTCTGAGGTTCGAATTCTGTGAGATAGTTTAGGTTCTACAGGAGAATAACGTGACGTAGCCTGAGTGCCAGGCCAGTTTCTAAATGTCAGGGGCTGATCTTTTTGTCCTTCTCAACTTGTTAAATAACTGTTTTACTTGAGCTAGTTTTCTTCTTTCGGGGAAATTCTAAGTGGATATATTCATTCATTCGACAAAACACTCACTGAGCATCAATCTCTGCTACTCATCAGGCCCATGCTCAGCGAAGGGCACAGTGGTTAAAGCCCTGCTTTCAAGGAGTCTAGCTTGAGAGGAGATTTAAAGATTGTCTGCTTCAGTCCATCATTTTGATGGTTTTGATGGCGTAAATGACTTCTTCAACTTTCCCATAAAGAAGTACTCCAGCCTGTGTCCGGACACACTCGGTCACACTAAGCACCCGCTCCTGTGAGACAATATTAGTTTAATGCCAAACGTTAGAAAATCTTCCCTGGATCTGTAGTCCCCTCCCGGTATCTTCCACCACGTGGACCCACGTTGACCTAATATTAAAGGCACACAGAACAGGCTTTCTGTGTGTCACCTGTAGCCCCCCTACATAGTACACCGCGAGAGGTGTAACACATTCTCACATCTCAGTGCTGTACTAATTACTCATATTCTTCTCAAAAGAATATTCTCATTCAACAAAAAATTTAATGTGATCGTGTTTTCTGAACGGCTTTGCTGTTTAGGTCTGTCGTGTGGCTGGAGGACAGAGACCGCATTACTGGGCCTTCCTAGGCGGGTGGGCACCACTGAGGGTGAGAGCAACAAACACTAGGTGGCAGCACCTCCCTTCCAGACTGGCAATGCCGTCTGGTCGCTGAGTACCCATCTCTGCACTTGGGAGAGCAGGGATAAAGGGACAGACACTCCAGAAACAGTCTCGTTTCTCCCTCTGCCACCAGGCAGGACAGCCCCCACTCAGGGCCACCAGGGTATGCGTTTGTCCCATATGTGATAATTGCTGAGGAAAAGGGGGGCCCTTCCCAATAGTGACCTCTTCTAATGTTTTAGAGTCTTGCCTGTTTGAAAGTTCTATACAACCATTCATTCACGTGATATCATTTCATCTTACTTTCTTTCCTTTTCTCATATGAAATTTTATTTAGTCCAGCAAATAATTTTTGGGTACTTTCTGAGTCCATAAACACAATGACAGTTACTCTTCAAAACTTACTTCTTCAGACGTAAAATAAAAATAAAATGAAATATAAAATAGTTTCCAGTTCTCTAACTTCTCTCTGGCCTCATCCTGCTGCTCTTCGTGTACCTGTGGTACTATCTCCTGGGTATGCTCTACATCAT
>NC_138373.1:70037448-70086722 GCF_054177405.1 Leptonychotes weddellii | reverse complement strand
TGGGGGGATGGGTTAGCCTGGTGATGGGTATTAAAGAGGGCACGTTCTGCATGGAGCACTGGGTGTTATACACAAACAATGAATCATGGAACACTACATCAAAAACTAATGATGTAATGTATGGCGATTAACATAACATAATAGTAAAAAAAAAAAGAAAAAAAATGTGTCAGAAAAGAGAGGCCATAAACTTGGCTTAAAATTGGAATCTATGACATACCAACACACGTTTTTGAATACTTCTCTCAAACTCTGAGGAGTTGAACTTGGTACACTACAGCTTTTTTAAAGGTATAATTTCATACCATTCCTATGAACCTGGGTGGGGATGGGGTGGTCAGATAATAATTTGCCTCCATGGAGGACAGAACGCCCTGACTCCTGAGGTTGTGTTTCAGTGCCGGAGCTGGCTTAGACCCCAGTCACAGGCACTGTGATTACCAGTCCAGTGATCCTTTGGCGTAACTTTGTTGCAATGTGATCTTAGCACAGATACCCTTCATTTAAAAAATAGGTGTATTTTAAGATGAACATTTTGAAAATATATGTGTCATGTGTTTGGCATTTTGTGTTTGAAAAACAGTGTGCTATCATGAAAAATAGGTTTTAGAGTCAGACCATCCAGCTCTGCCACTTTCTAGCCATGTGCATTGGAGAGTTGCTAGACTGCTCTGAACTGCTGTTTCCTTGTCTTTTAGTGATGTTTTGAGAATCACCTGTGACTCTGTGAGTATGAAAAGCACTTAGCACTGACATATGCTAGTTGCTCAACACTGAGATAGAATTTTATTACCCGTTGAGTAGTTCCAAGAGGAGGGTATCTGTAAGGCAATGGTGGAAGGGGCCAGAAGGTCTGAGAGAAGTCATGCCATAGTGCTGTAGTGCTATAGATCTCAACACAATCCTTCACTTCTCAGAAAGCATAAGAAACATGGAATGCCGGAAAGAAAAACCAAGGCAACATAATAAGCAACATAAATAAGAATATATCTATGATTTATTTTTTTAATATTTATTTATGAGAGAGAGTGTGCAAGCAGGGTGAGGGGCAGAGGGAGAGGGAGAAAGAGAGAATCTCAAGCAGACTCCATACTGAGCGCAGAGCCTGATGCAGGGCCCAATATCACGTCCCTGAGATCATGACCCGAGCCAAAACGAAGAGTTGGACACTTAACCGACTGAGCCACCCAGGAGCCCCAGAATATATCTATGATTTAGATTCCTTACTGTCCATCCATCCCTTGGCTTCCAGACAGATTTGTATCTTGTCCACTCTAGACAGCCCTAGTGGATTGGGAACAAAGCAGAGTTGTGGGTAAGGATAGTAGAATTTTGGGTATCCCTGAGACCCTCCTGTTGAGAATCCTTTGTACATTTTCATACTCAACAATAGCAACAATCACCTCTAATGCTTTGGCTTCATCTAGATTATCATAGACTGCAGTTAAGTCACCTGCCATCATTGACTGTCAAGTGCTCGGGGCCAGGTTGCAATTTATCCTCTTTTTTTCCAGCAGCACCTAGCTCCATGCCTTGAATATCCACATGTATATTTGTTGGTTTTACAATCAGTTGCATTAACCTGAATCCAGTCTTGGCTCTTCCACCAACTTGGCAAGTCACTTCCTCCTCCTGGGCCTCAGTCCCCCGTCTGTAAAATGAGGTAGTCTGAAGCCCCCTTCTAGCTCTCATCTTCTGCAGGGCACAGCTTTTAGTCTCAAAGCTGCCAACAATAAAAGTAAGATCAATTCTGCAAAGTAATTTATGTTCACAGTTCTCCAGCTTAGAGTCAGACTTGGACCATAAAATGGAGGGTAGCAGAAAACTAAATAATAAACAAAATATACTAAAATAAAGGGTAAAGTAGCAAAGACTGAGGGTACTTTTAGTATAGCTGGAGGCGTTTTACAGAAAGTTGACCCTCTTGCCAGATGACCTTGGAGAGTCCAGTTTATTCTAATAAGAGGAATGATACCACAGGGGGCCATGAGATCTAGCTTGTTACTTCTGAGGTATTCCCCCTGCTGTCACACAGGTTAGATGACATCTGCAGGCAGGAAACAGCCTCATAGGTAATCTAGATTTTGAGGAATGCCCCCAGGTGTCTGGGGCAATGCAGCATAAGTTGTAACTGGCACAGCTCTGGGTGGCAAATCGTCACCAACAGCAGAGAATATGATGGGTTTATAGGAGGCAGCTAGCTGTACTTCATGCCTTTACCTCCTGTGTGGGAAAGCAAAGGGATGGGATGAGAATAATCTTGAATAAACTGAGGACCTAGACAAAATCATATCCCTCAAAAGTAAAGGCTCGTTTTAGTAGGACAATTCACTTGTTACAAACCTCACAACTGTTTGGGATCTTTGCTGTTGAAATCTGTTCATTTAAGGGGAGAACTCATGACTAACAACAGGTATGTGAATTGTTGTTGTTGTTTTTTTTTTAATATTTTATTTATTTATTTGACAGAGAGATAGAGAGAACAAGTAGGCAGAGAGGCAGACAGAGGGAGAGGGAGAAGCAGGCTCCCCACTGAGCAGGAAGCCCGATGCGGGGCTCGATCCCAGGACCCTGGGATCATGACCTGAGCCGAAGGCAGCCGCTTAACCGACTGAGCCACCCAGGCGCCCCTTGGTATGTGAATTGTTAAGCGTGTAGCCAGCTCCACAGGTACAACATTCATTTACCTGCCAGTGGTACAGTGTGCATTCTGGGTCCCAGGGAAGAAAAAATCTATTTACAGTTTGGACTAATAGAATAGTGAAAAGCCTTCAAAAATATGACATACACTCAATGTACGACTGGGTGGTGGGCACTGCAATAGCATTTGGCAAATTTGAATGAAGTATTTTGGGTGGAAATAATGAAACCAAATGAACCCACTCATTATTTTTTAATTACCTCTCATTTCCTAAAGAAAAAAAAAAAAGAACCCTTAGTTTTGGTCATATGTGGTTTGTTATTAAAACTACCAGATGAATTCTATAAGTTAGAAAATGTTCATTGTTGCTTTAGTCATTCTGCATTTATTGATCATCCGCTATGTGCCAGATAATAGCCATTCACATACCGGGCCCTTTGTTAGGACTGACTTCAAAGACGAACAATGTATAGTCCTTGCCTTCCAAGAGCTCTTGGCCTGGTGGGGAGACAAATACATAGACAAATAAATGATAATTCCATGTAATAAGTAATAAGTAATTTATCAGAGATACGAATTAATGTGTCATGGGAAATATAAGAGGTGCCTGGAGGGTAGAATAAAGGCAAGGTGTTATTATACGTAAATCCTGGAGTTGACAAAAGTGAGAAAGGACAAAAAAAAATGCAGGCAAAGAGACAAGCATGGGCAAATGTGCAGAGCTGGGACGGGGTCTGTGGGTCTGAGGAAGAGTAAGCAAGTCTGGCAGCACGTTGTGGTTGTATGGGGAAAGCAGAGAGTGGGAGTGGAACAGAATTAAAGGAGATAAAGCTGAAAAGATAGGTCGAAGTCAGATTGGGAAGGGATTTGCATTCCAAGCTAGGGAGTGTGGATTTTGTTTGAGGAACTGACCAAAGTTTTTAAGAAGTTGAGGCACAGGGTGCAAAACTGGATGAGTAGAGATGTCATTGTAGGGATAGAGAATATGGGAGACAGAGCATTGCTGGAGAGTGCAGTGGGCATTAATGTTTTGTCTACCCCACACTGTGCCCATTTCCTGAGAATAGCAGACATACCTGTTCTCCCGTGCCCCATGTGAATTCATGAACCTAATAAGAGCTGCCTTTCTTTTCTTTTTTCTTTTTTTTTGACATGACCCCACTTCCTTAGCTATAATGATTGTTCTAGGGGGTGCATGCCAGATGCAAGCTGATCCAATCATACTGTCCTGTTCTCTCTATCCGAGTGTTTGGTCAACCTGGGCATGTGACCCAGAGATGTGCCTTGTGCCTTGATAATTCTGAATTTTGAATTGGCACTGAGGGAAAGAACCTTTTTGTCTGATGAAGAATCTGTGAAGTTGCAAATATAGGGATTCCAGTGGTTATGTCTCATATGTGGAAGAAGTTGGTCTTCAGCAGAGAAAAATGGAAACTAACACATGGGGAGAAGCAGGGATGAGAGACAGAAGGGAAGTGAGTTCTGGTGGCATTTCAGTCCCTGATTCCAGGCATCCCTGATACTCATTTAATTTCTGCCTGTCCAACAGTTTGGTTAATATGAGCCAATAAATTACCCTTTTTGCCTATGTCGTTACCGTTGAGTTTTTGACACTTGCAACCAAGAGTCCTGACTACTGAAGATAGGAAGATACCTCTTGATCTTGATCCATCACAGTTTAAAAGATAGTAATGGAGCTCAAGAGAAAGGCAAGGGCTGGAATGTAGATTGGAAAGTCATGTTTGGATAAGTGGGTGTTAAAGCCTTGGAGGCAGACGAGCTTGCCTGAGGTAAGTGTAGTGGGTGGCGAGAGGCAAGGACAGAACCTTGGAGAATGTCAACATCCAAGAGTATTAGAGGAGGAGCCGGCTGTTTCACACCTGGGCCATCTCTGATTTTACTCTGCTCTTCCAACCTCACAGTCCTCAGAGGCGGGGGCGGGAGGGAATGGGAAGCAGTCTGGCAGAGTCCATAGGGTATCACTAGCTTTCCTTTTATTTTATTATTTTTTAAACTGCTCTAGGCCACATCTTCTGAAATCTTCTTCCTATAGCTTTCAGGCATGGGATATCTCTAAATTCTTCTTCTCCAGAATGTTCTTTCCTGTATTTAAAATCTGTGATCTCATAACCTTAGGTCTGATCTCTTCCTCAGGGTTAAACCTCTCACTTCTTTCAGCCTTTACTCATCTGATAATACCAGATTTTGTTGATCTCCTCTAAATGTTGGTCCATGTTGCTTATGAAGGGTGGTATCTGGAACAGACATAGTATTTCAAATATAACGTGTCTAGCACAGCATACAGTAGAAGGCACTCCCCGATCTGAATAGGATGCCAGTGTTTGCCATACTGAACAACATACTGGTCACACTGTTAGGAAATATTGCACTTGTGACAACCAAAACATCCTAGATCTTCCCCCCACCTAGAAATTGCTGGGAAACCGGACAAATAGAAACTATAATTTTGTGATTGCCTTTGAGCCTAAATAAATGCCTTGATATTTGTCTCTGTTAAATTATTTTTAATATGAAAGGATGATCACTGTAACATTATCTATAAGATTAAATAATTGGAAACAATATATCTAGCCAAAAATAGGGGAATGTTAAATATATTACATCATATATATAAGATAGAACATCGTGTCTGTGAAAATGATCTTTCTGAAGTGCATTTAATGACATAGGAAAGAGTGTGTGGCATATGTTAAGGGAAATGCTGGACTTAAACCCTATGTAATAAATTCTTAAAAGTCCTTCCACTGGGAAAGGGACTGGCGGCACTCAGGAGGATGGGAGGGAGTGTCCCTGCTCAATTTGATCTTATTGGTATTGATCTACCTTTTCAACTTCAAGAAATATTTTTGATCCTAATTATATTGCCCAACAATTCTTCTCACCCAAAACTTGATCTACCAAGTGATTATACTGTTGAGCAAGAATACAGAGCTGCAGTCAATATCCAGAAATGCACTGAAGTTTTGAATCCTAGGAACCCAGACCTACTGGGATATATGACTTAAGCACTATATTAATCTCTAACAATGCGTTAGTAGAAAATATATTCAGACTGAAAGGCTTCTTAAAAGATCATTTCATCCATCTTCTCCCCACTAGCCAAATTTGTTGTTACACCTTTTAGGAAGGACCTCATAGCCCACGGTCCCCATTGGTGGCCTGCAAGTAAAAAGTCTTGAATTCACTTTGTCCCTCAGTATGGGATTTTGACCAAAACACTTAACCAAGACTCTTGCTTTCCCTGTCAGCAGAATGGCATTTGCTTTATGCAAAGGTCTTCATGTTAGTCTAATGCCAGGTCAAGATGTCGTTCAAACAAGGGACTGTTGCATTCAGCTGCAGCAGAAGGAAGGTAGATTAGAATAAAGATATTTTCATCTCAAAGAACCTCAGATGGGAATTGAGGAGCCCTGACAGCACAATATGGAAATTAAGAGAGAAAAGCCAGAAAGAAAAAGATGGAGATTCTGACAAAGAAATCAAGATGCATGTTCATGGATATTTTCTTTTTGATGATAGCAAAAGAATGATATATTTACATATCGTGTAAATGCTGCGTGTACTTAACAAAAGTCCACTTTCCTTTCATAGAGTTCTTGAAGGACAGGAGAGATCCATCTCTCTGAACAGCAGTAGACAGGAAAACGATTAATGCTCTAGCTTCTGAATACCTCTTCAAATTTGATGTCTATAAAGTAGTTGACTACTGGGAAAGAAGTTGAATAAAACACAAAGAAGCTTCATGGTCAGTGTAGGGCAGGAAAAATAGTTCTTCCTCTACCTTCTGAATTCTTGGCTGAGACCCCTATATAATGAAAGACAGACTAACAAGAGGAAATAAACAGAAGCTTATTAACATGTGTACCTCATGTATAAAGGGGAGATACTCAGGGAAAAAATGAATAACTCCCTGAGGTGGCTTAGAATTCAGGCTTAAATACCATCTTAATAAGGAAAACGGGTAAGATGTAGGCCTCTTAGGGGAGAATAAATGGGTTTTAGGGGAGATGTATAGACCCTCAGAAGAACAGATAGGAGGTATAATCGTTTGTGACACAGTTTGTCTGGGTGTGGTCCTGACTTCTAGTCTCTCCTGCAATGAGAGTCAGTCTTCCATGGTTGATGAGACTCCCTGGGGAGGGGATTTATGACAATTGAGTTCCTTTTGGAAGATCTGTCTTTACGCAGATAGTGTTGTTCAGAAGACTCCTCTCCTTGTATTTGCTCTTTTGTGGAGTGCCTACAGTTCAAAACAATCAACATAACTAAGCAGCATATTTTGAGGTGCCCTATTCTGCTATCCTTCATTAATATTTGCAAATAGAAAAGTATTTCTTGGATTGGAAGTTATTACCTCAGCAATGGGCGTGATTACTCCAACAACATTCAATACTTTGTAGTTTAAAATTACTACCATTTGAGGCATATTTTCTGAGGGCTTAGGTGGTAAAAATAGATGTCTTTTTAATTTTTTAATTTTCTTAAAGATTTATTTATTTTAGAGAGAGAGGGCATGAGCAGGGGGAGGGGCAGAGGGAGAGGAGGAAGGAGAGAAGCAGACTCTTCGATGAGTGGGGAGCCCAACACAGGGCCTGATCTCACCACCCTGAGATCATGACCTGAGTCGAAATCAACAGTCAGACACTTAAGCGACTGAGCCACCCAGGTGCTTCTCAATAGATGTCTTTGTTTTTTAAACAACTGTTAGTTAAGATCAAATTAAAACATAATATTGATTTCCCTCTTTACTGCTCATTTTGCCACTTATTTCTCCCTAAGAAGGTGACTAACTCTAATTGGGGAGCAAACCTCCCTTGTCTTCTAAAACCGAGGCTTTAGAATAAACTTCTCTAGGTTTGAATAATGATGGAGTGTTTCCCAGGATGCATTGTAGTCTGTTTACTGCCCTTGGGAGAAAATCACTGGCCACCTCACAGCTGCCTACCTCAACATCTTGTCCATGGACAAAGGCAACTGCACTGGCCTCAGGGTCGCTAAATTCCCACAGAAGCTCATTTGCCATGAAAATGAAGCACAATATTTGCATCCTGTTTCCTCAGTCTACTCATGATGGGTAATCTTTTTTTTTAAAAATTTTTTATTGTTATGTTAATCACCATACATTACATCATTAGTTTTTGATGTAGTGTTCCATGATCCATTGTTTGTGCATAACACCCAGTCCTCCATGCAGAATGTGTCATGATGGGCAATCTTATCTAGAGCCCAAAAGGGACTCAGTAACAGTCTCCAATCCCCTAAAGGGTTATTATGCAGAAGATGGTGACCAGCTGCTCTCCATCTTCTCTGAGAACAGACCAGAGGGACCAGTTTTAAACTACAGCATGAGATGTTTTAGTTAGACATCAAGAAGAATTGCCTGTTACTGTTTTAAGACACAGAATTGGTTACCAAAGACAGCTATGAAATTACTTGCCTTAAGGATCTTTAACAGGAAAGACAGGCAGATGGACTAGGTAACCTGCCAGGACAGGTGTACATAGAGGCCACCTTTCATGGATCTCCCTCTAGGGAGATGTGCACTTGTCCTTAGAAGCACTGCCATGAGACTGATCCCAAGGTGGGTCCATTCCTTATCTCTTCTACTAGATGCTAACAATGTTTAAGGCAATGAGAATGTCTGGCCTGGTACTTTGAACATAGTGGATACTCAAGACAGATTTTTGGAATGAATGAATTAAATTCAGATGAAATTTACCTTCGCAATTCCTTAATTCCTCACCTTCCTTTCTACCTCTTCCTCCTTAAAGCACCCTTCCCAGCTCAAGTGATCTCCCAAATCTCCCAGCTCAGAAACTGTAGAGTCTGGGTTTACTTGTGTTGTTACTACACCATTTCACCTTTCTTTGGAAACACAGATCTTGTAAGTCATACCTGAATATGAATTTCTTAATAACAGAATAATAGCTTCCAATTATATACATTATTTCAATGAATCCTCACAACTCTATGGACTAGGTGTCATCATCCTAATTTACAAATAAACTAAAGCTTAGAGAGACTGAGACATGTCTGAGGTCAAATAGCTAACAAGGATGTAAACTCACATTTGTCTGACTCCAAAGCCCAGCATTCAAACAAGGCCATATGAGCTCTCTCACTCAGAATATATATGTAGGGTAAGGGTAAGGGAGGGAAAGGAAAGACAGAGAGACAGAAAGAGAGAAGAACAGAGAGAGCGACCCAAAGATATCAGTCTTCAATGATGGGATAGCAAATCCCATTCACTGGGGGGTGAAGGAGACATAAATTGAATCTTATGAGGAACTAACCCCCACTACATTCAAGAGCAATCTTGGGATCCTGCTGCCTAAGCCTACCTAACCTTACACCAGCTACTGCTAGTGCCTGCAAAAAGCAGGCAGGCCCCAGGTGTCTCCTGGGATGGGGGTCTCCAGGCACCAGAAGCTATGGATGTGCTTAGGGCCCTAATATTTGAGTTTATGTCACTGCCCTGCAACCTTGGGACTCTAGCATTTCATCCACTTGCAGAATTCACTTTCAACCCTCCCCTTCTGGCATCAGAACCACCGGAAATAGGATCTCTGTCAACAGTGCAATTTGACAGTTTTTCACTCCTTCAGTTGCATTTTGTTCTGATCTTGGATCATTAATCCAAGGGAGAACTTCTGATCAGACTTGGATCACAGAGCCCCAAGGCTGTGCTGTAGTTAGCTGCCATATCAGAAGTAGCAAATACAGAAACCTTGTAGTGACCCCTGCCCAGGCCTTGCGCACTGAGTTCCCCCAGTGAAGTTCTTACCACTTGGCCACATGGGTTGATCTTCCCAAACTCCTTCTAAAGAAACTTATAAATTCCCTCCTTGCAATTATGGTGTGATTTGCTGGGAAAGTGTGGTTTAATTTGTACATAATTTTCTTGGATCAAATAAATCACGCTAAAGTGATTGTCTATTGAAGTTTTGTTATTATACATCCAAAGAAGATGGTCCAGTTATCGTTTCAAGTGGGGACTGGCCTCTTCTACAGCAGGAGACTGAAAAGGGAAAACAGGTTTGCTTTCAATGACCTGTTGGGTTTTGTAAAATTGTTTATTTATTAGAGAGAGAGAGAGAGAGTGCATGAATGGGGGGAGAGGCAGAGGGAAAGGGAGAGGGATAGGTAGACTCCCCACTGAGCATGGAGCCCCATGTGGGGATCGACCCCAGGACCCTGAGATCATGACCTGAACCAAGGGCAGACAGATGCTTAACCGACTGAGCCCCCCAGGCGCCCCTCAATGGCCTGTTTTGTCCTGGTTTGCAACAACTGCCATCCTCCATGCATTAGAGATGCCTGAGCAGCAGGAGCTGGACCTTGGAGCTCCCATTTTGGAAGAGTAAGAAACACTGGAGATATAGCGACTTTTAACTTCTCAGAGAGTAAGGCCTGTGCTATACATTTGCATCCAAGGTAGCATGTTACAGTGACTAGGCACATAGACTCCGAAGCCATACAGCCTGGGCTCCAGTCCTGCCAGCACTAGCAGGCTGTGTGACTCTTCTGCACTTCAGTTTCCTCATTGGCAGAATGGTGCCCTTGTCCCAGGGCTGTTGTGATGGTTGAATGAGTTGATGTTAGGTGAAGTGCTTAGACACACCTGGAACATAGTAAGTGCCTTACATCTGACACAGCACCTGGTGCCCCATGGCTCAGTAAATGCTTGTGAATGACTAGCAGCACGGTCCACTCCTCACCTGTAATCAAGCCCGCAGGGTACGCCTACCACTAGATCGGAGCGACAAATTGTGAGTAATTGGGATGACTGCCCAAGCAGAGAGTGAAATATCTTTGGCGTTCTTATAACAATATTGAGTCTCCTGAGTCAGGGATTCCCGTGTAGGGTCCGGCATATGTACAAGGAGCTGGAAGCCTGGGGAAGAAAGGAACTCTGTGAGTTCCTCAAATGAGAGAAGCAACTGTCCCCTGCTCACCTTACATTGCATTTGTCCATATTGTAAACAAGCCACCTTGCCCCCCACTGGGCGCCCTGAATACAACATCTCCAGAGCCAAAAAGCACTCAAGGGCTTCCCAGGGGGTGTGCAGAGCCACCCACTTCTGTATAGTTTTGGTCTCTGCTGTATTTCTCTTCCTGGTGCCTTCCAGTTCCCCCTCTCCCTGTCCTCCTTTGTCCTTTCTTGTGACCCCAAGCCTCTAAGAACTGTGTCATTTATCAGTTCCCAATATTTAGATATCATAGAAAACATGATTCTGTGATCCATTGGGGAAGAGCTGTGATAGAAGCCTTACACCTGCGGCAGATCCACTGAGCTTCAGTATGTCTTCAGTATATGTTTTTATGCATGTATGCATGTGCACATGTGCACTCGTGCATGGAATTTTTAAGTAATCATACATAGATGCACTTAAAAGACTATCATGTCTGCACTTAGATTGCCCTAAACTAGAAAATGCCTTGCTTCTCCTGCTGCCTGAGGCTTTTGGTTTTCTGTGTTCCTTCTACATTTCCATGACTGTAATCTCTGGAATACTCACATTACACTAAATGTTGGATGTAGTTCAATGCCTAAAAGTGAAAGAAAAGAAAAATTTGTCCCATCTCATATTTTTCCTAGCATGAGAATGCTTTATATTTTTCAGAAAAGATTAACTTTACCAGCTGATGAACTTGAAATTCCTACCAAGTACATTAGTTGACCATATTTTATACATACCTCAGTTTTGACATTTGCTGAGTACACTATCCCTTACCTCCACCTTGTGTTCCCTGTCCTCCAGATTCTGTGTCTTCAAGGAAGGAGATGGTGTTTCCCAACTATGTACCCTTCCCTAACAGCACCCAAAATATAATTTGTTAAATGAAGTAGTGATGTTCATGTATATGATTGATTGATTGTGTGTGTGTGTGAGAGAGAGAGAGAGACTGTGTGTGTTGGGGGGACGTTGTCTGCAAGGAACAGAAACTCACTTCTAACTCAAGAGAAAAAGGAGGTTTATGGTAGGATTGCCTGAGAACTAGAAACAGAAACTATATCAGGATTTAAGCAGTTTCAGGATGCCTGTCTCCTTTCTTTCTGCTTCAAAATCTCCCTCATGATGAATTTTCTCATCTCTGCCTATCTGTCCTTCTTCCCTTCGGTCCTCACTGAGCCATCTCCTCTGTATTCTTCAGCGTAAGTTCTGACAGACTTAGCTCATTCCTATTACCCTGGTGGACAGCACCCTTTCCACAGGCTGCCCCATGACTGATGCCCGGCCCGAGACTGGGCTGCCCGAGGTCAGAGGCACACGCTGATCTAATCAGTAGCTACACCTGCCAAAAAGATTACCTGGCCTTGTCGCTTTGAAGGATGGAAGGTGGGGGGCTGTGAACAACATAGTCAAAGGGAACAATAAATACAGCAGGAACATTACAGTTCATGCAGTGTCCCTGAGAAGGGGTGCTGGTACATTGTAACACAAGCAAAAGAATGACTAGCTACGATGTGATTGTTATCTGCCAAGTTTGTTCCAAATCCTTCACCCATAATCATTCATTTGACCTTTTATGATGTAGTATTAGGAATGTCAGATTTAGCAAATAAAAATACAGAATGAGTGTCTATGCAATATTTGGGACATACTTATACTAAGAAATTATTTGTCGTTCATCTGAAATTCAAATTTAACTGGTCAGATTGTATTTTATCTGGCAACCCTATGTATCTCCACTTTACAGATGAGAACACAAGCATGAAAAGACAATTTGCGCAAGGACACACAGCTAGGAAGTGGCAAAGCCAATTTGTCTTCAGTTCTTATGCTCTTAACCACTGTGCTAAACCACCACATGCAAACACATGTGCATGAGTGCTCGCTTGGACACACACACACACACACACACACACTCTAATGAGAAAGAATCCTTTGTTCTTGTCATCTTTCAAAAATAAAAATCAAACACCAATGAATCCTTAGCTGGTGTGTTAATCAGAGTCCAGGCAGGAGACAGAAATCACAGCAGAAATCTGAACATGAAATGTTTAATACAAAGACTTGTTAACTCTATAAAGAGTGGTTAACTATTAAGAGGGGTACGAGGGAATGCTAAGGAGTGGAGAGGCAGTAACTACAGGAAGCAGCTATAACACTGAGGACTCAGGGAAAACTAATCAAGGGAGAAATTTAGAAACTCAGAGAAAAGGGCCTTGCAAGGCTGGGTTCAGACCTCAGGGAGAGTTTCCGGTTGTGACAGGAACATGCCGCCTGCAGCATGGCGATGGGGAAATGGGCGGAGGATGCCCACCGCTGAGCTGCAAAGGGCAGCCTGCCACGGCTATAAGATGCTGCTGCGGTGCAGCATCTGATCTGTGACCTGCTACACTGAAAAACAGAAAACCGGAAGGAGAAGACAAGGACCCTTTCTTTTCTAGGCTTGCATTGTTCCTCCCACACTCCTATTGCCAAAACCTAACATTAAGCCAGCTGGCAAAGAGAAATATAGCCTGTAGAGCCCAGCTCCTGTATTACAGAGCAGGATAGAGAGGGTGGGTTTGGAGCTGAATGACATTAAATTAATAACTGGTGCAGATGGAAAGTACATTTTTTTTTCATCCCCATGATAGAAAGAAGCCCAAAACATCATCATGCAAAAGGAAGATAGATTGACTAAGAGAGGCATTTGCTCCTAAAAAACTGAAGGTTTGCATGAAAATATCTCTTGGAGTAGAGCCATAAAATGCAGTCTGTTGCCAAGGTATTGGATAAGCAAGACAAGGTGTTATGAAGCCTGTTGTGGAAAAATATGCAGAATGCTGAGAGGTTTTTAACAGAGCAAATGCCCGGTAAAAAGTTAATAGAGCTGAGAAATTCATTTCATAAAAAACAGAGTAAAACCAAAAATCAATCATTACAGGATAGATCACTTTTTAGGAGACCTCCTTAGCTATGACTTTCAAATGGATGGTGATAAACACTTACTGTGCAGAATATCATTTACCTCCTGAACCCCTGACATTTCCGGACAGTGTAAGACTGATGTTTGCAGAGGCAGAGGCATAGACTTGATGAACTGTGAAGACCCCATTCACTGCCAGAAGGGAATGAGTCTGAGGATGATGGATAGAGACAGTTCTGTGTATGTGAAGGAGAGTAAGTCAGGTATCAGGTCTGTTACTTTAGTAGTGAGATACTGACTGTTCTATATTGTCAGCAGTGACTTCTTTTTCTATAGAACCCTGACTTTCCTGCTTCCTTAGCAGCTTCTCTAATTGCAAAGTGTCCTCTCTGATTTGCTCTCTAGACAATCATGTTTGTCCTGCAAAGTGCTGACTCTCAGCCTTGCTGGGCAAATTGAACACATCACTCTTTGAAATGCCGATGTTGCCAAGGTCAGTCCAAGGGGCATTCTTCTATATTGAAAGCATGCTTCACCCTCTTGCCTACCCTTGCAGTGGCGTCTCTTAGTATTTATGGAACATTTACCCCCACAGCTGTACCTGGTCCACACTGATTGAATCAAGACCCAAGCCATTCTGTAGGCATGAAAATACCTCCTACCTTGAGCCAATGCTTTGCATTCATCCTCTTCTTTAAATTTGAAATCAGGGCTACATCCTACTCCTTTTTCAAATATCTAAGTGCTTTAGAGATTTTTATATTCCTAATACTTTCTTAAGGGGCAGCACCAGTCAGACTTCTTAGGTTCAAATCCCACCTCTAATCTTTACCAGATATATGAATTTGGGTGAGATTTAAAAATTCCTCTATGCCTAGTTTTCTCATCTATAAAATGAGCATAATAATAGTATCTATTTCAGAGGACTATCATGAGAATTTATGTACATATAAGAGACTTAGAGTAAGATCAACGGCTTTGGGAACTGTCTTCTTGCCCTAAAGATTTAGAAGGCAATGGGCAACAAGTAATACAGGACTGTGATCTCTGAAAGAAGAGAAACAAACTAGATGAGTCCTATGATTGCCCAGCTTACTGACTGGAGGCTATTTATAAGCTGCAGTTCAGGTCAAAGGAATCCAATCCTGTGTTCTCATTAAGTTGATCAGAGCTCAGAGTTTGGGGAGGCCCAGGCAGCTAGACTTTGTGGTGCAGAGGAGCTCCAGACAACTGCAAAAGGGTCCCCTCAAGTTTGGCTAATGATCTACATTTGTGTGGGGCAAAACTCCATGAGGCTAAGGAAATTATCACCAGAAAGAATAGGCCAAGCAATTCTCAGAGTTCATGCAAGGCTGGGGATAGTTCTCATTCCCATCAACCAGAATGGAGAAAGATTATAATACAGGGGGAATTGGGCAGAGTTCTTAGAAGGGTCATCCTTTAAAGTACAGGTTTGCTCTGGACCCACTTTATCAAACTTAAAAGCGAGTTTCTAAAGAAATAAATGTATCTTCTAGTAACTTAATCATATTCTAAGATAAAAATCCAACATTCTTTAAAGGATTACAACAAAATCCAGAACTCAACATCACACAATTCACAATGTTTGTCATAGAGAAATTACCAGGCATCCAAAGAGGCAGGACAGTATGACCCATAGCCAGAAGAAAAATGAATCAATAGAAATAGATTTTTTAAATGAGAAAGATAATGGAATTGGAATTAGCAGATTAGGCCCTTGAACAACTATTATAAATATGCTGACATATGTAAAGAAAAACATGAACGTAATGAAGAGGAAACAGAATATGTAATAAAGACCCAAATAGAACTTCTAGAGATGATAAACATAACTGAAATGGAAAATATACTACATGAGACTGGAAACTATAGAAGCAAAAAAAAAGTGAAATCGAAGGCATAATAAGAGAAACTACAAAACACACAAAGAAAAAACTTAAAAAAAAAACAAGAACAGGACCTCAGTGAACCATGGGGCAATATCAAACATTCTAAACATAAGTCACTGGCATCCAAAAAAGAAGGGAGGAGACAAAAACTATTTGAAGAAATAGCACCCAAATTTTTCTACCATAAACCCATAGCATCTCAACAAACCCTAATCAGTGTAAACATAAGGAAGACTGCACTAAAAACACTGTATTAAATGTCCAAAACCAAGTGATAGAATGAAAAAAAAAAATCTTAAAGCAGCCAGAAGAAGAAAAAGAAAAAACAAAAAAGACACAGTAGTTCAGCAGAACAAAGAAAAAATGACAACAGACCTCTTGTCATAAATTGCTCAAGCCAGAAGCAGTGCACACCATCTTTAAAATGCCAATGGATAAAAAAAAATAAAAAGCCAACACTTGATTTATACAGCCCAGGAAAACATCTTTCAAAAACGGAGGCAAAATAAACCTTTTTCTCATCTGATTAAAAGCCAAGGGAACCCATCATCAGTGACCTGCACTAAAAGAGGTCTTAGATAAAGTTCTTCAGGCAAAAGGCAGGTCATAGCAAATGAAAATTTGGATCAATAAGAAGAAGTGAAGAATCCTGAGGGTGGTGGATATATAAATAAATATAAAAGGTATCTTTTATCATACTTTTAAATCTCTAAAAATGATTATTTACAACAAAAATAAAAACACTGTATTGTGGAATTAATAAAATATGTAGCAGTAAAATGCATGACAGCAATAACACAAAGGAAAAAAGGAAGTGGAAATATAGTGTTGTATGTTTTTTACACTACAGTTGAAGAAGTATGATATTACATGAAGGCAGATTGTGATAAATTGAAGATGGGTATTGCAAATCCTCGAGCAATTTCTTAAAAAAGGAAGAATAGTTAATAATCAAATGAGGGAAATAAAATAGAATTATGAAAATTATTTAATTAACTCTAGAGAAGGCTAGAAAAGAGGAAAGGGAAAACAAAGAACAGATAAGGCAAATAGAAACTGGTAGCAAGATGGCAAATTTAAATCCAAAGAAATTAAATAAAATATAAATGCTGAAACAACCCAATTAAAAGCCAGAGATTGTCAGATTGAATAAAAAGGCAAGACCCAACTATATGCTGAATTCAAGAAACCCACTTTAGATAGGTTAAAAATATAAAAATGGAAAAAGATATACCATGCAAATACTAATTAAAAGTAAAGCAGAATGGATATATTAATAATAGACAAAGCAGATTGCAGAATGGAGAATATTATCAAAGATAAAGAGGGACATGGCATAGTGATGAAGAGGTAAATTCATCGAGAAGACAAAATCGTCTTAAATATATTTGCTCCTAATAATAGGTATTCAAAATACATGAAATAATACCTTATAGAACCGAAAGGAGAAATTAGAAAATATACGATTGCAGTTAGAAATTTCAACATTCTTGGGCCCCTGGGTGGCTCAGCTGGTTAAGCAGCTGACTCTTGATTTCGGCTCAGGTCATGATCTCAGGGTCATGGGATCAAGCCCCCTGTCAGGCTCTGCACTTAGTAAGGAGTCTGCTTGAAGATTTCTCTCCCTCTCCCTCTGCCTGTCCCCCTGCTCATCTGTGCTCTCTCTTTCTCTCAAGTAAATAAATAAATAAATCTTTAAAAAAAAGAAATTTTAACATTCCTATCTTAGTAATTGATGAAACATTTAGAAAATAACCAGTAAGTCTATAGAAAAACTCAAAGAGCACTATCAACCAGTATGACCTAATTGAATCTATAGAAATTCCACCCAGCAAGAGCACAATACACATTTTCTTGAAGTCCACATGGAACATTCACCAAGATGGACCATATACTACTCCATTAAATTAGTCTCAATAAATTTAAAACAATTGAAATCACACGGAGTATTTTCTTTGTCCACAACAAAAATGATAACATAAATATATCAGGAAAACCCCCAAATAGTTGGAAGTTAACACACTTCTAAATAACCCACAGCCAAAAAAAAAAAATTAAAGAAAATTAGAAAATACTTTGCACTGAATGAAAACGAAAACAAACACATATAAATTTCTGAGATGCAGCTAAAACAGTACTTAGAAAAAGATTTATTGCATTGAATGATCATATTAGAAAATTAAAAAGGTCTTAAATTAATAATCTTATCTTCCACCTTATAAAACTATGAAAAGCAGAGCAAGTTAAACCTGAAGTAAGCATAGGGAAGGAAATAATAAAGACAAAAGGATAAAAAATGAAAGAGAAAAGCAATAGAGAAAATCAGTGAAACCAAGAGCAGCTATATTTAAAGAAATCAAAATTAATAAACCTCTAGCCAGCCTGATCAGTCAAAGAAGAAAAGACACAAATTACCAATATCAGGAATGAAAAAGGGAGCATCACTACAGATTCAACAGGCATTAAAAGAAAAATCAGGGAATATTATGAAAATGTGTATGCCAACATCTTCAACAACTTAAATGAAATGAAAACCTTGAAAAACACAAACTGAGAAAGCCCATTGAGGAATAAATAGATAAACAAGAAAATCATCTTATCCATCTAAAATGTTAAATCTGTTATTTCAAACCTGCCCACAGACTTCAGGCCCAAATGGTTTCACTGGTGAATTCTATCAAATAATTAAAGAAGAAATACTACCAATCCTACAAAAATGCTTTTATAAAGCAGAAGAGAAGGAATGCTTCCTAACTCATTGGTTCAGCATTATTCAGATACCAAAACCAGACAATGTTATTACAAGACAGCTACAAACCAATACACTTCATGAACATAAATGCAAAAATCCTTAACAAAATGTTAGCAAATTAAATCCGGCAACATATAAAAAAGAATAAACACATTGATGTGATTCATCACATTAATAGACAAAATCAAGCAATGTAATTTATTACATTAATAGACAAAAAGGAAAACTGATGCAGAGAAAGGATTTGAGAAAACTCAAAACTCATTCATAATAAAAACTCTCAGCAACCTAGGAATAGAATGGAACTTCCTCAAACTAATGAATCTATGAGAAACCTACAGCTAACATCATATTTATCAGTGAACAACTGTATGCTTCCTCCTTAGAACTAGAAAGAAGATAAGAATATCTGCTTTTTTCACTTCTGCTCAACATTATACCAGAGCTCTTTAGCATTACAGTAATGTAAGAAAAATAAATAAAAGGAAGGGGAAGGGGGAAGCAGTTTGGAAAGGAAGAAATAAAACAATCTTTATTTATAGTTGATATGACCTTGTATATCCCCCCCCAAAAGTGAATCTACAAAAATGTGAATAAAAGAACTAGTTAGAGTTTAGCAAGATTGCACAATACAAGGACAATGCACAACACGTCAATTGTATTTCTATATACTAGCAGTGAATAATTGGAAATTGGAATAAAGACTACTATTTACAATAGTGTCAAACAACAAGAAATACTTAGGAATAAGGGTAAAAAGTATGTCCAAGACCTTTACTCTAAAAATGATATGTTTATTGACAGAAGACTCAATATCAAGAGGTCAGTTGTCCTCAAATGATTCTATAGATTCAACACAATATCAAGCTGATCCTTAAATTTATATGGAAACTCAAAGGTCTTAGAATAGTCAAGACAGGGGCACCTGGGTGTCTCAGTCGGTTAAGCGTCCAACACTTGATCTCAGGGTCGTGAGTTCAAGCCCCCTCTGGGCTCCATGCTGTGTGTGGAGCCTACTGCTTAAAAAAAAGGAATAGTCACAATTTTGAAAAAGAAGAAAATTTGCATGGGTTTGCACTAACTGATTTCAAGACATATTAAAAATTACAGTAATCAAGTATGATATTGGAATAAATATCGACAAGAAAATCTAGGGGTGCCTGGGTGCCTCAGTCAGTTAAGCATCTGACTTCAGCTCAGGTCATGATCTCAGGGTCCTGGAATCAAGCCCCGTGCCAGGCTCCCTGCTCAGTGTGCCTGAGAGAGGCCTGACTGAGTCTCCCTCTCCCTCTGCCCCTCCTGCTACTTATGCTCTCTCTGTCTCTCTCTCAAATAAATAAATAAATAAATATCCAGAAATAGACCCACATAGGTATGATTGATTTTTGTCAAAGCTGCCAATTCAATGATAGTTTTTTTTAACCAATTGCATTGGAACAATTAGCCATAGGAGAAAAAATGAACTTTGACTTGTGTCACATCATACATAAAAAATAATTCACAATATTACATACTTAAACATACAGCTACAATTTTAAAAGTTTAGAAGAAACCCGAAGAGAAAAATTTTGTCACCTTGGGTTGATAGGTAGAGGTAAAAAACACAACATACAAATCAAAAGTACTGATGAAATAAACTTTATCAAAATGTAAAACTTTTGCTCTTGAAAAGATAGTGCCAAGTAAACAAAAGGGCAAATCAAAGGCTAGGTAAAAATATTTGCAAAACATGTGTCTGATAAAGGACTGTATCCAGAATAAAGAGAACTCTTTCAATTAAATTATAAGAAGACAAATGACTCAATCAAAAATGCAAAAGACTTAAACGGACACTTCAACTAAAGAAAATATGTAAATAGCAAATAAACACATGAAAAAAAAGTTCAACATTACTTAATCATTAAGGAAATGCAGATTAAAGCCACAGTGAGATGCCATTACACACCTACTGTGTGTAGGCCAAAATTAAAGACCCTTAAATTGGCAATATAAAGTGTTGACAAGGATGTGGAGCAACTGGAACTTCAATACATTACTGGTGAGAATGCAAAAATGATACAGCCACTTTGGAAAACAGTATGGTAGTTTCTTAAAACTCTTCTATAAGCCCTTGGCAATCCCGCTCTTACACGTGTATCCAACAGAAATGAACACATATGTCAACAACAAAGACTCTCTTGACCATGAATTTTTTTTCCAGCAGCTTTCTTTATAATAGTCCCACACAGGAAACATCTGAAACAATTAGTTAATGGATAAACAAAGTGTGACATATTCGTTCATTGGAAGACTATTGATACATACAACTGTGTGAATGAATTCAGAAACATTATGGTTAAATAAAAGCAGACACAAAAGACTATGGTGTATGATTCCATTTATATGAAATTCTAGAAAAGCAAAACTATTGCAATAAAAAGCAGAACAGTAGTGACTAGGGTCATGGATGTGAGAAGAGATGGTTGGTAAAGGGGCATGAGGGAACTTTAGGAGGTAATGGAAATGTTCTATCTTGCCTGTGGTGGTGGTTACCAGGTATACACGTTTGTCAAAACTCATCAAATGGCACTTTTAAAATGGAGAATGGGAAAATAATGGCGTATTACTTGGTAATGTTGGTTGAGCATCTGACTCTTGGTTTCGACTCAGGTCCTGATTTCCTGGGTCATGGGATCCAGCCCTGGTCGGGCTCCATGCTCACCTGGAGTCTGCTTGGATATTCTCTCCCTCTGCCCATCCCCTGCTTGCTCTCTCTCTCTAAATAAATAAATAAATAAATCTTTTAAAAAAAGATACAAACTACAGATAATATAACAACGTGAATAAATCTCACAGACGTTATGATGAATGAAAGAAGCCAGATACACAAGAATGTATACTGTATTATTCTATTTGAAGTTCTAGAATATACAAAAAAAAATTGTGTAGAGTGAAAAAAATCAGAGATGTGGTTGCCCATGGAGCAGGGGCTCGGGAGTATCGACTGGGAAGAGGCCTGACATAACTTTTTGGGGGGTGGTAGTAATATTCTGTATTTTGATTGAAGTGTGGGTTACACAGGTGTATACATTTGTCACAGTTATTGAACTGTACACTTAAGATCTGTGCATTTCATTGTGTATAAATTATACCTCAGGAAAGTGTTCTTAGAAATTTTAAAAATTGCTTTCATATGCATTATTCCATTTGTTTTTCCCAACAACCTAAGAGGGGAATGCAGTGAATCACTCTCCCCGCCGCCAACACACACTACATTTCACATTTCAAAAATCCAATCTCCAAATTAAAAATATAGGACTTGCCTGAGCTCACATGGCTGGAATAAGAATTCCACCTTTCCACTCCTATTCCACTCGTCTTTCAATTATGTGTGCTATTGAGTGGTTTTAACTGAGCCATGGAACACAATATAAGTTGGTCCTTTATAAATAAGCAAATGGAATATGATGCTGCATACCCAAGCCAAACCTGTGTGTTTTCCGAAACAATAGGACTCAAATAAAAACAGGGCCATATGCACCCCAGTGTTCATAGCAGCAATGTCCACAATAGCCAAACTGTGGAAAGAGCCAAGATGCCCTTCAACAGACGAATGGATAAAGAAGATATGGTTTATATATACAATGGAATATTACTCAGCCATCAGAAAGGATGAATACCCAACTTTTACATCAACATGGATGGGACTGGAGGAGATTATGCTAAGTGAAATAAGTCAAGCAGAGAAAGTTAATTATCATATGGTTTCACTTATTTGTGGAACATAAGGAAGAGCATGGAGGACATTAGGAGAAGGAAGGGAAAAATGAAGGGGGGCAAATCGGAGGGGGAGATGAACCATGAGAGACTATGGACTCCGAGAAACAAACTGAGGGTTTTGGGGGGTGGGGAGGCTAACCCGGTGATGTTTCTGATATAGATCATGTTTCTATATCAAAAACTAATGATGTACTGTATGGTGACTAATATAATAAAATAAAAAAGAGTATTCTTGGTTGTAGGTCTGTTTTTTAAAAAATATTTATTTATTTACTTGAGAGGGAGAGAGAGGGAGAAAACTAATGATGTACTGTATGGTGACTAACATAATAAAATTAAATTAAAAAAATAAAAATAAAAATATCCTCTGCAGGGCTCCTTCAGGTGGGCATAGCACAGTTTAAATTGCAATCCACATGCCAGTGCTTTCTCCACCCACTGTTTTTTTTTTAATGTTTTATTTATTTATTCATGAAAGTCAGAGAGAGAGAGAGAGAGGCAGAGGCAGAGGGAGAAGCAGGCTCCCCGCCTAGCAGGGAGCCCGATGCGGGACTCGATACCAGGACCCTAGGATCATGACCTGAGCCGAAGACAGACGCTTAACCATCTGAGCCACCCAGGCACCCCTCTCCACCCATTGTTAAATCGTTAAAACAAAACCACTCAAATGATAACAGATAGTGATTGCCAGTTGACAACTTCCAGTTGATCAGCAGAGTTGCTGAATCCTGCTGTCATTCAGTGGTTTTGTGAGGAACTTCAGAGACGGATGAAGCTTTGAGACATCAGTGACTCCTCACTGCGGGCGTCTTGGTGCACACAACGAGGACCCCGGGTCCTTCCTCATGAATGTTTCTCCGGGCATGTGGTTATCGTGGGAGCAGTTGATTTCCCCAGATGAGAGGGGATGTCCTCTCATCACTGATATAATAGAATATGATGTGATATATGAAATGAGCTAGAATCTCCTACGAAATTCTCAGTGTCCAAGTGTACAAAGTCGCAAATATTTCGGCTCTGTTGTTAAAGACGAACAGCAATTTACACCTTAAAAGTTTGGAGATCAGGAGACTTGATGGTGTTTTATTCTGAATTTTCCCATGAGGAATTTGAGAAATACTTTTCCTTGTTAACGGATTCCTAGATATTATTGTTATTAATTGGCTTCTTAAAAAGTTTCCTTTGGTGTAAGTTCCGGCTTTGCCCAGGTCACTGGTTTGTATTTCTTGAAAAGCTTCAGAATGAACCCATTCCTGTCTCATTCTACCTCTAGATGGCGCTCTTTGCATTCCATCTCCGATTTCCTAGTTCTCAAAATGCCAGGGAAGAAGATGGCATAGGCAGGCGTTAATTGTCTTGCATTCTTCTTTTTGTGAAGGTTCTCACACAAAGAATCATCCTCCCTCCCTCCCTCCCACTCTCCCTTGCTCCCTTTTGTTCAACGAATGTTATTGAGCACTTACTATGTGCCAGGCATTGGAAATGCAGAGTTAATAATGACGGTCCTTCTCCTTAAGTTACAGCCAATAACGGAGATAGATATGGATCCAGATAATTATAACACAATTTTAAAGCGCAAGATGCAGGAAGGTGAACTTGGAAAGTTAGGTCTAGATTGGGAAGGGACTTGTGTGCCATGTAAGGGGGCAGATTTTCCTGAGATGACAATAGAGAATTTTGTAGTGTTTTAAGCAGGGCAGAGGCGGGGTCAGATCTGAGTGTTGGAGAGATCACTCTGGCCTCCATGTGTCGGATGGATTGGGGCTGTGAAGATCAGAGCCTCCTTTGCTGGTTCTCCCTCCTTTTCCTGGCCTCTGTCAATTACAGGGTCTCCAGGCTCAGTCCAGGGCTTCCTTTTTTCTCCCCTCCTCTTTCCGTCTCTAGCTGCACTGCTGTGTCAGGTGATCTCCTCTGTCCCACTGCTTTAAACAGGACCTACTGAGTGATGAATCTCAATTTTATGTTCCTAGCCCGGATCTCTCTCTCTCTCTGACCTGCAGCAGCTGCTACCTAAAAGCTTTCTCCACCTCCACTTGGCTGTCTGGAACCTAATGTTTCTGTTGCCTTTCCCACCATGATAAATATCACCGGTCAGCTACCAAGCACACCCCATTAGACACCCTCTTTCTCCGTCATTCCCCATGCCAATCCATCAAGTCTGCAGCGTTGCCAAAGTACATCCTGCATCCATCCACTTCTCTCCATCTTTCCCACCATCACTCTAGCCCAAACCACCATTTGCACTACTGCAGTAGGGCAATACCCCTTCCTTTCACCCCCCCACCTCAATCCACTGACCGTACACCAACCAGCAAATCTTAGGGATTTCCTAAGACATAAGTCAGATTATGTTACCCCTCTGCTTAAAATCTATCCATCAGTACCTATTGCACTTAGAAAAAGAATTCCCCAACTCCAATCTGGAGGACAAAAAGGCCTTCTGTTATTTGGTCTCATCCCCCTTACTCCGAATCAGTAGCTCATGCTCGCTATACTCCGGCCTCCCTGTTCCTTAGTCCTGCCAACACTTTGCACTTACTCTTCCTGGAATGCTCGGGGCAAGGCTGGCTTCTACTCCTCCTTAGCTCCCACGTTTTCTCTTCTAGAGCCAGGCACCCTCTGCCCTCGGGTGCTCTTTCTCTCACTCACATTGCTCTGCTTATTCTCTTTCTAGAACTTACCATGATGTGTATGCATCTTATTTAGTGGCTTTCTTGCCTGGCTCTCCCACTACAATGGAAGCTCCATGAGACTAGGGACTTCTCTCTTACTCACCGCCGTGTCCTCAGGGTCTTAAAAAGAGCCTGGTGCAAAAGGCATGTCTTGAATAAAATGAACGTGGGTGATTTGGGGGGGCGTGGCAACAGTTCAGATGAGTGATTCTGAGGGCTTGAGCTAAATCAGTAAGTGACAGGATGGGAAACAGAGGAGGTTTCAATCAATGTACAGGAGGAAGATTGCATCAGTAAGACTTGGTGACTGAAGGGAGGGCGGAGGTGGGGACAAGGGGTAAAAGATATTTCTTGGCTGTGTGGATAACGATGCCATTGAAGTAATGCAAAATTCAGAAGGAGGAGCAAGAATGAACCGGTCATGTGTAGTAGCTGTGGGGCTGGAGAGGATTAAGAAAAACAATGACTTGATCTGTAGAATTGGCTAGGGCTCCAAGACGATTTTACAAGTAGAATTAGATTGTAGATATTTTCATTTGAAATCCAGGTTTTTGCAATTTAGGCATGTATTAAGATATTTCTGAGTCTACGGACTTAGTTTCTAAGTTCCTTATTTCCTCTTCTACCTTTACAAATGTGTTTGTGTGGGGCCGCCTGGGTGGCTAAGTCATTAAGCGTCTGCCTTCAGCTCAAGTCATGATCCCAGGGTCCTGGGATTGAGCCCCATGTTGTGCTCCCTGCTCAGCAGGGAGTCTGCTTCTTCCTCTGTCTGCCGCTCCCCCTGCTTGTGCTCTCTCTGTCAAATAAATAAATAAAATATAAAAAAAATAGAAATGTGTGTGATCCAAAGAAAATGCCAGAAAGCGAATATCCCAATTTAACTGATCAAGATTCTGCAATTTTTCCCATTTTTTAATATAAAGTCTTTAGACTTCAAAACATTTAAAATCCCCTGAACCACTTGACTTTTTTCAGATCCTTAATGTACTCTGAGCCCAGGTAGTAAAATGTACTGAAAGAAATGGTCTTAAAGGCAGATGGGACCTCAGAGGTCCTTTAGTCCGGCCGAGGAACAAAGCGCCCAGGGTAAAGATGGTGTGTCCGTGGCTGAACCCGGAAAGAACTCGGGCAAGTGGAGGTAATCGAACCCACTGAACGCTCTGAATTTGAACTCGGCTTCCGAGTGCAGCAGCAGAAGCCTTCAGAATGCCGGCGGCACGTTCACTGCGGGCCGTTGCTCATCGCCACCTCGGCTCAGTTTCTCAGATTCTCCACCTCCACGTCCTGCACCTCAGCTCATCATTTTCCCTTTCAGGGTCGTTCCAGGTGCTGCTGTGGGACTTGTCAAGAAGGCACTGCCTTTCGCAAAACTGTTTTGTTACTGTGTTTTAAAAGATTTTATTTATTTATTCGAGAGAGAGAGTGCAAGCGAGCAGGGGGAGGCAGAGGGAGGAAAGAATCTGAAGCAGACTCCACGCTCAGTGCTCAGCTCCCAGCTCCCAGCCCAGCACGGGGCTCCATCTCATGACCTGGAGATCAGGACCTGAGCTGAAACCAAGAGTCAGAGGCTTAACTGCACCACCCAGGCAGGCGCCCCCGCCCCAGTTCTGTTGCTTTTTTTTTTTTTTTTAAGATTTTATTTGTATTTATTTTGATAGAGAGAGAGACAGCGAGAGAGGGAACACAAGCAGGGGGAGTGGGAGAGGGAGAAGCAGGCTTCCCACTGAGCAGAGAGCCCGATGTGGGGCTCCATCCCAGGACCCTGGGATCATGACCTGAGCCAAAGGCAGACGCTTAACGACTGAGCCACCCAGGCTCCCCCGTTCTGTTGCTTTAATGGCAGTGTTAGCCTCCCACCCTCATCCCGCCTGCTACCTTAACAAGTGAGTGGTCCCACCTCTCAGTTCCTTCGGATATACGAACCCCTTCTCTCCCTTTCCCCTCTGCTACCCTGTCCAGGACATCTGGCTTCAGCAGGGGGGTTGTATGCACGGCACCGGCCACCCAAGTGGTCTCAGGGACAGCCCTCGGAGCGAGAGCTGATGCAGACTTTGTGTGTTTGTCAGTCTTCTGAAAACCCTCTGACATTCCGCCTGGGCCTGTGCTGTTCTTCCGCAGGGTATTACATAAGACTCTGTGTGTACAGTGGAATCCACAGCGATCAGACAGACCCTAAAACAGCATGTTTGCCCACCCAGGTGCTAGCAGTGACCCGCCCCCCTGGTATTTGAGACACTGGGCAGAACCACCCACCCGCAGGGACCATGCGCTGGGCAAAGGCCATCCTCCTTTTCTGAGTTCCAGAACAGACTGACTGCTGAGCAAATCATGCCCTCGGCACCTCTTGGGGAGCCAGATCTTTCCTTCATGAGCCAGACACAGTTCTGGCTACACAAGGCACCAAAAGGCAGAAGAGCTCGTTTTCTGCTCGTGGCCTCTGAGAGACTGCCAAACCCTAAAGGCCATCCGTACAACCATCCATATTTTTGTGATCATAGGGAACATTTTCCTCGAATAACTTAGGGATCTTATCAAGATAGAGCCTGAGTCAGTGCCTCCATTACTTAAATGCCCTTGAGTCAGGAGAAGGTTAACACTGCCTGTCTGGGGATGAATCAAAACCTTCACTGGGTTTCAATCTCCCACATGATTTGACCCCAATTTATATTTATAGAATCATCTGCTACTGCTCCCCAACACATGTTCCACATTTTAACAAAATGATACGGTTCTTCTCTCAAATACACCCTGTGCTTTCCGATTTCTAAAACCCTTTTCTTCCAGGCACATATCCTTCCCTCTACTTATGTTGTCCACATCCCTTCAGCTCTGCGGCTCGAAGTCATATCCATCCCTAATGCCTGATTTCAGTAACTCTCTCCGTAAAGACTTTCCTGTTTGTGCCAACGAAAATGCTTCTCCCCTTCTTCTAAACTCTGATAGCTCAGTTTAGATCTCTGTTATCACATGTTACCTCATAGTTTAGTTATTTGAGTACATACCTTATCTACCTCCTGCCTTAATTAGACTGTAAACTAGCCAAGGGCAGGTCATTCTTGGCCATCTCTGTATCCCGCATAGCATCAAAACAGCCCTTTGCACCTGATAGGAGCTCAATAAACATCTGTTGGGAAATGAATGAGAATCAAGAAATGAGTAGTTAAGGAAACATAAAATGAGTAGTTTAGGCATTTTGGAGCTCTGAAAAACTCAGCTGGTGGCTGGGTCCAGAGTACGAGAGAAAGGCAGAGCAGGAAATGTGCTGGTTTGATCTCTCTTTGGAGGCAGCCAGCTGCAGCCCCGAAGAAACAGTTTCCTTAAAAAACAAAAACAAAAACAAAAACAAAACCAGCAAACAAAGTTGGCAGAGGAAGTGATGATGTCAACCTTCTATTCCTTCACAGATGTGTCACTCAAATAAAACTCCACAGCTCAGACACCGAAGTGCTACATCTTCACCCCTCTTCTTTCACCTAGGTTTTCTGGAACACACACACACTCATTTCTGGTAGATAAATATCACTCAGGTTTTAGAAGCTTGTAGGTGTTCTTGGTAGGGCAGACAGTATCATCCAGAATATGTGTATATTATGTACATTTCAGTTCTTTTTTTTTTTTTTTTTTTGTAGAGGCCAAGATTATAGGCAAGAACTGATTTTGGTTAGGCTTAAAATACCCACGGACTATGACTGGTATCAGAAGTATCTCCATATCATGATGCTGAAAAGTATTGAGCAGGTGGCTAGAAATTTGGCCCTCTAATCCAGAGATCCTGGCAGCAGTATCCTTGTCCACAGGGGCGATGGACAGCTGGGAAGGACAGGACTGAACAGGACCGGCTCTGGCTAGGGCCATGGTGCAGTCTGGAGGGGACAGGGAGTTTGTGTCTCAGGGGAATGATGTTGTCCACACAGATGAGGGGCTTGTCACTCTGGGCTTTGATCCTCCAGAGGTCATGTCTTTAGTGCTGAAGCAGTCCTGAGCATCAGATTTCCTTTTGTTACAGACTTATTGAGGTTTAATTTACAGACCTTAAAATTCATTCAAGTATACAATTTATTTATTTTAATAAATTTAAAGAGTTTTGCAACCATCACAATCCAGTTTTAGAACATTGCTATCATCATGGGGCGCCTGGGTGGCTCAGGCGGTTAAGCATCTGCCTTCAGCTCGGGTCATGATCCCAGGGTTCTGGGATTGAGCCTTGCATCCGGCTCTCTGCTCGGCAGGGAGCCTGCTTCTCCCTCTCCCTCTGCATGCCACTCCCCCTGCTTGTTGTCTCTCTCTCTCTGTCAAATAAATAAATAAAATCTTTTTTTAAAAAAAAGAACATTGTTATCATCCTAAAAACTCTATTAAGTATATAGGCAGTTGATACAGACTCCAATACCCTGCCTTGGGTGTTTACCAATCTGCTTTCTGTCTCTATAATTTGCCTTTCCAGGACATTTCCTATAAAAGGACTCATATAATATGTATATAGTCTGGCTTATTTAAGCATGATTTTTTTTTTTTAAGGTTCATCCATGTTGTTACATGTACTGGTATTTCATACCTTTTTAATTGCTGAATAGTATTCCACTGTATGGGTATACCACATTGGGTTTAACCATTCACCCCCTGGTAGACATTTGGATTATTTCCAGTTTGGGGCCATTATGAACCAATGCTGCCAGGAACATCTACTTATAAGCCTTCATTTCTCTTGGATAGATTTGTTAGAGTGAAATTGCTGGGTAAGTTTATGTTTAATTTATTTTTTTAAGATTTTATTTTTAAGTAATCTCTACACCCAACATGGGGCTTGAACGTACAACCCCAAGATCAAGAGTCACATGCTCTACCGACTGAGCCAGCCAGGCACCCCAGCTTATGTTTAATTTAAAGAAACAACCAGACAGGTTTTCAAAGTAAGTGTACCATTTTTATTCCTGCCAGAAATGTGTGAGGGTTCCCACTTTTTCATACCCTTATCAATACAAGCAGTCTAGTGAGTCTCCAGTGGTATCACATTAGGATTTTAATTTGCGTTTCCTGATGACTAATGATGTTGAGCACCTTTTCATGTGTTTATTAGCTATTTATGTTTTTCTTGCTTATTCAAGTCTTTTATCTATTTTTAAATCAGGTTGTTTGTCTTCTTATTATCAAGTTGTAAACGTTCTGTTTATATTCTGGATATAAGTCCTTTATCAGATATATATATTTTAGAAATATTTCATCCCAGCCAGTGGCTGGCCTTTCTACTTTGTTGAAGTTTCTTGAAGCACAAAGATTTTTAATTTTAGTAAAGTGCCATTTATCCTTTTTTTTATGGCTTCTGTTTCGGAGCCATGAAGACTTTCACTAGCATTTTATTTAAGTTCAAGTTAGTTAATACTACAAATAGGGTAGTATTGGTTTCAGGATTAGAATTTAGTGATTCATCACTTACATATAATACCCAATGCTCATCACAAGTGCCTCCTTAATACCCATCACCCTTTTTACCCCATACCCTACCCACCTCCCCTCCAGCAACCCTCAGTTTGTTCTCTATCATTAAGAGTCTCTTATGGTTTGCCTCCCTCTCTGTTTTTATCTTATTTTATTTTATTTTTTTTTTAAAGATTTTATTTATTTATTTGAGAGAGAGAATGAGATAGAGCATGAGAGGGGGGAGGGTCAGAGGGAGAAGCAGGCTCCCCACTGAGCCGGGAGCCCAATGTGGGACTCGATCCCAGGACCCTGGGATCATGACCTGAGCCGAAGGCAGTCGTTTAACCAACTGAGCCACCCAGGCGCCCCTTAATTAAGATTTTTCTTGAGTAATTATGAAATTGAGCATTTTTTCTTTTTTTTAAGATTTTATTTATTTATTTGACGGAGAGAGAGAGAGAGCGAGCATGCGCATAAGCAGGGGAAGTGGCAGGCAGAAGCAGAGGGAGGAGCAGGCTCCCCGCAGAGCAGGGGGAGCCTGATGTGGGATTCAATCCCAGGACCCTGGGATCATGACCTGAGCTGAAGGCAGTCGCTTAACCGACTGAGCCACCCAGGCGCCCTATCTTATTTTATTTTTACTTTCCTTCCGTTATGTTCATCTGTTTTGTTTCTTAAATTCCACATATGAGTGAAATCATATAGTATTTGTCTTTCTCTGACTGACTTATTTTGCTTGGCATAGTATACTCTAGCTCCATCTGCGTCATTGCAAATGGCAAGATTTCAGTCTTTTTGATGGCTGAGTAATATTCCAGTGTGTGTGTATGGAAAGAGCCCAAGTGTCCATCAACTGAAGATGTGGTATACCACATCTTCTTTATCCATTCATCAGTTGATGGACACTTGGCCTCTTTCCATAGTTTGGTTATTGTTGATAATGCTGCTGTAAACATCAGGGTGCATGTACCCCTTCGAATCAGTATTTTTGTATCCTTTGGGTAAATACCTAGTAGTACAATTTCTGGGTCATAGGGTAGCTCTATTTTTAACTTTTTGAGGAACCTCCATATTGTTTTCCAGAGTAGCTGCACCAGTTTACATTCCCACCAGCAGTGCGTGAGGGTTCCCTTTTGACTATGAGGCATTTTGAATTAATTTTTATGTATAATGTGAGAGAAGGATCTGAGTTTATGTTATTGCATATGGATATCTCCTATCCCAGCTTATTGTTGCGAAGAAGATCACATCTGCACTGAATTGTCTTGTTACTTTAGTTGAAAATCAATTGGCCACAAATGTAAGGTTTTATTTCTGGACTCTCAATCCTGGTCCAATACTCTATATGTCCATCTTGATGCCAATACCACATTGCCTTGATTACTGAAATTTCTAGTAAATTTTGTAATCATGTGGTGTAACTTCTTTCACTTTTTTCTTCTTTTACAAAATTGTCTTGGCTACTCTAGGTCTTTTGCATTTCCCTGTAAATTTAGGTTCAGCTTGTCATTTCTACCAAAAAGCCTGACAAAATTTTAATAAGTCCCTTCTATAAATCTATTTAGGTAGAACTGACATCTTAACGATATCACATCTTCCAAACCATGAACACTTAATCTTCATTTATTAAGATTTTACTTCAGATTTAATTTCTTCTTCTTTCCTAGTTTCCTAAGGTTACTGATTTTAGATCTTCTTTCTTTTGTGATGTATGCATTCAATGCTATAATTTCCCTGCAAGCACTGCTTTTACTGCATTCAACACATTTGGATAAGTTGTATTTCATTTTCATTTAGTTCAAAATATTTTTAAATTCCTCTTGAGATTTCTTTCACCCATGTGTTATTTAGAAATGTGTTGTTTAATCTCCAAACATTTTGGGATTTTCTAGCTATCTTTCTGATATTGATTTTTAGTTTAATTTCATTGTGGTGAGAACATACTTTGTATGATTTCTATTTTAAATTTATTAAGGTTTGTTTAAAGGTTCAGAATGCCATCGATCTTGCTGAATATTCCATGTGAATTTGAGAAGAATGTATATTCTACACATGTTGGATGAAGTATTATATAAATGTCAATTAGATCCAGTTGATTAATTGTGCTATCCAGTTCAGCTATATCCTTATTGATTTTATGCCTTCTGGATCCATCATTTACTGAAAGAGATATTTGAAGTTTCCAGCTACAATAGTGGATTTGTCCAATTCTTTTTGCAGTTCTGTCAGTTTTTGCCTCACTTATTTTGACACTCTGTTGTTAGGTGCACACATGTTAAGGATTGTGTCTTGGGGAATTGACCCTTTTATCACTATGTAATGCTCCTTTTAATCATTGATAATTTATCTTGTTCCAAGTATGTTTTGGATGAAATTAACGTAGCTAATACAGCTTTCTTTTGATTAGTGCTAGCATGGGATCTCTTACCTCACCTCTTTAACTTATCTGTGTCTTCATATTTAAAATGGGTTTCTTATAGACAACATATAGTTGGATCTTATGTTTTTATCTGTTGTGACAATCTCTTGTTTTAATTTCTATATTTACTATTCACATTTTAAGTAATTCTTATATAGTTAGATTAATATCTACCACATTTATAACTGTCTTATATTTGTTGCACTTGGTTTTTTTCTTTTTTTTTAACCTCTCTTCTTTTAATGCCTTCTCTTGGTTCTTATTGAGAATTTTATAATAGTCCATTTCTCTCCTGTCTTAACATCAGTTATACTTCTTTTTTAAAAAAGATTTTATTTATTTGTTTGAGAGAGAGAGGAAGGGAGAAAGCATGAGCCAGGGGGAGAGGCAGAGAGAGAGGGAGAAGCAGGCTCCCCGCTGAGCAGGGAGTCCAATGTGGGGCTCCATCCAGGACCCTGGGATCATGACCTGAGCTGAAGACAGAGTTTAACCAACTGAGCCACCCAGGCACCCCCAATTATACTTCTTTTCAAAATATTTTAGTGGTTAGCGTAGAGTTTACAATATATATTTACAACTAATCTAAATCTACTTTCAAATAGGTCTATATTTATAATTCTCAATTCCTCCCTCTTGTCCTTTATAATATTGCTATCATTCACTTGACCAAATGCTGTAATCACCCTGTACATTGTTACTATTATTACTTTGAACAAATAGTTATCTATTAGATCAATTAAGAATAAGAAAAGTAAAAAGCTTTAGTTCATTTATTTTTTAAAATTTTATTTATTAATTTTATTTAGTATTTCACTTATTTCTTCTCTGATGTTCTTCATTTTTGATTATATAGAACTGAGTTTCTAAAGTATGTTATTTTCCTTCTCTCTGAAGAGCTTCTTTTAAAATATTTCCTAGGGGTGCCTGGGTGGCACAGTCAGCTGGGCGTCTGATTCTTGGTTTTGGCTCAGGTCGTGATCTCAGGGTCATGAGATCAAGCCCCACGTGGGGTTCCCTACTCAGCAGGGAATCTGCTTCTCCTCTCCCTCTCTCTATGCCTCTCCCCTTGCTCATGGACTCTCTGTCTCTTTCTCTCTCAAATAAATGGCTAAATCTTAAAAATAAAATAAAATAAAAATAAAACATTTCCCACAGGGCAGGCCTACTGGTGATATAATCCCTCAGTTTTTTATCTGAGAAAGTCTTTATTTCTCCTTCACTTTTGAAGGAAAATTTTGTTGGACATAGAATTTTGGTTGGTGGGTTTTTTCTTTCAACTGTTAAAATATTTTACCCTCTTGCTTACGTGGTGTCTGGTGAGAAGTCCAATGCAATTTTCATCTTTGTGCCTCTATAGGTAAGGTGTCCCTCCCCTACCCTGTCCCCAACTTCTTTGAAGATTTCCTTTCCCTTTGGTTTTCTGAAGTTTAAATACGAGATGCCTTGGTATAGATATTTTAGTATTTATCCGGTTTGGTGTTCTCTGAGTTTCCTGTAGTTTAATGTCTGTCATTAATATTGGAAAATTCTCAGCCATTATTACTCAATTTCTTCTGCTCCTTTCCCTCTTTTTTCTCCTTCTGGTATTCCCACTACACATGTCTTATACCTTTTGTAATTGTCCCACAGTCATTAGATATTCTCTTCTTTTGTTTCCATTTTTTTTCCTCTTTGCATTTCAGTTTGGGCAGTTTCTATTGATGTATCTTGGTTCTCACTGATTCTTTCATCAGATGTGTCCAGTGTACCCGTGAGCCCATCGAGGGCATTCTTCATTTGTGTTACAGTATATTTGATTTCTAGCATTCCTTTTGATCATTTCTTAGAACTTCTATTTCTCAGTTCACATTCTTGCACATTGCCTACTTTTTCATTAGAGCCCTTAACATATTAATCGTAGTTATTTTACATTCCATATCCCAGAATTCCAAAGTCTATGTCATATTTGTTTCTGCTTCTGATGCTTGCTTTGTCTCTTCAGACTGTTTTTATTTGCCTTTTACCATGCCTTATAATTTTTTTGTTGAAAACAAACATGCCTTTGCTTTTAGGCAACAGGAACTGAGACAAACAGGTCTCCTGTGTGAGGCTTCCTGTCAATCTGCCTAGGAGCTGGGCTGTGTTTACTGTTTACTATGCCTGCTCCTCCCAGGGGCTTCAGTTCCCTCTTTAGTCCTTGTGTGTTTCAGCTCTCTTTAATTGTAATCTGCTGTTATGATACTGGAGCCCTGCTGATGTGCTGGTGTGGTGTTGGGGGGGAGAAGATTTCTATAATCATATGATTCAATCTCAGTCTTTTAGTGTGCCTGAGTCTCTGGGCTATGACCTTCAGAAGTTTTTCTGTGTCTTTTTTGTGTTTCCTTTAGGTGAAACAGGAAGTCCATAGGGAGCTGGAGTTGGCTTCCCCCCATAGATAAGGCTCTGATAAAGTTGGTCCTTTGCAGAGCAGACCTTTGTTATGAAGAACACTCTAGGCATATATAAAAATGGTTACTTTCTCCTCACTTCTGCTTAACACATGAGGGAGTTTTTGCCAGATCCTCACCCTGAGGATGTGGTGGTATTCCTGAAGGTAAAGTCAATGTAAGTGTGGGGGCCTTTCCTGAAACTGCACCAACAGGAGCTTATCACCCCCAGGCAAATCCACACTCCGCCTCCAGCAATTCATCAAAATTATCATTTAAGCATTCCTTCCATTTCATGGCTGTAGTGGCTTCTCCTTTAAGGGGAGCTGATGGAGGCTGTGATTCTCCGTATTTACCTGTCTCTCCAGATGTCAGGCTGCTACTTTGCCCCATGATATCTATTTTCTGATGGGTCTTAGAAAAGTCATTTATTTTTGGTTTGTTCAGCTTTTATCCTGTTGAAAGGAGGGATGTGATGAATTCAAGCTTTTTTCATGTCATAGCTAAAACTGGAGTTCCACCATTCTTTTACTTTTAATCTCCTTGTTCTTTGAATCTAAGCTACTTTTCTTGGAGACAGCATAGAGTTTGGTCTTGCTCTTTTTTACTCAGTTTGACAAACTGTGCCTTTTGAGTGGAGTGTTTAGTCACAATTCTGCCCTCACTCCCAGTGTCCAGGGGTTTTTTCCCACATCACCAAGCAATTCTCACACATCAGCTGTGTGTCCTACATTTCAACTCAGTTCTGATACTTGCTATCTATCTGGAGGCAGCATCGGATTCCGCAGATTGAGGGCTCAGTCCCACAAGACTGCCCCCCACTTCAGAACCCAACTGCAAGTTTAGTTTGTTATCTGTGCTTCTGACTTGCTGGATGTAAGTCAGAGGTTCCTCTGACCCCCTTCTTGTGTTCGATTAATTTGCTAAAGTGGCTGACAGAACTCAGGAAACCAGTTTACTAACTAGAGTACGAGTTTATTACAAAGAATATTAAAGGATATGAATCAACAGCCAGATAAAGAGATACAATGAATGAAGTCCCACACAAAGGAGCTTCTGTCCTCATGGAGTTTGGGGCCTGACATGGTGACATGCGGAAGCATTCTGGTTCACCAACCTGGAAGATCTCTAAACCCCATCCTTTTGAATTTTTAATGGAGGCTTCATTACATGGGCATGATTTTTTTTTTTTAAAGATTTTTTATTTATTTATTTGAGAGAGAGAGAATGAGAGAGAGCACATGAGAGGGGGGAGGGTCAGAGGGAGAAGCAGGTTCCTTGCTGAGCAGGGAGCCCGATGCTGGACTCGATCCAGGGACTCCAGGATCATGACCTGAGCCGAAGGCAGTCGCTTAACCAACTGAGCCACCCAGGCGCCCTACATGGGCATGATTGATTAAATCATGGACCATTGGTGATTGAGTCAACCTTCAGCCTCTTTCCCCTCTCTGGAAATCAGGGGTGGGACTGAAAGTTCCAACCCTCTAATCATGGTTGGTTCCCCTATCTTTAAGGGATTTCCAAAAGTCAACTCATTAACAGAAACTCAGTGGTGGTGGAAAGGGGCATGCTATGAATAACAAGACATTCAACTCACCTTTATGGCTCTGAAACATTTTCAGGAATTGAGGACAAAAAACTACATAAAAGATGCCACGATTGCCCTCATCACTTAGGAAATTCCAAGAATTTTGGGACCTGTGAGCTGAAAACCATGGACTAAGACCAAATATATATTTCTTATTATAAATCACAATATCATAGTAGACAAAATTTATATTTAGTGAATTATAAGGGCATCTGGGTGGCTCAGTCGGTTAAGCATCTGCCTTCAGCTCAGGTCATGATCCCAGGAACCCGGGATGGAGCCCCGTGTTGGGCTCCCTGCTCAGCGGGGAGCCTGTTTCTCCCTCTCCTCCCTGCTTGTGCTCTCTCTCACTCTCTGTCTCTCTCTCTCAAATAAATAAATAAAATCTTTATATTTAGTGAATTACTGATAGGGTTGGATTTACATCTGCTATTGTGTTATTTGCTTTCTATTTTTCTCATTTTTTTTAATTCTTATCTTCCTTCCTTACTTCTTTGTTTGGTGTTGAATAAATATTTTTTGTGTGTCATTTTAATTCTTTTGGTTTTTTTTCTTTTTGCTATGCTTTTTTCATTATTTTCTTAGTGCTTGCTCTAGGTATTACAATATGCATTTCAACTTATGACAATCTAATTCTAATAATTAATAATAATAATAAGCCAATAATAATAATTAATTCTAGAAACTCTTCTGTGGGGGCAGAAAAATTTTTTCTTTTTCCTTTCTAGGTTCTTGGCTGAGCCAATAATTAAATTGTTAAAAGACAGATTAATAGCAGAAAAACAATTTTTTTATGTATAGGAGCCCCATAAAAATATGAGACCCAAAGGGCAGCCAGATAATTAAGGTTTATAGAACCTGGGTGGCTCTGTTGGTTAAGTGTCTGACTCTTGATTTCGGCTCAGGTCATGATCTCAAGGTCGTGATATGGAGCCCTGCATTGGACTCCCTGCTCAGTGCAGAGTTGGCCTAGAATTCTCTCTCTCTGCCCTTTCCCACTATCTCTCTATCTCAAATAAATAAATAAAATCTGTTGTTTTTTTTTTTTTAAAGGCTTATAGACCCTCCTGAGCCAAGGAAAGGTATAGGAGTCTGGGGATAGAAAGAGAAGGATGGCCATTCATAGGAAGGTGAGAGGAAATGTTTGAAAAGCAAACGTTGCCCTGTTATGCAGGTAAAAGGTTTCTTAGGTAAAAAAAGGGATCTCTAGCAATAGCTCTTTTCCTAGCGAAGAAGGGGCATAGGTTCCCCTTTCCAATGTCAATATAGGCAGTCGAGGGGGAGTAAAGAGCTTTTCCTTAATCTGCAGTTTCTTGAAAGTAATCAACCGAAAATAATCCTTATGACAAAGAGGCATATTTTTGGGGTGACAAATTCTGCTCCTTTTAAAGGCAGTACCACCTTTAAAACTTCAAATAAGAAGCTTCACATTATAGAAGTTAAGTTCCCAGGCTGTTCCAAATCTCCTTTGAACCAGTCTCAGTCTTGAAAATAGATCAGTTCAGTTAGAGTTCTCTCATTTCCGGAAGCAGTCTTTTTTTTTTTTTTTTAAGATTTTATTTATTTATTTGACAGAGAGAGAGACAGCGAGAGAGGGAACACAAGCAGGGGGAGCAGGAGAGGGAGAAGCAGGCTTCCTGCGGAGCAGGGAGCCCAATGCGGGGCTCGATCCCAGGACCCCGGGATCATGACCTGAGCCAAAAGCAGATGCTTAACGACTGAACCCCCAGGCGCCCCACGGGAAGCAGTCTTGCAGGTGGGCTCCCAAAGTTAAGCCTCTATTGTGCAAGCAATCAGGTGAACAAAAGAAAAATAAAGGTTAATGGTTAGAGCAAATGATAACCTAGTGTCTGAGTCCTGAAGGCTGCCAGTTAAGAATATTTCTAAATATCAGGCTTGGAAGCATCCTCAGATGGAATGAGGACAGGCAGGGACAATCTGACTGATTTTCCTGCTTTGCAGGTTGAATGTCTCTGATGATGTCAGCAGGTGTGCTGGTGAGTTTTCTGGGTGGCCCATTCAGCAAAAGGCATGAACAAGATTGTCTAAACGTTAGCTATTGTGGCAATTTTTCTGATGTTTCTATCAAATTGTCTAGCTTTAGTTTGCAGGGCTCCAAAAAAAAAAGCAGTTTTAGATTTCAAAGATTCCAGTTCAAAGGTTGGGAAGAAATTGGAAACTTTAGTTTAAAGACTTGTAGCCAGTTATGTGAGGAGACTAGAAGAATTCAGGATGTAGTCCTGTTTACAGGTAAATAACAAAACCTCAAAGGCAATGGACAGTCATAGAATCGAATATCCACAAAGGTGTGCTACTGAAACATAATTTTGTCTCTCTGAAATCACTTTCACTGTTACCAAAGATAGCCAAAATAAGACTGATTTGTTGGCAAAGTAGGTGTAGTTTCAAAAAACTTGGCCTGATTATTTACATAAGTGCAGGAGGAAGAGTGGTTGACAACATAGGCTCTTTTAAATCTGCTTTGCTGGAACTTTTCATAAGGAATCCCAGACTGAACTTTTATTTATTTTACTTATTTTGAAAGAGAGGGAGAGCCCAAGCTCCCACTTGAGGGGGAAGGGCAGAGGGAGAGAGAGAATCTCATTTTTTTTAAAGATTTTATTTATTTATTTGTCAGAGAAGGAGAGAGAGAGAAAGAGAGAGAGAGAGAGAGTGCACAAGCAGGGAGAGAGGCAGGCAGAGGGAGAAGCAGACTCCCCGCTGAGCAAGGAGATTGATGTGGGACTCGATCCCGGGACGCTGGGATCATGACCTGAGCCAAAGGCAGACGCTTAAGCAACTGAACCATCCAGGCGTCCCGAGAGAGGGAGAGAGAGAGAGAGAGAATCTTAAACAGGCTCCACCCCCAGCGGGGAGCCTGAGGTGAGGCTGGATCTCAGGGACCTGAACTCAAATCAAGAGTCTGATGTTTAACTGAATGAGACACTTAGGTGCCCCTCAGATTAAACTTTTAAAAGCCTCTCTAGGCTAGGAAGCCAAGCCAAAGCCTCACCATCAGCCTTTGTCTGCAATACCTATAGATCAGGGTAAATTCCTCTCTTTGAGGTCCCAAAGATTTCCTGAGATGCCTGCATCTGCCAGGAAGTGACCTTCCTTATACCTATTTAGATCGTCAGGAAGTCTGTAAGCAAGGTAACAGGTTGGTTTTCCAAGGGGTTTTATTGGCTCATAAAGGCAGCCTTAGTTCCTTAATCCTGTCTGACATATCTGATTCTATGCACATCTCTCTCAAATATGACATTCCAGTCAAAGCCTTGGTAATATAACAGATGTTTCCAATTTTGTCCCATTACAAGGAGAGCAGATTCTTTTTTTTTTTTTTTAAAGATTTTATTTATTTATTTGACAGAGAGAGACACAGTGAGAGCAGGAACACAAGCAGGGGGAGTGGGAGAGGGAGAAGCAGGCTTCCCGCTGAGCAGGGAGCCCGATGCGGGGCTCGATCCCAGGACCCTGGGATCATGACCTGAGCCAAAGGCAGACGCTTAACGACTGAGCCACCCAGGCGCCCCAGGAGAGGAGATTCTTATTGAACTTTTGCATGTAAACTATTCCACCATGAAAATAAGAATACTCACTCACTAAGAGTTTCCAAATTCTGGAGGGATCAGGTAGGGAGAAAATGTAATTCTTTCATCTTTGTTTCCAAAGGTACAGTTTACCAAGTTATTGCTCTAAGACATAGGTAGCTTAATAAAAAATTTTCCTTAAATCTGGAAAAACAAAAGAGTTTCAAACAAAAAGTCATAAAAATTATAATCATCCTCATCCATGTATTCAGTCGCATGTTATTAATTCTTGTTTTGCTTGAATCCAGTGTTTCCACTAGTTGTGGAAAATTCTTACCCGTTGGGTTTTATGATCAGAAACCTCTGCTTGCCAGAGTCCTTTCCATGAATTCACTTGTAGAGGAAGCACTCTTGTGGGAATGCTTTTGCAAAAGCATCAGAATAAAACGGCGACTGTAAATGACAAAAGACTCACAAATGGGCTAAAGGTCTGAGGAGAGGTCATTATAATACTATTAGCAAAGAAATTTGTTTTTTTCCGTGACACACAAATTTTAAGATAATAACTGGAATTTCATGTGGTAACATTATACCAGGACATACTAGAATTTTAGGAATTTCATTCAATTCTGAATGCTTTTATATTGATACAAACACAACATAAAAAAGGCTTACTATTACTTCTTATTTGACACTGCTTCTCATGTACTTTAACATATAAAATGAGCCTAATTAGTGGAATAACGGCCTTTTTATAAGGAGAGACAAAAACCTTTTGAGATGTTCTAGGGACCCTCTGGAAAATTCCACAGTTGATTCAAGGTCAAAAAGACTTCATTTACAATTTGATTTAGGGAAGTTTGTCACAAATATCAAAAGGTTTTGACACTTGACTAGTAAGGATCACAGATCATTATGAAACAATACTTTGTTATCTATTTAACCAAAGTGATGGTAAAAGATTTCAAAGGCAAACACAGATGGTTACATAGTTGTGAGCAAAACTTAGATCTTCTAATATTGAAGAATTTCTGTTTTCTTGGGGAATCAAAGACCTGATTTAGACAACACGAAGCACAAGAAATTATCTTGATAAAAAGCAAAATCTTTTCTTCCTAGGCAGATGACTTAAAAAGTAAAGAGAAACTTTTCATAATCTCTTCCCAGGAGCAGACCAATAATAGTCCAAGAAAACTTTGTCTTTTTAGCAGTCGAGAGATAATCACGTTTCAGTTTTATATAAATACACTACTAATTTTAAAGCTGAATTTTATAACCATTCTAATACATGTATTCGTTCCCAGCCAACTTGACCACACAAGGTCAGATTCTCTCTCTCCCTCTCTTCCTAACTTTCTATCCAATTTGTCCTTGATTCTCTTCTTTCCCATCCGATATTTCACTTTCAGAACAAATTACTCTTTTTCCCGCATTTCCATTTCTCATATTTTTTCTAACCAAAAAACCATATTTGACTTTCCTTGCATACAGAATTTTTTCCCTTATGATTTCTGATATTTTCATTATAAATATTAAATAGAATTTTTAACCCTGGGAAATCTTAGTTTCTAGTGAAAACTAAGAAGTAAGCAATTGTCAACTGTTACACCAGTATTCTCTATGTTGGCAGATTTGTGAATTCATTTCATAATTTTTAGAAGCCTGTGCCCTTTTTAATAACACAGTCTTTCAATATAGCACAAGACATGTTTACGAATAGTCCTGAGTATCTTTAGTTTCTCTTCAATAAGAAGCCAAAAGGAGATTAACCTATGTTCAGTAATTAATGTTTTACTATTTTATCTTATTTGGAAGTGCTCTAGCTATTCACTACTTTTTTATTATTTAACTTAACTTCACATAACTCTAAAGTTTCAAATTACCAAAAGGATTTTGGAAGCTGTTTTCAAGTACACGCACCATAAAATGTAACTATTGCTAAAAAGTTCACTTACAAACTCTTACCCCCCTTGCATCTATGTAAATCACTGCTCCTAACAATTATGTTTAAGCTACTTATAAAAACCTCATGAGACATTAGACAAAGTCAGCCTTCATCCCAAATTATTTTTCTTACTGACGAATTTTATAAGACATGATATGAATTTGACTAGTAAACCTAAGTAGGATAAAAGTTACTTGTGTTATAGTCAATGTTGATAACTCTAAAGACATGTATGTTTTAATTGAACCAATGAACTTCAACTAGCTTTAAAGATTTTATTTATTTGACAGAAAGACAGAGACAGTGAGAGAGGGAACACAAGCAGGGGGAGTGGGAGAGGGAGAAGCAGGCTTCCCACTTAGCAGGGAACCTGATGCGGGGCTCGATCCCAGGACCCCAGGATCATGAACTGAGCCGAAGGCAGACGCTTAATGACTGAGCCACCCAGGCGCCCCTTCAACTAGCTTTAATAGTGAATATTTTTCCAGATCATGTGAACCTGAAAAGCCTTTGGGTCAATTTCTGTTATATTTCTGAGAACTTTAGGAATACCCAATTTATAAGCACTTAATTTTAAGCCAACTAAATAGAGCTTTTTGATAAATTAACTTGGCAGTACCATCCAGAGGCAGAAAAATATCACACATCTGCAATATGCATATACAGACACACATAAACATACAGACTGACACAAACAGAGACCTTACAGCTGTTGTTTTCAATTTTTAGCCATGAGTCAGGTACAATAATCCAAAACTAACCAGCTGATAAAAGAACAGTTGAATCCAAAATTTGTTTTGGCAGTTGGGATAAGTTAAATTTGCCTGCTCAGATGGCTAAAGCATTTTACTCATAGTTGTGGAGAGGACATTTAAGAATTTTCCAATTTCCAAATCAGTCCTTTTCCCCCCCTCCTTCTGATGAGAAACTTCTCCCTTAACACTTTCACTTCAAAGAATGCCTCTTAAGTCCTAGAGAAGATGGAGGTAGAAAATTGTAGAAAATTCACAGCACGGGGCGCCTGGGTGGCTCAGTCGGTTAAGCATCTGCCTTCAGCTTGGGTCGTAATCCCAGGGTCCTGGGATCGAGTCCTGTGTGGGGCTCCCTGCTCAGCGGGGAGCCTGCTTCTCCCTCTGCCCACAACTCCCCCTGCTTGTGCTCTCTCTCTCTCTCTGACAAATAAATATTTTTTTAAAAAGAAAATTTACAACACAAAAGCAAGTTTTCTTTAAGGAGTTTTGGGCAAGTAAGTAATACTTGCCTATTATCAGAGGTTGAGAGTCATTACTATTTAAAATCTCCTTTTTTTTTTTCTTCAGGACAATTCTGTTTCCAATGACCTGCTCTTTTACAATACTGACAAGCATTTTGAGATGAATAGGAGTGGTTTTGGAATTGGTAAGGATAAGTGAGCTTTGAGTTGCTTCTAGAGCAACAGTTCTGCTTTTGTAGAGATTTGCAAGACAAGGAGTTGTTTCTAACTCCTCAAAGAATTGAATTGCAGCTTGAATATCAAGACAATGACCCACCCAGCCAACCAAACTTGCTTCTTTAGGTCAAGTAGATTTCCAACTAAGATGGAAATCAAAAGATTTCTATGTTCTTAAACTTCAGGGTTTAATGCAGAATGCCTTTTTTAAAAATCGGTATAAACAGTTCAACAGAAGCTTTCGAATGCTCTCATTCTTTCTGAGTGCACAGTTCAATCGTGGACCAATTCACCTTAGTGGGAGACTTTAATATTGCTCTTATCAGTCCCTGAACATTGGCCTCCAGCTGATCCATTCCCTGATCATTTGTACAAGGGCCTGGGAGAAATTCTAGTTATCTGTTGGGGGTGGGTGCGTGTGTGGGGGTACGTTCCCCAGGGGACTGTCTGGCTTGTCTGGTAACTATAATATAATCACAGGTGGGAAGAACACCCTTTAACAGCCAATTGAGGTCTTTGTGAGTGGGATTATGAATGGCCACTAATCTTTTCAACTCTTGTCTAAACTTGGTAGGATCTTCTGAAAGTGGAGGTAAAAAGGCTTTATAATTTAGAGTATCTGCTGCTGTCCAGGGGACATGAATTCTTTGCAAGGGGAACGGAGGCTGTCCAGGATACATCTGCAAAGAACATTGCATTAGGAAAGCCTGATGTTTGCGGAGCCAGATTACAGAGTCCTAGAAAGTAAGAGTTATAAGGGACAGAACAATGAGCCCTACTGCCCATCTCAGAGGCTTCTGCTAAATTAATTTCCTGGTTTTAGTATTTATGTGGGTAACCTGTATACCCCAGGCCTGGTGATCAGCCCAGAATGCTCTATGTAAATCTTGCAAAGAAAAGGAAGTCAAACCAAGCATTTGGGTGTTGAAGGGATTTTCTGGGAAAGTTGGAGGAATTGGGGGGTCTTGAGGAATTTGTTGAGGTCATGGGCTGGATTTTGAGAGAGAGGGTTTAGATCAAGGGTCCAGAGATCCAAAAGATCTTCTGGAGGGTCAGGGACAGAGAGTTGAGGATGAAAAGAAGGGTAATTCATGTTAGAGGTGGATTTTAATTTTCATTTCTATTCTTCCATCTTACTAAGGGAGTCCCTAGGGCTAGCCATTATTTTTTGTTCCCAGTTTTAGCTTGGTCTTTTCATGGGTACCAGTAAGACAATTGTTGTTTAGGATGAGAGCTCTCTTTAAAAAAAATTGTTTTTCTTTTAAATATAGCCAATTCAAAGGATCCATCATCGGGCCATTGGTGAGTAGGACCTTACAGCAACTCAAACCAATAAGCCTTTTGATCGCTTAATCATGAACACAGAGACATCCCTGAAGAACGGAGCAAAAGATGCAGCCCTGCCCGGTTCTACAAAGTTTACTCCCAGAGTTAGCCTAAGAAAGATCTAGCCACAGATGGGATGCAACCCACATTTCTGTCTGGCCAGATGAGTAAAATGAGGTCTCCAGTTTCCCATGAGACTAATGGACAAAGAGAGCAAACAACAAAAGTCCCGGATGTGTGGGGACCTCTTGGGACACATTCCTCTAAGAGCTGGCACAGCGGGCAAAGAGAACACTGCTTAAGGGATGCACAGCCTATTCGACTGTCCTCCAAATGCATGTCAGTACGTGCATCCTCCGGTTGGTGGAGGCAAGAGAGAATATGCTCCTCACCGGTCATAAAGCCACACTCACAAGGAATAGAATAGGATGAGAGGAAAACCTCATTCTTCTTTTTTTTCCCCCCCATGTGCACATTAACAGCTTTAGCCAAGTCTTGGGTTTCTCAGCGCCAAATTAATACTTGAGAGGGATGTGTTGCTGGGTTGGGGATTGTGTGTTGTTGTACAGTATACATTGTTGCATAGACATTTTCTTGAGGTTGATGGGTGACCTAGTATCAGTCTAACCCATTTTGTGACCAACTTATCCTAACTCGGGAGCCTAGCATCAGGTGGCCAGACCTCTAACAGCTGTGAAGTGCTGATCTGGGCCACCACACGCTCTCACTTCCGAGATCTCCATTAGCAATGGCTTTACCTCCTGTGCAAGTTCACTCACAGCAAAGTTTGTCTACACAGACGCCAGTCTGCTAAAAACTATGAATTTGTCAGTCTGTGAGGCCAGCGAGAACAACAGGCTATAGGACCTACGCCTGGTTTCTACCCTATGGTTTTCCTCCTTATGACAAACAACACAAGAGAGAGAGACAAAGGAAAGCGATGACCATCTCTGGGACGAAAGGGATCAGTAGAAAATAAGAGTGATTCGTAACAAATCTTTACCAGAGTTGCTATAGCCAAGGGAGAGTTCACACAAATATTCTTTCCTGCCAATCTAAATTTACAAAAAGAAAAAGACTCTCACCGCTCTCGCTTCGGTCAGACCCTGCAGGCAGGGATCCAACAGACTGATGTGGTAAGAATTCTTACCTTCTGCGGGCTTTGGTCAGAGGTCCCAGCATCTCAGCAGTAACAGCCCCAGAACCAGCAGTGTCCAGCCAGTCAAGGTCCTTTGCGGTCGCCAACTGTAAGGGTGGAAAAACTTTCCCTTCTTCCCTTCTAGAAGGTTCTTTGGTTGGTCTAATAATTAAACTGATGTAAGACAGAGTAACAAAAAAAAAAAAATAAACAAATTTCATAGGTGTGGAAGCCCCATGAAAATAGGAGCCCCAAGGGGCAGCCAGGTGATTGAGGCTTCTAGAACATCCTGAGTTGAGGAAAGGTGTAGGGGTCTGGAAATACGAAGGAGAGGAAGACCATTCACAAGAAGGCAGGAGGAGATGTTTGGAAAACAGGTTGTCCAGTTACACAGATGAGCTTCTTAGGTAAAAAGGTGTCTTTGATAATAGCTCTCTCTTCTGGTACAGGCCTCCTTTCCAATGTAAATTTAGGCAGTTGAGGGGGAGGTAAAGAGCTTTTCCTGAATCTACAGTTTCTTAAAAATAATCAGCCTAAAATAATCCTTATGCCAGAGAGGCATATTTTTGGGGTGACAAATTCTGCCCCCCTGAAGTTTCAATATATCTTCTTTTCCTCTCTCCTCCTTTGTTCCATTATTATCATATCTATTTCTACATATGTTATATACTTAACAATACAGTGTCATAAGTTTTGCTTTATACAACTTATGTCTTTTAAAGAAGTTAGGAGAAGAAATAAGAAAATATATTTAGAGAGTCTTTCATATTTACCCACATATTTATCATTTCTGGAGCTCTTCATTCTTACTGTGGATTTGAGTATCATCTAGCATCACTTCCTTTCAGACTAAAGGATCTCCTTTAGCATTTCTTACAAGGTGTGTCTGCTAGCAAAGCACCTTCTCGATCTTTTGTTATCTGGGACCATCTTTATTTCACCTTCATTTATGAAGGGTGGTTTTGCTGGATATAGAATTTTTGGTTGACAGAATTTTCCAGCACTTTGGAATATGTCATTCCACTGCTTTGCGGTGTCTGTTCCTTCAGGATTGATTCATTTGTGTAATTTCTATCTTTTTATTAAGATCGTTTTCACTGGTTGAATTATTGTTGTCACACTTCCCTTAAATTTTTGAATTTTTTTTTTAGTTCCTTAAACATGTTTATAGTAGCTGCTTTAAAGGTTTAGTCTGATAAACCTCACATCTTAGGGACACACAAACACAGAGACCGTTTCTACTGACTTTTTTTTTCCTGAATATGGTCACACTTTTCTTGTTGCTTTGCCCATGTTACAATTTCTTTGTTGAAAGCTGGGTATTTTACACAATATTGAAAAAGGACTTCAGCCATTTCCATTTTGACCTCTGTCTAACTGATTAAGTTCTGCTTTCCAGCTTTATCTCTGCACTCAGGCAAGAGCCCCTGGTGGGAACGGAGACTACGCTCAAGCCAGAAGGACTGGTCTGAGACAGCGAGACCCTGCACGCCAGACCCCAAGAAAATGATCAACCTGACTTTCACTGCCCACTTGCACCTACCCACCCACCAGTGTCCCACATTTTCTTTTTTTTTTTAATATTATTTATTCATTTATTTGAGAGAGAGAGAGAATGAACAGTGGGGAGGGGCAAAGGGGGAGAGAGAGAGAGAGAGAACGAGAGAGAGAGAAGCAGACTCCCCACCGAGCAGAGAGCCCGATGTGGGGCTCGATCGCAGGACCTGGAGATCATGACCTGAGCCGAAGGCAGACGCTTAACTGACCGAACCACTCAGGCGCTCCCCGACATTTTCCTCATAAAACCCAGACGTATTTTTGGCACTTTGGGGAGACGCTAGTCCGCTGTCTTACCCGTGTGGGTCTCATTGAAATAAATTCCTTCTTCCCCCACCACTCGTCTCTCTGCTTTGGCATTTGTCAGCAGCGAGTGGTGGAACCTGGTGTGTTTGGAACCCCGAGAGGGAGCCGGGGGCTCTTGCACCCCCACGCCCCCACTACAGTGTATTTTAGCAACTATGTCTTGTAATTTCCCTGCTGAGTGTTGTTTGTGTGTTTCATAACTTGCCTGGACTAAATCCGTGAAGTCTGCCTCCCCTGCAATGTGCATCCACAAATGTCTCTGTTTTTTGTTTTTCTTGCTTTTTATTCTGTAACCTAGTTTCCTATAGTCACCCCTGTGTCTGCCTAGATTAGTGTTCAGCCAAAGATTGCCCAGAGGTTGTCCTCAAAGACCCTAAGCCAGGAAGGCCTCCACTCTCTGCTGACAGATCTATGAATAAGCTGGGGAGCACATTCAAAGGTCAAGCTTTGATTCCCCCAAGTCTGCTCAGGCTTCTATTTTCCATCGAGCCCTGGTGTCTCCCCTGTACACCTGGCAAACTCTGTGGGCCAGGGATGTGTGAGTGGCTTGGACTTCTCCTGTCCCTGTGACATACGCATACAGCCTTGGTCAACCCATGATATGCGGGGCGTTTACCCTCAGTCTCCCCATGGCTGCTGCTTCTCCCTAAATGTCCTGTTAGATTCCTTTTTTTTTTTTTAGATTTTATTTATTTATTTGAGAGAGAGAGAGACAGAGAGTACAAGCAGGGGGAGGGGCAGAGGGAAAGAGAAGCAGACTCCCTGCTGAGCGGGGATCACGACTCGGGGCTCGATCCCAGGACCCTGGGATCATGACCTGAGCCGAAGGCAGACGCTTAACAACTGAGCCACCTAGGCATCCCGTCCTATTCGATTCCTATGTAGACACCAGTTCACTGTTTGCTATTTCAGACTAGCAGAGCTGCTGGCCCTCTCGTACTGACTTTTGAGATCACCATTTAAACTGATACTGCTCCTAATTAAGTGAAACCACTCTGGCCGTGGCAAAAATCTGCTGGTTTTTACAAGCTGTCCTGACTGAACTCTGAAACAACAGAACTGCGGGGAGGATGGGAACAGCTCCAGGCAAGAACATGATAGAGTCTTGCTGACCTTACTCAAAATTCAGTAATTTTCATGAACAACCACTTCTCAGTTTGTTGGGTATCTCCAGTCAATTTCCAGGGTGCTGAAATGGTTGTCTTTGACAGTTCTGACCAAGCATTATAATTGCTTTTTGGAGACATGGGTTGTCAAGCTCTTCACAGTCTCATGCTAGAAGTTTCTCTCTGAGCAGGAAGTTTTTATAGTGTCTTTCCCAAGCCTGGGGACGTGATGTGCAAGAAAGGTAAGAGCTCTGGGCTGACAGCTTTCCAGTCTGGACTCTGCCACTTACTAGCTCTTGTCCTTTGCAGTTTTCCTACTAGAAAAGCAATGGGGGTTGGACAGAATGGTTTCTGCAGCTCCTTCCATTCTGAAAATGTTAAATTTCTAATAGAATTTCCCTAGTAAATTTACACAGTGGACCTAAAAGGATTAATTGATTTCATCCTTTCTATGATCCTGATGTCATTTTTTTTTTAAAAAAAGATCTTATT
>NC_138373.1:69973582-70037348 GCF_054177405.1 Leptonychotes weddellii | reverse complement strand
AAAAAAAAAAAAAGATCTTATTTATTTGAGAGAGAGAGAGAGAGATGGAGAGCACATGCACACGAGTGAGTGGAGGGGCAGACGGAGAGGGAGAGAGAGAATCTCAAGCAGACTCCCCGATCAGTGCAGAGTCAGACGCAGGGTTCGATCACAAGACCCTGAGATCATGACCGGAGCCGAAACCAAGAATCAGGACACTTAACTGACTGAGCCACCCAGGCACCCCAACTCGATGTCATTTTTATCCAAAATTTTCTCTTTAAGGAAGTTTTTAAGTGTGTGCTCCTTCTAAGAAGAGGTAATGGTCCTTTGACTCCAGTAGAAAGGAATGGCTATTGATTTTTTTCTTTCTTTCCTTCTTTTCCTTCTCTTCTCTTGTCTTTTTTTTTTTTTTTAAGATTTTATTTATTTATTCGAGAGGGAGTGAGCAAGAGAGAGAACACAAGCAGGGGGAGGGGCGGAGGGAGAAACAGGCTCCCCACTGATCAGGGAGCCTGATTCAGGGCTGGATCCCAGCACCCTGGGATCATGACCCTTGCTGAAGGCAGACGCTTAACCAACTGAGCCACCCAGGCGCCTCTTCCCTTGTCTTCTTTCTCTGTCCCTCCCTCCCTCTCTCTTGCCCCGCATATACTCTTCCATCCTGACATGGTGAGCTCGGATGTCCTATCAGGCATTATATGAAGCGCTTCTTACACAAATTATCTCACTTACTTCTCACAAAAACCTTCGTAGGTGGGTCCTGTTCATTACTACCTTTTACAGATAAGGCAACTGAAGATCAGAAAAAGTCCCTAGGTGGCTCAAAGCTGAATAGTTAGCGTCTACTTCTCAATCCCCTCCCATTCCACAGCCCCCTGCTGCACGGGTAAACCGGATCTAAGGTGGCCGGTGATGCGATTCTTTCTCTAGGAGAAGTGGCTGGGAGCTGAGGGAAGAAGAAGGCCCTCCTGGCTGAGAGCCATGAGCCATGGCTTCCTGCAGCTTAAGAGCTGGGCCTGGCCCTGAGTTTGGATGGAGATGGTAGGCAGAGAAAACCAAGTCAGCGAGCCACTGTTGCTCGAAGGTCAATGTGGGGCTCTTTATGGCTTCTTTATGGGTGACTAGCGACAAGCAAGCCTGGCGGTTGTTGAGGGCTTTGGAGGCCAACCCAACGATTTTTATTTTATTTTATTTTTGAATTTTATAAAAGGGGTGTTCCTGGAAGGTTTTGTTGTGCAGGGAAGGGACGTATCTGGAGCTGTGCCTTACAAATAGCATCATCCCGCAGTTGTGTGTGGGCTACATTGGATGGAGGAGGGATTGAGAAAACACAGTCAAGGTCATGGTCCAGAGAGAGGCCCTGAAACCTAGCTAAGGGGATAAATGAGATGAGATATGGAGCAAGAGGCATTACAGAAGAAATTCCGCAGGACGTAAGAGGACTTTCAGCCTTCAAAATAGAAGTCAAAATTCCATGATAACCCTTGAGATTTTATTTCTATTTAGCTATTTTAGAGCCTCTGGACTGTGTGTCCTGGAGATCAGGTCAAGCAGTTGCTGTTTTGATTATTTTTGTTTTCTAATGGGTCAAGAGATGGCTGTATATTTTTTTCAAAAGGTCATTTGAGTTTTGTCTTCTCAAATTCCAAATTGTCAGCTCATATAATTTGTGATATCTAAAATCTAGTATTGGTTGAAAGCACCAGCTTAGAAAAACCAACAATTTGTTTTTCCTTTACCAAAACAAGACATCTTCTCCAAATGGCAATGTTCCTGACCAGCTTTTGATGGTGGAAGAACTAGGTAATTTGGAGCCATCCCATAATGTAAGGAGCGGCAGCTTCCCTTTGTTGTCACTGCTCTCAGGAGCAAGTGGGCTCCATCCACCAGACTCGGCTTAAAAACGTTTCTTAGCTTACGGAACCCCCTTTTACTTTCCTGTGTTTCTGATTGCTTTATTTATTACATTAATAGCCAGGGTACTGCAGTCGGGTTTTGTGTGCATGCGTATGCATGCATGAGAAAGCAACCTCATGAGGACAGAAGAGCTGTCCTTTCCTTTCTCAAACATTCTATAAATAGCGGGGTGCCTGGGTGGCTCAGTCGGTTAAGCGTCTGCCTTCGGCTCAGGTCATGATCCCAGGGTCCTGGGATCGAGCCCCGCATCGGGCTCCCTGCTCAGTGGGGAATCTGCTTCTCCTTCTGCCCCTCCCCCCTGCTCATGCTCTCTCTCTCTTTCAAATAAATAAATAAATAAATAAAAATTTTTAAAAAATTCTATAAATACCAAAATAGTAGATATAAAACATTAATTTCATCATTCCCACAGGAGCTAATTCTACCTCTATTTTCCTGCACTTTTTGGGCAACACATTACTCATTGTAGAGCCTTTACATTTTTTCAGCAGACGTAATGATATGGATCTACTGTCCTTTAAGGGACACCCTTGATTAAGTGGTGCTTTTTCTTTCCCTGCTCCATAAGTGGGAAATTCAGAAATTCCTGATAGGAAGAACAATATCCGACCCAAGGTCGCATCAGAGGCCACTTGTAAAGAATGGGGTGGAATGAAATCCTGCCTTCACAGACGGGAGAGGTCATGTCACCACGGCCGTTGGTCAAGTCGCCCTGGACCCTAGTTACCCACTGCAGGATAGATGGGATTGGCTCTGTGACTTAGTTCTTTTCCAGCTCCCTAACTACAACTCCATCTGAATGATGAAGCCCATTCTTGCTGCGGGAGAGAGGGAAGAAAGTCTTTGCTCATGTCTCACTTGTCCAACCTCTGAAGGACTTCAGATTGGTGAACCCCGCAGGGGCAGTTCATGGCTTTCATAAATATCCTCAAGGAGGCCTTACTTTTCCTACATTCTACATTTCATTTTTTTTTAAAAGATTTTATTTATTTATTTGAGAGCTAGCGAGAGTGGAGAGAGAGCATGAGCAGGGTGAGGGGCAGAGGGAGAAGCAGACTCCCCACTGAGCAGGGAGCCCGATGTGGGGGCTCAACCCTGGGACTCCGGGATCATGACCTGAGCCCAAGGCAGATGCTTAACTGACTAACAACCCAGGTGTCCCATAGCTTTATGTTTCTTTTTTAAGATATTTATTTATTTGTCAGAAAGATAGAGCACAGGCAGGGGGGAGCGGCAGGCAGAGAGGGAAAGGGAGAAGCAGGCTCTCCATTGAGCAGGGAGCCCGATGCGGGACTTGATTGCAGGACCCCAGGATCATGACCTGAGCTGGAGGCAGATGCTTAACCGACTGAGCCCCCCAGGTGCCCCATAGCTTTATGTTTCAGTAAGAGCTGTGAGCCTGACATAATGTCTCCTTTTCCCTCCCTCCTTCCCCCCAAGCCCAGCATTTTCCAAGAGGAGAAAGTTGGAAGAGGCAGACGTAGGGCAGTCTCCCCTGGGGTCCGCTTGGCCTGGCGGAGCTCACTGGCTCCCTGCCCCTCAGCAACTGTCTGACGGGGACTTGGAGGCGGGGAGAGGGGGGGAGGCTCTGGGAGGTGGGGCAGATGCTGCTGCTGTGCAGGGCACCTGGAAGAGTCAATATTGAAAAGTCTGTTTGTTCTTTTGGCTTCCACCTGTTGGCAACTCCATAATCATAGCCACTCATAATAAGGAAGAAGGGACAGCGGGGGAATTCCTGTACTGGGACAGTGAATGTTTCCACTGTTCTCCCGGGGCGGGGGTAGGGGGGGTGGGGACCAGGAGAGCCAAAGGGCCTTCAGCTGAGAGCAGTATGTGAGCAAGAAAACATAGAGACGCCAGGAGGGAGGCTGCCATGGAGCTTGAAGGTAACTCAGGGAGCACACCTCTGGGAAGTGTCCCTGTGCCCTCCAAGCCTACCTGCTACTCTCCCGTATTGGGTGCTCCCCTCCCCCACAGCAGAGGAGGCAGCAACTCACAGCGCAGGTGTCTAAATGCTCCCCACCCCACTGGCTTAGTCAGACCCTCAGCCATTACTTATGGTCCTGTGTCTTAGCGAACACCACCGTCACCCAGGAGCTCCCTCCACCTGCCTCTCTCCTCATCCTTCTACATCTCTATCTCCCTCCCCTGGTTCTGAGATTAAGGGGCTTCCCCACCCCGTCTTATGCCTCCAGTCCTGTTGCCTCTTCTGGAACCAGGACCTTTGACCCCTCCGCACTCACCAACCCTTCTTTCCTCATCAGATTCTTGACGGCGATCTACAAACACCTCTGAGTCTCCTCTGCATTTCTCTAGCCTCCGCTGCCAGCCTCCTTCCTCACGTCTCCATTTCCTCACTTCCCATCCACTCCCAAGGCTTCCAGCACTCCCCCCAAAACAAAAACGAAAACACAATGCAGCAAAACCCCTGTTGTAGGACCAGGGGAAAGGGACAGAGAAAGGGAGTGCTACCATGTGCACCAGCACCAGAATGGTCTGCCCACTAAGAAGAGGCTGGGGAAAGATTCGTGGAGAAGGGGACATTTCAGTGGGGCCTGGATGCATGCGTAGGAGTTCTACAGGCAGACAAGGAAGGGAAAGGGCATTCCAGGCAAAGCAAGAACTCCCAGCCACCGCTGTTGGGCAACAGCCTGCGTGCCTAGTAGGGGTGCATGTGTGTGTGTTTGGGGGAGACCAGGCGAGGTTGGAAAATTAGCTGGTGGCCAGAGAGTTTGCCCCAGAGGGCCTTGTGTACCAGACTGAGGGTTATCCTTCAGCCTGAACCTTGGGAGGCCTCTGGAGGTTTATTTAATGCTTTAATAATAAATATGCATTGGATGTTTTATTACATGGGCATGCATGCCTACAGTTCACTGTATGGAAGAGGCAGGAAAGCATAAAAGACAAAATGCACACAGGTAACAGCAGGAGTGGACCTGGATGTGGTGGGTTTTTCACAGGTGCACACCCACAAGGAGAAAAAAGCAGGGCTCCTGCGGGCTGTGCAGCCTGTAAACATTCTGGAACCAGGGCAAGGGGCCCAGGGGGACTCGGGAACAGAGGGGCGCGGGAAGTCTGACCAGTCAGACAGGCTAAGTCAGTAGCAGCCCCGCCCTCAGCACCCAGGCTCCCTGGCAGTCTGAGGTCGCTTCCCGCCCGCCCAGACCCCACCCAGCGGCGCGTGCGGATCCCGGAGGGCGCCCAGGGGGCGGCGGCGCCCACAGCCGGGGCTCCAGGCGCGCCGCTGCCACTTCTGTGCCGCCGAGGGCTGGGTCAGCCGGCGCGGGTTGGGGCGGAGACAGTGGAGCAGCCCGGCCTGGTAAGAGGTTACCGGACAGCTGTAAGCCGAACCCGCGGCGCGGGCGGTAGGAGGGAAGGCGGCGACGCCCAAGGTACGGGGGTGGAGGAGGGTTGGAGGGTGGCAGGGTGCGCGCTTCTCCTGTCCCCTCTGCCCGGGGCAGCCCGGGACCCGGCGCTTCCTCCCTGCTCCCCGGGGCAGCCAAGTGTGCGCGTCTGTGTGTGCAGCACATGGAGTTGGGGGGGGGGTGGAAAGGGGGGCAGGGGAGGCTGTGCCCCCCCAGGGGAACAGCGAGGCGCCCCCACCCCTGCCCCCAGGCCTGACCTGGCCCTTGCTCCCTGGTCGCGCAGATCCCCAAGGGGGACTGGAGGGGGGCACAGAAGCCCTGGGGTTGAGATCAGGAAGGACCTCAGGGACCCTTTTGCCATACCCAGCCGCTTCATTCAGATGGGGAAACTGAGGCTCAGAGGGAAGTGACTCGCCCAAGGTCACAGGTCTAGAAAGGAAAACCCACTTGCAGGTCATTGCTGCTAGGAGCTCTTGCCACGTGGGCCAGGACAGCAGCATGGCTGTTGCCTTGTGTAAAACAAAGAACTGAGAGAGAGAGAGAGACAGAATCAGAAGACCAAGAGACAGAAGGAGAACCTCCCAGAGCGGAGGAAGAGGGTCAGGAAATGGGCTGCTACTGGGGCTGCACTTCCTCCCTGGCCGCTCCCGCTGTGGTCTGGCCACGTGACGCAGCCGGCCCCGCTGACTCTGGCCCAGGTGGGTGGGCCTGTGTGCGTGTGTGTGCGTGTGCACGTGCGCGTGTGTGTATGCATGCACCGCGTAGCGCATCTCCGCGAGCGTTGGGAAAGCCCGTTGTATGTCTGGCACTGACACACGGTGAACTGGTGGGGGGCCTGCCCCGTGTTTGACTCTGAGGTTTTTATGGACAGGTTCTGTCATCGAAGGGGCCGTTTTAAAGCTGTTATTGTCCTTTTTGTTTAATTTCCTTTAAACAACACACACATACACAAAGTGGCCCATTACTTACACTCATAGCCATCCAGTGGCCAGGTGATTTCTTTGACATCTCAGATTGTTTCGTTTCCTTTCCTTTAAGAGAAATTTGGTGAGGCCCAGTTGAGTTAGAGCCGGAAAGTGGCCCGTCCACGGGGGTGCAGGGTCAGTGGGAGCTGCCAGTCAATCCAAATGTCCCACCCCCTGAGGTGCGGACAGGGAGGAAGCAGAGAGGAGGGGGTGGCCTTGGGAGAAGAGGAAGGGGGGGAACGGTGAAGAGAAGAAGGAAGGAACAGCTGAGCCCGTGGCACGGACCACTCTTTGGGGACCCGCACTTTGGGAACGGGGCTCCCCAGTGCTCTGAGAGGCGGCTCGAAGCAGGGAGATCACCAGACAGACATAGCAAAAGACAAGAGCTCGTCAGCCTGATACTTTCTCATGCAATCCATTCACTTTTGAGAGTGAAAGGAAGAGTGTTAGTAATGATGCCTCTGGCAGGACACCCTGGACAGACGGGTCATCCTCGTGGCAGCCAGTACACATTCAGGGGCAGACATGGGTTTCCTGGCTTAAACCTCACTACAGCCCAGTTGCCCTGCTGCCCGCCGTCCCATTTTATAGAGGAATTAAGTGAGGAACAGAGAGGCAAAGTATCGTGCCCAAGGTCGTACAGCCAGGAAGTGGTAGAGGTAGAACTGGAACCCAGGCAGTGTGGCTATTCCAGAGCCTGGACTTTCAGCATCACATGACCTTGGCCCTCCACTCACCACCAGCATCAAGATAGAGGGGACTCCCCTGTCCCCTGCCAGGACTCAGCATGGGAGCTTTTGGCTCCTTGTTTCCCCTTAACAGCCGCTCTCTATGGTCCACTTAGCCTGACTTTATCTGGATAACAGGACAGCTGTGGTTGAAGGCGAAGTGACTAGGGGTGGGGGGAAGGAAGCATGCTGTGGGCCTGGTCCTCTGCAGGCCCTGCACCTTGTTCGGGCATTCTTGGCCCCCAGTTTCTAGGTTCTGACTCATTCTTGCCTGGTAAACACTCTGGCTTTTTGGACGCGGTCCCTGAGGACGTATGGACTGGGTTAGACATAGCAGGATCCTCTCGAAGGCCCGTGTTGGGAGTGTGGTCCTCAATGCCCTTGTCTGCCTGGGGTGACCCGAGGGAGCCCCGTCTGATGGACAGAGTGACATCCAGGGGCCTCTCCCCGCTTGAGGAATATAGGGTTTTCTTCTGTGGCAAAGTCTCGTGGAGACGATGTATTCCCTTTGTCGGTTTGTTTTGGGACCGGTCCTGGCTTCCTCAAAATGTCGGTGAGGCTCTTTCTTCCTTGGCCTGCTTGTTGACACATCCTGGATGGGCCGGCCGAGGGAGGCATTGCTGGGGGCAGCATGCCTGACCCTGGGTGATGCTCCAGGCACTTGTAGGACCTGCAGGAAGGGAGGAGCAGCTAGGCTGCCCACGTGGTTCAGGTTCCAAGGACCTCTGCCCCACTGAACTTGCACCAAAGACCCTTTGTTCACGTAACAGAGCTGCCTCGCCCCGGTGGCTGGCGGGGCCGAGAAACTGTGGGAGGGAAGGACCTGTTCCTTTTGTAAGGGAGCTCTCCGGCTTGGCTCAGGACCCAACCCTGGCTCCTGGCACTTCCCGGGGTCTGCAATTCTTGGCCCTACTGGGCTTGGGTTAAAGGTGGGAAAGTGGGACTTAGCACCAGGCTGGGGTGTGCCAGCATCGGGGGAAGTAGGAGGCTGGCTACAGAGGCTCAATTACCAGGGCAGACAAGAAGAAAATCTCCCATTAGCGGCGCAATGGGTTTATTTTCACGTTATTTATTTTAGAGATTGCTCCGTGTTGAGCTCCAGGATTTGCAGCTGGCCCAGGTACACGGATGGAGCTTTGCCACGTTGAGTCCACATAACCACACACCTGCACCCACTGGGAGGGAAGGGGCGGAAGGCCGACTTGCTGGAGCCCTACCCTGAGCAAACACGGAAACTCAGGGACCCTCTTGCCCCTGCAGCTGGAGGCTGGATGCAGAGAGAGGAACCAGGCGTGGCTGAGAGCCGGGCACAAGTGAACTCGTCCAACCCTTATTCCAGCCTCATGAGATAGGTACTATTATTATCATTCTCCCCATTTTATAGATGAGGAAGCCAGTGGAGTTAACATGCCCAAAGGTCATACAGCTAATAAGAGGCCAATCTGGGCTTTGAACCCCTGCAGCCTGGCCCCAGGGCCATGGCCTCAACCATTCCTCAGGCTGCCCCTGTGATTGTTGAGCCCAGAACCAGAACCACACAGGTTCTGACCCGAACCAGCCATGTGCCCTCAGCCTGAGTTTCTTCCCTCTTCAGTGAAATGGGAGTAAGGATCCGCCAGTCCATTTCGGGTGAGCTAATGGGTAGGAAAGAGCACCCTGGGGAAGGCTTTCATGGTCCCTCTGGTTGGGGTGGCTTTACCTGTTTAGAGTTTGCTGTCGACCTCCAGGGTCCAGGGCTTCCTCCCCCCTCGTCGGTCCTGGTCAGCGTGCGAGTCTTAGACTGAAATGCCCCAGAGGGCAGGAACAGCCTGTCTCACCTAATCAGCATATGTGTTTACGGAGCCCCTTTGGGGCTACCTAAGGGTTCCCCAGGGGATCTGGTTTAAGAAGAGAGGGCCTGTCCCCTCGGAGGGATGGGCTCCAAAGATAGCCAGTGCTGTTGGAGTTCAGAGCGGGCGGCGCCAAGCACATTCGAGCTGGACCCAGAAAAGCGGGTCCACTTCGGAAAGACACAGAGAAAGTGGAGGCGTTGGAGGTAGGGCCTGGGACAGAGCACAAAGCACAGTGGGCAGAGACATGTGGGTGGGTGGCAGGAGGGCCCTACAGGGGGCCGTGTCACCAACTCACTGTGTCCAGGTTCCGGCAGAATGCTGCACCCCACCACTGCCCCTGGGGCTTTTGAGGACAGCTGGGAAATGCTATTGGGCCCCGGTGTGTGGCCAGGACCAGGCCACAGGACATTTGCTACAGCCCCGCTCTGAGGCACAGGACGGTCCTTTACTCTCTGGAATGGTGGCACCAGGCTGGCATGCCTTTCTGTGGACATCAGAGAGGTCATGGCCAAGGGGGTCAGAGCCACTGGCCAGACAGGCTACTTGTACTTCCAGCCAGGGTGTGTTTTTCTGCGGGGAAGGCGGGGGTGGGGTGTCAAAGCTGCTCTGTTTATAACCTGAGCATGGGCTGAGAATTAGGGGCATTCTTCCCAAAGGCAAGGGTTCTCTCTGAACAAGACACCAGCCCCACTGGCCCCGGAGAACCTGGAGGGGAAGGAGAGGAGATCCTTGGAAGTATCCTTCTGTTTCATCCGAATCATGCTCAGAAATAACTATCAGGGAGATACCGTCAGGAAAGACAAATTGTTCTGCATAAGCATCTTAGATCTTTCTCTGATGCCATGGTCTGTGGTAGGTACGGGTTTTCAGGTCTTCCAGGAGCTCGTCTTAAACAGATGTCCTGGATAAGGATCAGCTCCACGTGATGGAGGTGGCAGCCTTCGGGTTGGCATCTGGCTGCACGGACATTGCCTGCCCTCGGAATCCCCCAGAGAGAAGCTGACCCTAACTCTCCTCTATGTTACTCTTGTTTTAATGTCTTCAGTGGGCTGAGAGTTGAGTTTTAGGGTACTGCTTTATTTTATTTATTTATTTATTTTAGAGAGAGAGAGAGAACAAGTGAGCGGGGAGGGGCAGAGGGAGAAGGAGAGAGAATCTTAAGCAGGCTCCAACCTTAGCGTGGAGTGCGACGAGGGGCTCCGTCTCACGACCCTGAGATCGCGACCTGAGTGGAATCCAAGAGTCGGATGCTTAACCAACTGAGCCACCCAGGCACCGCTATTTTTGAATTTTTCGTGGTAACTTGGTCTTTTTTTTGTAATTGGAGTAAAATATACAGAACATAAAATGGACAGTTTTGACCATTTTTAGGTGTGCGGTCCGGTGGCATTGAGAACACTCAGTGTTGTGCGGCCACCACCAGCGCGACCAGAGCTTTCTTCATCCTCCCAACCGATAGGGTTTGGTATTAACCCTGACCCCCGAGAGGTCCACAGTCTTGCCCTGTCTCGGCTTCCTTTCCCGCAGCGGCCTGGCCATCAGATGCCATCAGATGCCCCCTCCACCTGGGCAATCTTTCTGCTGCTCTTCCTCGTTACTTTCTGGTTTTTGTGTTTGTTTTTGTTTTTATTCTCTGCTTCCGCCACACGAGACTGTCCTCTTTGGGCTGGGTTCTGTGCTGAGCACTTTATACAGCACCTCGTGCGTTTCTCCCGCTGATCCTATATGGTCGTTATTAGCACGCACCCCTTCGAGAGGAGGAAGCTGCGTCTGACATGCAACACCCCACGGCCACGGGAATGTCAGAGGCAGGGTTTGACTCTGGACTCTCTGACCTTCCTCCTTCGTCTAGGTGGGAATGTCACTGTCTGGAGTCAAGCACAGCCAGCCCTGCCTCACACGTTAGTGTCGACCCCAGAAGATTTCTAGAATCTGGGTATGTATTATATGAACCATCTTCCATTAGGATTCTTAACTGGAGCCTTTAGCCAAAAAGGATTTACTTGAAAATAGCTTAATTACACACCATAGATAAACTGCTAATGGAATTTACCAAACTGCTAAATTGAGCTTTTCAAGTAATTACACACGTACCATAAAGTGCAAGTTTAGCTTTGACCATGGGTCCCTCCCCAGGCAGAGAGACAGCGAATCCTCTCTGGTGGCAGGGGCTTGGTCACCCTGTCAGTTCTTATTCTTAATCATGATGGATTGTGCTTTTCTGTCCCCTCCTGGTGTCCTGATATAGCTTGACTCTGCATTCACTCAGGACAAGGTGATGTAGCCCTATGGTGTGGTCGTCCTGGCCGCAAATATGCCAGAATGTGTTTCCCGTTTCTCCAGCAGACATTCTTTCTAGCACTTTTATCTTCCGCAGTGTGTCTCTCTGGCACCTTTCCTGCTGCTTGTCATCACCCTCTTTGGACTGTGCTCGCCCCTGCTGTGTTGCCCCCCTACTCAGATTTCTGGGGTTTGTCTTTGCTGGGGGCTCAGGGTTCTGGTTTTGGTAGATGTGGCTCCAGTCCAGTCAGCTGGAGAAGCGGGGAGGTGTCCAGCAGCCTTTCACCTGAGCCCCACGCGTAAGATCATTTGTGAGTGGTTACCACGTGCCAGGCACTGCTTCTAATCTAGGACTCAGCATCCCCATTCTACAGATGGGGGAACTGAGGCTCAGAGATGTTAAACACCTTGTCTGAGTTCACACATCTAGTTACGGTATGGACACCTCCATCACTGATGCGTCCTGCCTCCCCCGCCCCCCCCCAGCTGCTGATCCTTCTGCACCAGACTGGCTCCCTATAAAGGCTAACCCCCTTGGGCTGTGGGGTCTGCTGAATAATGGAGCTCTGCTAACACACCTGTAACAGGGGAGCAGAGTCCCCCGACTCCACACTAGGTAAGCTGCTGCAGGTACAGGCCAGTCAGAGATAGAGGGGTGGGGAAGGCCAGCTAAAAAGTCTGGTCTAGAACTTCTTTTTAAGGAAAGCAATTTTAATACACTGGACCGCAGCTTGAATCAGAAACAAAGATGCAAAAACGAACTGCTAAGTGAAATGAATGTGTTAATGAAAAAATTACTAGGCCTTCATTATGTAATCACACATTGCAAACTAAAAATACTTTTTTAAACACGCAAGCCCTATTTGCTGGAGTTAGAAATAGAATAGAGAGCTCTAATTTGTTCTGAATAACAATCATGTTATACCACATCCCACATCTGACTTTTCGGACACTTTAGGGGCTCAATCAATGTGGTTTTCCTAAATATTAATGCCACCCCCCCAAACCCAAAAACCTCAACCAAATGGATCCACAGATGCTGACTGAGCACCTCCTGTGTCATGCTGGGAGAAAAAGCAAAGGCCCAATACTTGTTTGGACAGCACGGGTGACTGTTAGCAAGAGAGTGGGACAGAGTGGGTGTGCTCTAGAAGGAAATGGGCTCTGGACAAGGTGTCTCGGTGTATTCGAGAACTGAGCTGGGCCTTCAAGAACGGTCTGCAGATAGGTGGTCACCGGGAGTCCGGCGAGGAATGTTCTGTGAGGGTCCTTCAGTTCATTTTAATAGACAGTGTCTGAGGGCCCTTCTGCATGGAAATTAAGACATGCCTTAACCCTACCAATATTTTTTTTTTTAAAGATTTTATTTATTTTTTAGAGAGCGAGCAAGAGAGAAACAGCATGAGAGGGGAGAGGGTCAGAGGGAGAAGCAGGCTCCCCGCTGAGCCGGGAGCCCGATGTGGGACTCGATCCCAGGACCCTGGGATCATGACCTGAGCCGAAGGCAGACACTTAACCATCTGAGCCACCCAGGCGCCCAACCCTACCAATATTTTTAAGGGCTACCTCGCCCTCCTCCTGCTGGTCATCACTGACTCCGTTTACCATCTAAAAGATGTGGGGAGCCAGGACTTTCTGATCCTTCCTCTCTCACATAGACGGGGATGCTGTATATAGAATCAAACACAGCCAGCCCTGTCTGGGCTCACGTGTGTCTACACTTGGAGGTTTCTAGAATCTGCATGGACGTGGGAGTGTTATATGGACCGTGCTCCATGAGGATGGAGATGTGTTCAGCACCCTGCTGAAGGCTCTATAGGGCTATAGTGTGGAAGCAGGCAGGGCCACCCACAGGGACCCACCCTCTTCGTATGAGGCTACCCACCAGAAAAGCCAACCAAAACAGACTGAGGAGAACCCCAGGTGATCACTCTTTTAACCGTAGGCCCATTACTGAATTCTCTCATGCCTGCCGCCTGATTTCTTTTAAGCCCTGGTCGTAGGACCACAGGCTTCCACATCCGAGGCCTGGTCACGGAGGCTGGTCCGGTCCTTTCTGCCCCTGCCTGCCTGGGTCCCCGACTGGTTCCCGCTCCATGCAGCCGTTCCCCGCTCTGTCTGCAGCGGCCGAGTCAGGGCTGGGTGGTCCCAGACGCCCTTTAGAAAGAGATGCTAACTAGCCCAGTGACCGTCATGGCTGACTGCCTTGCCCTCCCCCAGGGAACACACGTGCCCACTCCCCTGCTCAGTGCAGTTAGCCTAGAAACTCCAGGCTCATTGGGCCGAATTCATGCTCCTGAGCAGGCTTGCTTTTTCAGCCTAAAACACAAACTGAGTGACAAAGCCCCCCCTCCTGTCCCCCTGCCTTGTCCTAGCTGAATGCAAATGCTGGTCTGATGGGGGTCCTGGTGAGGTCCTCCTAGGATGCAGCTGTCTTAGGACCTGGCTCCCCAGGAGCGGGAGCAGGCAGACGGACAGGCCAGAAAGCTCGGGCGGAGCAGTGGTAGTCCACAGCAGGTTCGTGGCCCTTGCTCACTGTGATCCTCAGCCTCCTCGTTGATAAAATAGCCGCCCTTCATATCCCTGTGGCATGTCACAGCAGTGGACTGAAGCAGTGACAATGTGAAAGCACTTTACAAAGATAAAACCTTTTTTAATCAATTTTTTTAAGATTATTTATTTATTTATTTGAGAGAGAAAGAGCGAGAGAGAGCAGGGTGATGGGCAGAGGGAGAAGCAGACTCCCTACTGAGCAGGGACCCCAATGCAGGGCTCGATCCCAGGACTCCAGGATCATGACCCGAGCCGAAGGCAGATGCCCAACAGACTGAGCCACCAGGCGCCCAAAGATAAAACCTTTTAAATGGAGGCTGCTGATGCTTTTCTGCAGCCGAGTAGTCTCCATCTGTTCACCAGGCTGGGCTAAATTAACCGTTTGCTTCGTAGGTCATTAAAATAAGTCCATGGGCTGCCTTCGGCTCAGGTCATGATCCTGGAGTCCCGGGATCGAGTCCCGCATCGGGCTCCCTGCTCGGCAGGGAGTCTGCTTCTCCCTCTCCTGCTCCCCCCTCTTGTGCTCTTTCTCTCTCTCACTCTCTCTCTCAAATAAATAAATAAAATCTTTAAAAATAAAATAAAATAAAATAAGTCCATGGGTGTTGGCTCAGCCTCACTGGGGGGATGGAGGCTCAGCCAGTGACCCAAGACCAGGCAAGACTCTCAGGCAGGAGTGGGAAGGGTCCAGGCTGAGTGGCGCCCCAGGGAGCCTGGGTTCTGCTTCATCTGAAACAGCATGGAGACGCCCCACAAGTAGAGTGTGAGTCGGAGGCTTTGTTGTCTTTAAGAAACAATCCCCAGTGTGTCCTGATATCCAGAGCTTCTGCCCTTCGCAAATATTTGCCCAGGGGTGTGGGGAGTAGAGGTAACCGTGGAGAAGAAAGGCTGGAGGATGAAGGGTATCAGTGAGCACAGGTGAGCGTGATCAGATACCTGTCAGCTTCACTTGGTGTGGATTCAAGTCAACTCATTCACTGAGTGCCTGCCAGGTCCCTGGGCCAGGAGCTGGGACTCTGACTCTCCTCCTTAGCTTAGAGGTGAGGACCATAGAAGCTAAGCCACTTGCTCAAGGTCAGCAGGGTAATAAGTTTAGAATCAGAATTCAGATGCAGCCGCTTGGACTGCAAATCCCCCGCTCCTAACAGGGCAAGGCCAGCACCCTGGGGATGATCCCTCAGGTTGACCAAGCTCTTTGCGCTTTGTACAGCAGTCCCAGGCTCTGCTTTTAAATCTTCACAGCAGAGCAGTGAGGTGAGTATTATGCTGGGTGTTTTAAACCCGGCCGTGCATGTTAAATGAAAAGATGACTGTGGAAACACTTAGTAAATTGTAAAATGCTCTACAGATACGATATAATTACTGCCACTAATTTACAGGTGAGAACAATAAAGTCAGAGAGGTTCAGTGGCTTGCATAAGGACACATGGGAACAGATGGCAGAGTAAGGATGCCAGCCCCTGTCTTAGGACTCAGGACTGGTGTCTGTTTCCTTGACACCATCAAAAGAAGATTGGTTCGGGATTTATCTGTCCCCTCCCCGGTTTTGTCGCCCCTCCCCGCCCCTCCTCCCCGCCCTACCCACCAAATCGTTGCCAAATGAAAATTAGGCAGAGAATCTCAAGTGGCCCAAGCTAACTTTTCTTAGCTGCCTTTTCTCTTCGTTTGTAGTCCTTATGAAACGGGGTGACGTCAGGGGTGGAGTTAGGGAGGGTGTCTCTCCACATGAGGACTGGGGTGCCGAAGCGGCCCCAGAGGGGTCGTCTGTGTGCTGCTCGCTGTCTGCTCATTGGCAGAAGAGTCCTGGGACCGGAGGGTGGATGACATGGGCCATTTTGCCCTATGGATGGGCCAACGCGGTTGTTACGACCTCATAAAACTGTGAGTTAAGCTGAACTCCAGGGTGTATATATCCCTGGAACGTGTGTGTACGCATGTGTTATTTTAAAAACAAAGACATCATACATGTTGTGTTTGAAAGATCTTAGGCTCCAGACTGAAAAGATAACAAGGAGACAGGTGCTAAGCATCTGCTCTGTGGTGCAGATTCCTCAGCTGTGACAAAGTGCCACAGTGTATCTTATCCCCAAGCAGTGGCAGTCATTCTCCTATTCTCCATTGCTAACAGTGTCTTCCTTACTTGTTTATTTATTATTTTTGGAAGAGCTAGGAAATTAGGATTTATCTGACATCTTCTAGATGCAGAAGCTATGTTGGGAACATTTGTATGCGTCTGCTCATTTATTCCTTACAACAACCTCGCATAAGAGGTATTATTATATGAATTTTTAAGATGAAGATTTAAGTTTCCCAAGTAGTAAAACATGACAGCAAGAGATGAGTATAACATGTCTGACTCCAGATCTACACTCTTTTGTCAGTGGACTGAGAAAATCCATTTTCATTTTCCTTGTTCTTCATTCCTTCTGTAATCTCAGATCTTCCATCTAGAATCTATTTCCTCCTATCAGAAATATACCTTTTAAAAATGTCCTTTCATGAGGGTCTGCTTGTGGCAAATTAGAGTTTTGTTTATGGACAATGCCTTCATTTCTCTTATACTTTTTCTTTAATTACTTTCTTGTTTATTTTTAAGTAATCTCTAACCCAGCATGGGGCTTGAACTCACAACCCCGAGATCAAGAGTTGCATGCTCTACCAACTGAGTCAGCCAGGCTCCCCCATTTCTCTTATTCATAAAGAATGTTTTCTTCAGGTACAGAATTCTCAGATGATGGTTACTCTCTTTCAGCATGTTGAAAGTATTTGACCACTGTCTTTCAGCTTGTAATCACTGGAAAGTAACTTGTCTCTTTTCATTGGCTGCTTAAAAAAAAAAAGATTTTTTTTTTTAAAGATTTTAGTTATTTATTTGAGAGAGAGAGAGAGTGAGAGAGAGAACGCAAGAGGGGGTAGGGTTAGAGGGAGAAGCAGACTCCCCGCCGAGCAGGGAGCCCGATGTGGGACTCGATCCTGGGACTCCGGGATCATGACCTGAGCCAAAGGCAGTCGCTTAACCAACTGAGCCACCCAGGCGCCCTAAAAAAAAAAAAGATTTTATTTATATATTTATTTGAGTGAGGGGGTGCAGAGAGGGAGGGGAGCGCCAGAGGGGAGGGAGAGGTGGGGAAAGAATCTCAAGCAGACTCCCTGCTGAGCATGGAGCCCAGTGTGGGGACTCGATCTCACAACCCTTAGATCATGGCCTGAGCCGAAACCAAGAGTCAGATGCTTAACTGACTGAGCCACCCAGGAGCCCCTCCTTGGCTGTTTTTAAGATATTCTCTTTGTCTTTGGTATTCTGAAGTCTCACTGACGTATAACTGTTGTGGATTTTCTCTTATTTATTCTTTTTGAGATTCATTGGCCTTCTTGAATATGTCTATTTGTATCTGCCCTCCCTTTTAATATTTATTTATTTGAGAGAGAGAGAGAGAGAGAGAGCGTGCGTGTGCATGCAGGTGTGAGCGGCGGGCAGGGGCAGAGGGAGAGTGAGAGAGAATCTCAAGCAGAATCCCCACTGAGCGTGGAGCCTGACACAGGGCTCCACATGACACAGGGCTCCATCTCAGGACCCTGAGATCATGACCTGAGCCAAAGTCAGATGCTTAACCAACTGAGCCAGCCAGGCACCCCATCTTTCCTCCCTTTTAGAAAATTTGTAGCCATTATCTGTTTAAATGCTTTCTCTCTCTCTTCCCTTTCAAATAGACACCTGCTAGCTTCCATTTCTCATGTCTCTTAAGCTCTCTTTCCTATTTTTCTGAGTCTTTGTCTTTCTGTGCTGCATTTTGGTTAATTTATTTTGACCTAGCTCCTACCTCACCACTTCTTTCTCAGACTGTATCTAATGTGCTATTAAGTCTGTCCACAGATTGTAATTTCAGTTTAATTTTTATTTCTAAAAATTCCCTTTGGTCCATTTTTTTCGAATCTTTATTATTTCTCATGATTTGTTGTTGTTGTTGTTCCTCATACATATTTGCAGGCTTGTCTTTAATTTCTTTTTTTTTTTTTAAGATTTTTTTTTTATTTATTTGCAAGAGAGACAATGAGAGAGAGACAGAGAGCATGAGACGGAGGAGGGACAGAGGGAGAAGCAGACTCCCTGCTGAGCAGGGAGCCTGATGTGGGACTCGATCCCAGGACTCCAGGATCATGACCTGAGCCGAAGGCAGTCGCTTAACCAACTGAGCCACCCAGGCGCCCTGTCTTTAATTTCTTTAATGACATCACAGTCATTATTATAATCAGAACCTGGATATTCCATTATCTGAAGAAGTTCCTGGCCACTGAATTCCTTCCTTTCTTGCCAGCTCATCAATGCTGTTAGAAACATTTTTAAAAATATATTTTTTGTACAAGATTTTTTGGTTGTTTTGAGTGGGAGGGTCAAAGTACTTAGCCTACCATAATGTTAGAAATAGAAGTCTAGCATATTTATTTAAAATTAACATGTGGAACATAAGGAATAGCACAGAGGACCACAGGGGAAAGGAGGGAAAACTGAATGGAGAGAAATCAGAGAGGGAGACAAGCCATGAGAGGCTCTGGACTCTGGGAAACAAACTGAGGGCTACAGAGGGGAGGGAGTAGGGGGGATGGGGTAACTGGGTGATGGGCATTAAGGAGGGCACATGTTGTGATGAGCACTGGGTGTTATACCCAACTAATGAATCGTTGAACACTACATCAAAAACTTACGATGGCTAACTGAACATAATAAAAAAATAAAATAAAATTGACAAAATTATGAGTGGAAAAAGTAATCCGATGGAGGTTGGCCTTTGGGACCTAGAATTGTCCATAGTGTACTGAATGTATTTTATGAATGTCCTGAACAGTACATGCGTGCCTTAGCGAGAAGCCAGTCAGCGTGGCTTGCCCAGCCCAGGGACAGAGTGATGGAGGTTTGTTCTGCTCTGAGCCCCACCCCTGGAGGACTCAACTCCGGAAGTAGTATGACCAAACAAGGGGGTCTTCAAGAGAGGTCTTCATTTTATCTCTAAGGGATTAAGGGCACCCTGAGGAGAGGAGGGCTTGATAAGACTTATGTCCCAGTTGCTGCTGAGTCCTATCTTGGTCTTACCTCTGCTTGGAATTCAGGGGTACATGTTACTCCATCCCAGTTGTCCTCTGGGAGTATCCAAAATGGATGTAGAGGGGACCCTAGAGCCCAAGCTGGCCTCAGCCTCTCCTCCCCATTTACCACACCCAATCCCTCAGTCCTCCTGATCCCACCTACTAAGTAGCTCTAGGATCTGTTCATCCAAACCTACTCATCTGCCACCCTGGTGCAAGACACCACTACCTCTCATCTGGACCATAACGTTTCCCCAGCTGCTTTCAATATATCCACTCTCTGTCCCTCCTCTCCCTTCCCCATTTCATTCCCCCACAAGTAGCCAGAGTCATCTTTTAAAAAATACCAATCACATGGTGACTCTCCTAAACTTGTAGGCTTAACATCAGTGATTTCCTACCACTGCTTGGATGAAGTCCCAGATCCCTAACCTGGCCCACAGAGCGCTGTTCTTCAGCCTCATCGCTGGCCACTCCTTGCCATGTTAAAATTGTGCTCTTCACCTTGATTTCCTTCCATTTCCTGGACACACGAAAGCTCTTTCTCCCTGAGAGTGTTTGCATCTGCCGTTCCTTCTCCCTAGCTGCTCTCCATCCTCTTCCCTGGCTCACTCCTGTTCATCTTGGGGGCTCCACCTTAAATGTGCTTTCCCTTCCCTCATCTTCTCTCTATGCTGTACGCTCCCAATAGCAAGCATTCTGTATGTCCCTTCGCGTCTTCATCAGAGTACTTACTTCAGTTGTGATTCCATGATTATTTTTGTAATTTCTCTTCATTGTGTGTCTTCCCCCACCATCTGGTGGGGATTGGATTCATGTATGTCCTGCTCGTCTCTGTATCTCCAACACAAAGCACAAAGCCTGGCGTGTGGTAGATGTTGCCCATCTGGAGAATAAATCTGTGAATGGATCTGGTTTCTGCCTCCATCCCTCCCCTGGCACTGCTCTTACTGAGTTCACCTGTGACCTTCTCATTGCTAAATCCACTGTTTCTTCTCAGTCTTGAAACGTGAGACTTCCCATTTAAAAACCACTGTCAACCCTCTATTTCTTTAAACATTCTCCAACTTTTCTTATCCTTGGATTTTGAGACAGCATTCTTTCCTTCATTTTCATCTACCCCTCTAAGCTCTGCTTCTGAGTCTCCCTTGCTCTCTTGCTCTGGGTGTCCCTTAAATGTTAGTGTTGGGGCGCCTGGGTAGCTCAGTTGGTTAAGCGTCCAACTCTTGATTTCGGCTCAGGTCCTGATCTGGGGGTTGTGGAATTGAGCCCCACATTGGGCTGTGCACTGGGTGTGGAGTCTGCTTAAGATTCTCTCTCTCCCTCTCCCTCTGCCCCACCCCCCCTTACGCCGCCCCCCCAGTCTGCACACATGCGTGCGTGGTCTCTCCGTCTCTTAAAAAAAAAAAAAAAGTTAGTGTCCTGCCTGAATCCAGCCTTCGCTCTTTCACTCTTTTCCCTCCTACACAATCTGTGATCAGCCTTCGCTTTATCTTGGCTTCAAGCATCACATTTATGCTGGTGAACCCCAAACCCATATGTCCAGCCCGGACCCTGCCCCTGAGTACCAGATCCTTCTTTAGCGTTGCATTTTGAAATACCTTCATCCTGATGTCCCACAGACACCTCAGTCTTCATATTTCACAAATGGACCTTTTCAATCTTCCCTGCCCAACGTTTCCTCCTCCAGCATTTCCAATCTGGCTAAATAGTTTCACCACCAACCTAGTTTCTGAGGCTAGAAGCCACGGAGGCATCCCGGGTACGTCTGCCATCTCTGCATCCCATGTCCAGCTGTTATCACAACCTGTCTCTTGCATCCCTTGTTCCTCTTCCTTCTGCACTGCCACCACTTAGTGTAGCTTCTGCCCTTGCTCATATCACCTCTTAGCTGGGCTCCCTCCTTCTGGCCTCTTCTCCTCCAGTCCATTCCCAGCACCAGTGCCAGAGATCTTGTCCCACAGGACCAAGCTTGATCATGCTGCTTCCCTGCCTCACCTCCCGCCTTTCTCCAAAATGCCTGTATGGTGAAGCCCATGCTCCTTAGGCTGATATGGAAGGTTCTTCCCTGACGCCATCTTTCTTGCTGGCTTTGCTTCTCTTCCACCATTCACCTTCCTCTGAATATCCCATCCTTTCTCATCATGTGCGTATGGTGTTGAGCAGGGGTTCTCAAACATTATGGGGCTTCCAGAATCACATGGAGGGCTTGTTAAAACACCACATGCTCTGTAAGTCTGAAATGAGGCTCAAGATCTGAATTTGTCACAGGTTCCCAAGGGCTGCTGGTGCTGTTGTTCTGGTGACCATTGTGAGAATCACTGGTGTAGATGGGTCAAGGGTGTGAGCCCAGGGAGCCCTGCTGCCTGGGATCAAATCCTGCCTCTGTCACTCATTTCCTGTATCACTTACCCTCTCCATGCCTCCGTTTAGTTTTCCATAAGATGAGGCAAATAATATGAGCTACCTCATCAGCTTTGGTGGAGGCCTGAATGAGTTAATCCTCAGAGAGCCCTAAAAACAGTACCTGGTTCGTTGTAAGTGCTCAGGAAATGCTAGCCACCACCGTTGTTTATGATGATTTTGATCGTTATTCATATCCTTGGTTGTGAAGGTCTGCCTTTCTCAATCTTTTCTGCTGACAATCTTCTGCTCTTCCCTTGAGAATGAGTTTGTTTTCCAAGGTGCTTTTGCTAGCACTCCCCACCCCCACATCCCTGATGCACACCCAGGCCGGAGTGCACCCAGTGCATCTCCCACCGAGGCACTTGCCACGTGGGGCCCACCTACCTCCTGGCCAGGAGTGGGTCTCGCCCACCATGCACTCTCCAGGGCTTCATTTGTGCATCCCTGTCTGGTACATCATAGGGACTCAAACATGTTTAACGATTCAGTGACCGAATTGGCATGCACTGTAGAATTGAATACTGTATTGACAAGGTTACACGGGTCAAGTCTGGGGAGAGGACTAAACACCAAGAAAAGGTGGGGAGAAAAATCTGATGTGGAAATTTGGGAAGTTGTAGTCAGGATCTTGAGATTATGCCTCAGGAATATGGACCCGTGGTTTTAGGAACATCTGAAGGCACATCACTTAGGACCATCTTAGCTGTAGGCAGTCAAAACAAAACCCCAGAACTCAACTCAGTGAACAAGGATATGTATTACTTGTATAGTGAGAAGTCTGGAGGAAGGGGAGCACTAGGGCTGTTTAACCCAGTGGTTCAGTGATGTCTTCAAGGACCTGGGTTCTTTATTTCTCTGTTCTTCCCTTATGCTTCCCCATCACGGTCACAACGTGCCTGGACAAAGACAACATCCAGCAGAGGAAGAAGTTCCTGCATCTCTTTTTCAGAGCCAAAAAAACATTTCCAGGAACGTCCCCAGAAGGCCCCTCTCAATGACCAGAAGAAGCGAGAAGCCCACCCCTAACTTGTTCACAGGCAAGGGCTCTGCATTTGCTCGGACGGCATAGGGCCCCTGGGCTGGGCATACGGTCGCCTACCCTGAATGATAACAGCAATGGAGTTCTGTTGGAAAGGAGCAAGGGAGAAATGGATGTTGCTTAAGCACAGTGTCTGCTTCAAAACCAGACCCAAATCCCAGCTGGAAATTTATTTGAAAAGGAACAGGATACAAATTAAGTGACTTCAAAGGCCTTTTCTACTCTGAGTATCTGTAATGAATTATTTGAAGTCAAAGTGAAGAGACCTTTCCTCTGTCTGTTCCATCTGCAGGTCATGCCCTGACCACAGCTGCCCCTCAGGAGACTGGCCTGGAGCCAAAGTCACGTCATCGGGCTGCTGGTCAAGGGTGGAGCGGGAACGACTCTCGGCTTTTCCTCATGAGCCCCGCCTGGGTGTCCACCTGGCACTCAGCACGAGCACGTCTCTTCCTCCCGGAGCAGCTGCTCGACCCGGAGGCCTGGCCTTCAGAGAGAGCTCCAGGAGCGTTCAGCCCGGTGTGCTGCCTCCCCGACCCCACACGTGTAAGGGGCCACGGGACTTGCTCACGGTAAGAACCGGAGGTTCCTCGAGCAGGTGTGGTGGGAACTTGCGAGAAGGCCAGGCCAAATAGGCAAACATTCTGAATGATGGCGCTGTATCTCTGCTAGGGGTCTCTGATTTTCTGGAGCCCCTCTTAAAAACTCTTGTAGTCCGACCTACCAACCTACCTGGATTTTGAGTTTCCTGCATGTCAGGTTTGTGGAGAACTGTGGAATAGGCTCTGAACAGGTGAAAGGAGCTGGTAAGAAACTGATGGGAGCGTCTTGACCAGGGGTAGCAGGTAACGATTGTGGACAGCAGTGGGTATCCACAGTGGGCAACAAGTCTGGGCTCAGCCGGGAGCGTGGTGACAGCTTCTAGAAATTGACTACTAGCCTGACATCCTGATGCTTTCCCAGGTCTTCCAGACACACCTATCAGGAGCAGCTAAAATGAAAGACAGTAGAAGATTGAGGCCAGATGGCAGTGCAGTGGGATTTAGTTAGGAGTGACGTCTGTGGCATCCACTGAGGGGTGAGGTCATGCTTCCTTGGCCACTGTGAAATGTACTGTATTACGTGTATTATATATGTATATAATGTGCATGTGCGCATGTATATATGTATTATATTTTTTGTGTCTGTCTTAAATCTTCAGTCACATTGTCAACTCCCCAGGGCAGTCATGGAACATTGAATTCTCCTATATTCTTCACAAGGTCAGTACTCCGAAATGATTGGTTGACTGAGTTTTTACTGCACACCTATACGATGAAACTCAATCAGCCCAGGTCCCAGAGTTTTCATCCGTTGGGGCAGAGATGCCAACAGTGCCTTCCGAGCACCTCCTGAGATGGGACAGCGTCAGCTACCCCTGCCACGTGAGCTGGCCAGAGCGCATTCATTTCCTATGGCAGCTGTAACAAAGTACCACAAACAGGGTGATTTAAAATGGCAGAAATTGATCATCTCTCCGTTCTGGAGGATTGAGGTCCAGAGTCCAGGCGTTGGCAGGACCATGCTCCCTCTCCAGTCTGTAGAGGAGTCCTTCCTTGCCTCTTCCCAGCTTCTGGGGGTTTGTCAACCATCTTCAGCATTTTGTGGCTTGTGGCCACATAATCCACACTCCGCCTTCATTGTCACATGGCTTTCTCCCTCTGTATCTTTATCTTCATACAACTGTCTTTTTAAGATTTTATTCATTCATTTGATAAGGAGAGAGAGATTGAGAGCACAAGCAGGGGTAGTGGCAGGCAGAGGGAGAGGGAGAAGCAGGTTCCCTGCTGAGCAGGGAGCCCGATGCAGGGCTTGATCCCAGGACCCTGGGATCATGAACTGAGCCGAAGGCAGACACTTAACTGACTGAGCCACCCAGGCGCCCCACACGACTGCCTTCTTATTGGACTAGGGGCCCACCACACTCCAGGATGACCTCATCTTAGCTAGTGACATCTGCAATGACCTTATTTCCAAATGAGCTCCCATTTGATGCACTGCAGGTGAGGACTTCAACAGGTCTTTATTGGAGATCGCCATTCAACCCAGAACACTAAGTGAGCTCATCCAGGGTGGCAAGACAAGCACATACGAAAGACGTGAATATTGAGTGTCCCTTGGTGCTGAGAAGCATGTGTCCCCTCTTCTCTGTCCTCTGGCATTCTCCAGGGAAGTTTGCGTGAGCTGGGGCCTGGCTGGACACACCGGGATACTGTGCTCTGGGGGAGGACCTCCATATTCCTGTAACTCTCCCTTTTCATAGGACAAGTTGGGGAGAGGTCCCAACGGAGGGGAAAAACCAGACCATTTGGGTTCTAGGCAGCCTTAATTTTCAAGGAAAGTGGGGGAGCCCCACCTCATCCTGTGGGAAGTTGTATCCCCTTTCCCTGGGGGAGGCAGAGCTTTGGGACCCAACCAGCTCATTGCCGGGCAATTCACAGGGAGTCCCAAATAACAGACACTCAACAACCTGCTTATTTCCAAACCTAGGAGACCTCGTTCCCTTTGCTGCCAGTTTTGTTGCTTCCCCAGTTTAGGACCAATCAGTACAGAAGTTATAATCCAGGGACCTGCAGGCCATTCCATTTGTAGCCTGAAAATGTGCATTGTTCACAGTGGCTGGTGTATTTTTTTTTTTTAACACGATATTTTTATATCATTTTTTGAATAGGCAATATGTTTACATAGTTCGAAAACAAAACCATTCTAGGAAGCTATCTAGTGAAATCTTATCTTGGCCTCTGTTTGCCTGCCCTGCCCCCTCCTGGGACAATAATCAGCTTAATTAGTTTTATACATCCTTCTAGAGTTTCATTTTGCAAATACAAGTCAGTACAAATATACCTGATACCTCTATCCTGTCTTTTCTCACTATACACACTTTTTTAAACCTTGTTTGTTTTTTTCCACTTAATTTATCTCGGTGCTCGTTGCCTGTGGTGTGTTGAGCGTTTTCTGATTTTTTTTTTTTGACAGAGGCATAGTGCGCCATTGTAGGGATGTAGCCTAATTGATTCAACCAATGCCCTACCGATGGGCACAGGTCGCCGTTTTCAGTCATTTGGCGTTTATTACAAGTAATGGTGCAGTGAGTAAGCTTGCCATTCTGCCTCGTGACTAAATGTGTATAACGCTTAAAAATTCTAAACTACCTTTAAATTATCAAAAGGACTGGAAACAGTGGGTTCTAATAACCCCGGGTTTGGACTGAGTAGCTGCTATCTCTAAGGATCCCTGACGTTGGGACTGGCCTGTTCCCATCTGCCATTTCCCCACCCTTCGCCCCGTTCTGTCTTCTATTAAGTCGGAGTGTTGACTGCCACAGAGCATCACCACTGTGCAGTCCTTCTTACGGTAGCTAAAGAAGAAAGAGGAGAACTCAGGGACTCGTGTCTCTTCAAACTGGCAAATGAAAGCCAAGGGGGGTCTTTTGCAAGAAGAAGAGGAGAGGGCAGATGTCTGTGTGGGTGTGATTCCCCTTCGTTCACACCTGACGGGTCGGCTCACCTGTGTTACTTGTCTGGACACTTGGGTGTGTAGTGCTGTCTCGTTATGGCTGTGCCGTTTCGCCTCAGAGTAGAAGGGGAGGAACTCTGCTCGCTGGCTGTTTTAGCACAGCCTGAGAGGCTGCTTGGAGACCCAGGACAAAAATGAACTCGATGGTCAGAAGGATTGTTCTATTGCATGCACTATCTCACCGGAACCCCAGGAGGATGTGGTATTCCTATCTGCATTTTATAGATCAGAGTCAAGTCGCTTGACCAAGATTTGTAACTCGTGCTTTGTAGAACGAGTATCTGAACCCAGGAATTGCTGGCTCTAGAACCCGATGCTTTAGCTAATCTTTTATGCTGCCTCCAGATCTTAAAAGAAAATGGTGTGAATTACAGTCACACCTCTCACATTTTAAGCTTGCCGTCAGGTCATGGCAAAGATAAGAGAGCAGCTCTGAAAATGGGCGAGTTGGTGAAGGCTTGGGATGAGAATGCATTTTGTTCTCCTCACAAAGGTGAGGGCTCATCCTTTATGGCCTGTCATGCTGTCGTCAGCCCCATTGCCCCCTTCGCTCTTCCGGTCCCCAGACATTTGCAGAACAGCTTCTGAAGGCGAGGCAGTGTGCCAGAAGTGGGAGGAAAGGGGGGCGAGCCACACCCTGGCCCTTGGAGCCTAGTTAGGCCACGTCCACAGAGGCGGCAATACCACCTGGTCAGTGTGGTGTGGGAAGGGCGTCATGTGTCGGGCTGGGGCCTCCATGTGATCAAAGAAATGGACTCACTGCAGTGGAGTAACAAGGTGGGTGGTTTCCAGTTTGTCTTGGGTCTTTACCATTGCTCGATGAAGGGAGGAAGTGAGGGCCCGGAAGTGGAGACTATGGGCTAAGGTGTTGAGCCATCCTTCTGCCCACAGCCCAGGCTGAAGCTGGCGGCGGCCGCAGCTCTGCAGGCTGGGGGCTCCTTGGAGACTTGGCCTCCGTCGTGGTGGAAAGGTGGGCTGAAGGAAGCCTCCTCTCCCCCTTGCTGCTCCTATCTCTGCTTTTCTCCGTTCTTGGCCATTCTGCTAGCAGCTGGTGTGGGAGGAGGGGTAGCAGTTGAGGTGGGGGGGATGGGCCAGGAGGGTGTAGTTCATAGGTCATTGAATCTGACATACATTTATTTATTTATTTATTTATTTATTTATTTATTTATTTTTAAAGATTTTATTTATTTAGAGAGAGAGTGCACGAGCAGGGAGAGGGGCAGAGCGAGAGGGAGAGAGAGAATCTCAGGCGGACTCCATGCTGAGCGTGGATCCCGACGTGGGGCTCAGTCTCACGACCCCGAGATCACGACCTGAGCTAAAACCAGGAGTCAGCCGCTCAACTGACTGAACCACCCAGGCGCCCCTGAATCTGACCTTTTAAGTCACATGTCAGCAGCAGGAGTTGCCTGCTGGGGCTTCTTGTGACAGGGAAGCTCCTTTCCTGGCTTTTTATTGCTGCCACTTATTTTTCTTCTCCCCTCAGTTTGCGTGCCAAAGCATCTAGCATCTCTGTAGTTATCATAGAGCAACGAGGGGTGTTGCTTTTATTTATTCTTTCTCTGAGCAGGAAGCTAACCACAGCAGCCTCCTGGCAGAGGGAGTGGGGAGGGAGACGGTTGCTCTTCATTCAGACACTGGTCTTCGGCACAGGGGCAAAATTTTCAAAACAGAGGTGTCAGAAACTCCGTCCAAGTGAGCGCGGGGGATCTATTGCTTGTGCTTCTACAGATGCGTAATGGAAGGCCACTGTTTCCCGGGTAAAAAGGAGAATTCAGTCCTGAGTGAATACAGACAAGGGGCCTTTCTAGGGCCACAGCTGTGTGCGCTCCTCTGTGCTGGTGGCTGTGTGCAGCTACGAGAGCAGAACCCCAGGTTCTGCTTGTCCTCACGGAGCTTGGTGACAAGAAGAGGAACAAAATATACAGTCGACCAACCTTCTTGGGCCTGCTTCCTCATTGGAGAAACGAGGAAGGTTGGCTTTGGTCAGCATTCCTGATGGGGTCAGTACTGCCCCCAGAGGAGTGCTTTACAAACCCATTCAGGGTGCATGGGAATCACCTGGAGGTCTTGTTAAAAATGCACATTCTGATCCAGTAAGTCTAGCTCAAGGCTTAAGATTCTGCATTTCCAACAGACTCCCAGGTGCTGCTGTGGGTCCAGGGACCACAGGGCTTTCAGGATCGAAGCCTAGAAGGTGTTTTGTAAATCCGTGGGATGGTTTTGACAAATGCCCAAGAATTTTCTGTGTGTGTGCTGGGGGTGCCAGTCGTGATTCCGTGTGCAAGTCAGCCCCACCAGTGAAGACTTGTCACCTGCCCTGCCAAACTCAACCCAAAACAAATATAAATCAGTTATACTTTCCTACATAGTCATACTAAAAAGTTTTCAAGTAAGTGATGCCAAGATCCCAGTAATTTAGGAGCTGTTTTTTGGGGAAGAGAAGCCTAAATGACATAAAGACAAAATCTTAAAATGATTGGATAATTTCCCCACTCTATGCATTCTGTCTAGATTAGAGCATTTCCAAACATACACTTAACTGACAAGAGTTTCAGTGCAACATGTAGTTACTGCAAAAGCAAGGAGGCCACTTGCAGATTTGTAACAGGAGATTTGAGACTTCATCTAACACACCAAGTTCCAGGACGACACGTTATTAGATTAGCAGAGGCACATGGCATGTCACCATGTTGATAAACTTCTTTATAAAAACTGCTTTTAAAATAGTTTACATTCTAATAAATGTATATCCATTTGTAGGACAATGATGAGAAACCTCTTGCAAAAAGTAGACATTACAATGATTTACTTTGGGGTTGCTTTTCTTTTTCACTCTTACTTTGATATTCCCCTTTGAGACGCATCAAACAAGATTTTCTTTTTTTTTTTAAGATTTTATTTATTTGAGAGAGATCGAGAGTGAGAGCATGAGCAGGGGGAAGGGGCAGGGGCAGAGGGGCAGAAGCAGACTCCCCGCTGAGCAGGGAGCCGGACACGGGACTCGAAACCTAGGACCCTGGGATCATGACCTGCGCTGAAGGCAGACGCTTAACCGACTGAGCCACCCAGGTGCCCCTCAAACAACATTTTTCAATCCGGCCTCCCCCCACTGCCTGAATGAAAGGGAGATGGCTTCCACACCTCTTGTAATGCTCAAGATTGAATGTATGCCTCCACCCTGTGGGTGGGATTTCCAGATTGGAGACAATGTTTTCCATGATTCTTTGTCACTGCCCTGTCCCATGTCAGTATCATCAATTATTATGACACTGTATAAAGTTTAACTCGTTCGCAAGAATAACATACTCCCTTGTTTTATCTATTTTCTCGTTAGTGATTTCACCTGACATGCTATCCCTACCTCAGTTGGGGCTGTTTCCTTCTTCCTGTCATCAGCTACAAACCAGTAAGCGGGTTTGTTATTTCTCCTCTGAACATTTTTTTTTTTTTAATTCTGTTGTCCTCTGGTCTTTTATTTCCTTGTACTCCTCATATGAAGTGTATGATCTAATCTTATTCATTGTAAGCAGGTGTAAGCCTTGACTACTTCATTAATGTGTTCCCATGCAGTCCTGCATGAACACTTATGTATTGAAATATTTATTATTTTAATATAAAGTGCTTTCCTTTTTTCTCCTGTATATTACAGTTAGAGCTAAATTATGCATGTGGGTCAACTCCCGTATCTGGAAGGGTCACTTCAGGCTGCTTAGAGGGCGTTTCCCAATATTTGTTACAGGAACAGGGCATGGATTGGAGAGCGTAGAGCATGGTGGGAGGTCTCTGAGGCCTCTGACATTTGTGAAATGTTAAAAAACCAGTAGATGGCAGTCCGATCTGTGGCTCCATTGAACTAATCCTGGAGAAGAAAGCAGTCAGGAAAGTCGGTTATCACTCCTAGAGTCCGCTTGGGTGAGATGTGATGCGTCCTCGGGACTTGGAATCGTGGTTCTCCCCAAGTTGTTCCTGAGAAACCAGGTAACTTAAACAAAAGCAAACACAAAAGCCCACACATATACTTCACACCTTGACTCCACCCAGGATCATCTGCCACTGAATCTTGGATTGAGGACCCGGTGTCTGGAGTCTACAAGTGTCTCCAGAGGAGGGTTGAGAATCACTGTCTCCAGTGGGGTGAACAGTGAAAAATAGGTCCGCTTCCTACCTACCAGACCTACGAATGTGATCCTATCAGAAGGAGAGGCTTTGCAGGTGTAATTAAGTCTCAGATCTCCAGATGAGATCACGTTGGGTCATCCATGTGGGCCCTCCATTCAATGACAAGTGTCCTTATAGACACTTATGGGCACATGGAGGACAGACACAGAGAGGAGAAGGCCATGTGAGGACAGAGGTATAGATTATTCTTATGGAACCACCAGAAGCCAGAAGAAGTAAGGACTGATTTCTCCCCTAGCACCTTCAGAGGGGACACAGCCTGTGGACACCTAGATCTAGGACTTCCAGCCTCCAGAACCATGAGAGAATACATTTCTGCTATTTTAAGACACCTAGTTTTTGATGATTTGTTATGGCAGCTCTAGAAAACCAAGACACTGCCTGAAGGGTGGATAACATTTGGTAAGAGGGAAGGAATATAAGAGGTTTTTTAAAAAAAATTTAATTTTTAAAAATTTATTTATTTGAGGGGGGGAGGGGCAGAGGAAGAGGGAGAGAAATCCTTAAGCAGATTCCCTGCTGAGCACAGAGCCCAATGGCGGGGCTGGATCCCAGGACCCTGAGATCACGACCTGAGCCGAAATCAAGAGTTGGCCGCTTAACTGACTGCGCCATCCGGGCGCCCCACGAGTTTTTTAGATATGGCAGCAAAATGAGTGAGAACAAGAAGGTGTGACTGTAGGGAGGATGGGCGGAAGGACGGCGAGAACAGACCACCAGAGAATCCCTGGGTGTGGACGATTCCTATTGCTAAGAAAGATGCCCTCTTGTCCGTGCTGACCCATCCTACTTCAGGGAATCACCTTTGCAGTGCCTCGCAGGACTGCAAAGGGACCCAGAAGCCCGGGAAGTGAGTTTGCACCTCCTTCTACAAGTGTGGGAGCCGCTGAGGGGTCCTGAGGAGGGAGGGACAGGGCAATGATTTAGGGGCACCTCCCTGCCTGGCCTGGAGACGCGTGCCTGAACACTCACATCTGTTTTGGGTTCCTGTAACTGGTCCCCAAATCCATTCTGTTCTCACCTCTTCTCACACCAGCAGTGCCCCCTGCAGCGGGGGCTTCACATGCGAGCAAAGTCGTTGTTTTCCAGCCCTGGAAATCTGGGTGATTTTGCTGCTGCCACTGGCTGGATCTGCCAAGGTCCTAGACGTGGATCCCATGCAGATCCCTCCGTGCAGTCATATCACTTCTGATGAACTCCAGAGGGACCATCCTCAGTCTCTGCACTGGAAGGAGAGCAGCCAACCTCAAGGCTCGTACAGGTGCAGACGCATCTCGCAGGCACTGCACGATGGAACACAGAACCATACCCTATTGTCTGCGAACGTAAGCAAGGGAAATCGTTCATTGATAATGCTCATGAACTTGGTGTCCTCCTTGACTTTTCTGGCTGGTGCACAGAAGCTGAGAGGGGGTGAGAGCGCCCCAGACGTGGGCTCACTGATCACATTGCTGGATCTTTTGTGTGCATTTCCCAGGCATTGTCCTCAGCAGCCAACTCAGGGAGGACCAGTCCTGTGGGAGCAGAGAGGTCCCCTGAGTATGATTGCCTTCAGGGTGGAGAAGCAATCAAACAATCTAGGGACTGCAGCGTGCTGAGCTGGGGGTGGGTGTGGGCACCTGGATTGGAGGCAGAGAGAAGAGGAAGCAGAGGGGAGCAACCGACCTGTGGTTATTCTTAGTCTTCAACTGTCAGCTGTGTTGGGGATGTAACATTACCCACTGTCCCAGAAACGAGCGAAGGACATAAGAACTCTTTCATTTCATTTGCTGGGAAAGAATGCCTCAAAAGGAAGGAGGTCACTTCCTTCTATGGACACCACCCCATGGCACTGTTAGGTCGGTGGCTACTGTTTTAATGTTGAACGAGAGGCTGCAAAATGTTGGGTGCAGGTCAGAGTGGAGCTGTTAGCCTTAGGAGTAATTTTGGGATCTTCCAGAGAGGATGTCCGGCTAGAGGGCATCCCAGGCATCCACCTGCCTCCAGGAACCTAAGCACCCATCCTTGCCCACAGTGGATTGTGAAGGAGAAGAGCGTCTTCAAATGAGATGTGGGGCCAACGTTAGGGAGCAGGGATGGAAGACCACTGCTGGTGTCAAGTCTCACAGGGGCACTTAGCTGCCCCTTCCCGAGGCCCTAACCTCACCGTGACCCTGAGGCAGAGCACAGCCTGGGAAGGGGCTCTTTCCACAAGTCCTACTTCTGATGGGCTGGAGCTCTTCCATGTACAGGGCGAGTCCTGTGCTGTGTGTCCCTATGTTTGTTACGGAATCTGGACTGGATCGCCTGGTGGAAGAACCAAGTGGCACGGGGAGATCTTGGAGGATAGGAGGTTTATTTAACACCGTGGGCTCAGAGAAGAGTGGTCTCCAAAGGTCTGAGCCCCGAGCACAAACAAAGAGGGCAATTGATACACTTCTACTTCCGCATACCTGGCACTTTTGGCACGTGCGCGAAGTGGGGCAGGGAGAAGAACCCGGATTGGTGAGCGAGGGAAGCAGAGCAGGGAGAAGAAGCCTGAAGAGCCCCGGGGCAAGGACTGGGACTCTCTCTCTGGCTCGGTCGGCCATCTTAGGACACAGATTTTCCTTATCACACTGACATCAGAAATAATAAATGAAGCAAGTAAGGAATGGTCAGGCCTCCGTTCTGAGCACCGCCTCCATACTGCCTCACCTCCACTTCTTTGCTTCCGTGCTCTGAGCAGCTGGGCCAGCTCAGGTCCCCACAGCCTCGACTTGGTGTAGTCTCCTTTCTGCAGTGTTTCTGTTTGACCCCGTCCTCCACACTGTCTTCATACTGTCCTGGTTTCTCTGACCACTGACTATTTGACCTGAGGGAGGTTACTCAACCTTTCCGAGCCTTGTGTATAAACAGGGGTGGACAAAATTGCATGGGATTATAGGTAGCGCCAATGAAGACAAAATAGTTTTGTAGCTAGCAGAGTGCTTGGCACCGATTAACTGCCTGAAATATGTTCTGTTCTGGATCTCTTGATGACTCCGACTCCTTAAACTATCTACAAAATTAAGAGTAATCCTCTTAGAATTCAATTCACCCAAGAAGCATCTGTTGACTCCTGTTATGTGCTAGTTGTTATGCTAGGTACTATGGTTACAGAATGAATGAGCCATGATCCCTGACCTCCTAGAGCTCAAAATTTCGTGGAGGATAGACGTGAATACAACCAAGTATAATGCCATGTGATGAGTGTTACGTTAGCAACACAGAGGGCCATAGAAACACAAAGAATAAGCAACCGAGTCTACTTGGCATGGCATTCGAGGCATCCCAGCCTACCCAGCCGTACTTCTCACTCTGGGTGAGTACCTGTGCATACTATCTTCTTACTCACATTTTCCCAAATTGTCCTCTCCATCGCTCCAGCTCTAGGGTCCATTTCATGCTCCTCCTTTGCCTGAGGTCATTCCACCTATCCTGCAGGGCCCATAGACATGCCCTGTTCTCCACAAAGTCTCAATCTATCACCCAGATAGTTGTCCTTTATAATCTGTTGAATTTTTTTCTTGAAAAACATACTTTATTTACAAGCAATGTATGTTTATCATAAAAAGAACTATCAGAGAATATAACAAATAGTAAAGAAGAGGAAAAAATTACCCATAGATCCAATAAACAGAGATGCTCACTATTAACATAACATAACGTTGGGGTATATTTCTTCCCATCCTTTTTCAGGACACACACACATACACGTACTTTTCTTACTACCTTTCCTCATTCTGCCTTATGTTTAAGTTTGTCACATACATCTAACTCCATTAGACTGTGAGCTTTTGAGGGCATGGATAATGGGCTGCTCACTTTTTATTCCTGTTACCTGACACGTCTTGCACTAAGGGGTCCCTCCGTAAACATTAGCTGAAGAGAACCACCAGGTGAAATTTCTTTGGCTTTGGAATGCAGCACACTCTTCTTTTGAAAAAAGCAGATTTATTGCCTCTGTGCTTGCTGCTTGTTTAAAACCGTGCACTCAAGCCCTGGTCTTCTGGGTGTCAGGGAAGGCAACAGAAATCCATAACAATTCAACAAGTGGCTGAGACACGGGTGGGTGATGAAGTGTGTTCTGCACCCTGCATTAGGTTGCATTGAAAAGGCAGCTCTACCCCTCATACCTGGCTGAGGCCCTTCTCTTGCTTTGGAATGACACGGTTGAGTCTGGTAAATCTTTTTTTATCCTTTCTGATCAAAAATAGTGTTGGCGTTTCACCCTAGGGCGGGGAGAGGTGGGTGAGATCTTCTCCAAGAAATCAGTTTGGGCTCGAAACTACTCTTTTCTTAGGTTAAAATTCCAGAGGCCTTTGAGCCAGGGTTGGGAATGGAAATAACACAGGCTCTTTTCCAGAGAGCTCCATGTAGGGAGGGGAATTCACTCAGCGGGCCACAGGTGAGAGCCAAGCAGAGCACACAAGCATGTTTGATTGGCATAAAAGCAGCAGAGAATGTTCACAGAGCATCAGGATCCCTTCAGGGCATGTGTGGGAACATGAGAAGCTGTGGTATGTTGAGTACCTTCCTTTTTTTTGAAACAAAATGTAGGGAATTCGTCAGTATAGTTGGCAACAGAAGAGTACAGGCAGATGTAAGGGAGACAAACCAGTTTGCCTTCTGAGCTTTTTATTTGAAGATGGCAGGATGTTTGTTATTTAGATGTCTTTTTTTTCTTTAAGGGATCTTTGGCATAGCCGAAGCTCTATCTAGAATTAAATATCTCTGAGGGAATTTCATTACAAGATCAAGGAAAAAGGTCTGCAAGGTTTTGGCTTCTGATGAAAAGCATCTAAAACTAAGTAAAATCAAATCGAACCCTTAAACAAACAAATTATTGATTTGGGCGATGTGGGGAAATCTCAGCCCGAGAGCCTCTTTGGGAGCCGAAGAGTGGAGAGGAGACTGAGAAAATATGTAGGGCTCAGCCTTGGAGACTACCTTCTGGCATGGGATTTCTTCTCTCTACACACCAGGAAAAAGAAATTGATGCAGTCTCGTGGCTGACATAGTACAGAAGAGATGAGGAGCCCGAGGCCCAAGGAGGCCAAGCCACTTGTCCCACGCTGGGACATTAGGGCTAATGTGAGGGAGTAGGCTTTTAAAAAAAAAAAAAATCCGAAATCTACTTTTCTTTCTGCAACTCTATATTGCTGTGGGAGGTAAAGGGATTTAATAGAAAGAGCATAGGTTTTGAGATGCACTTGGTTTGAACCTGGCTGTTTGGGGACACATTTTTAGTACTTTTTCCAGACTCAGGTTACTCATCTGTATGAAACCCACACTGCCCCCAAACTGCCTCAGGATTGTTCCCACCTTCTCGAGCACAGCCTCCGTCATTCATTCAGGGCCTGTTCCACGTGCTGGGGACACAACAGTGACCCGAAGCCACAAAGCCTCGGCCTTCGTGGAGCTCACTGGGCCAGAGCAGCGCTGTGCAGTAGGGATCGAACATGGGCCATATGTGTACCTTTCGATATTCTCGTAGCCACTTCAGAAAAAAGTAAACGGGGGAATTGATTTTATTAACATTTTATTTGATCTGTTATACCCCAAATATCATTTCACACGTAGTCAGTCTACGAATGTGTTAATCCGGTGTTCGACGTTCCTTTTTTTCTGCACGAGGTTATTCTTACAACACGTCTCAATGGGGACTGGCCACATTTCAGGTGCTCAAGGGCCTTCTGTGGTTTGCAGCTTCCGTGGTGAACAGGGCCGTTGTAGGGCTCAGGAGCAAGATGCCGCTGTCCGCCCCAGTGATGGCAGCCGCGGGAAATGCTGCCTACCAAAATCCAGGTGCCTCCCCAGGGCACCCGGGTGCACCCTGCTGCCGAGTGCTGATTTCACCAGGCAACAGGGACCATGGCTGTGCCATGAGTCCTGTCCTCGTCCGTGGCTTTGGTCGAGGGAGTGACCCAGTGCAGTCTGTCTGTGATACCAACAGTAATGGAATCAGGACTTACTGAGGGCTAAGTAGGGGCAGGCCCTGTACTAGGCACTCATGTGCCCCGTATCTCACTATCTTCAGGACAACTTTACAAGATAGGCTCCTATTACCCATGTTTAACAGAGCAGGAAGATCGCCCAGGGAAGTTAGATAACTTGCTGAGGGTCACACAGGTCGTGAGGGACAGAGCTGGCACTTGAGCCCAGGGCCATCTAAAGCCACAGTCTTGTGTTTCTCGAGCAGAAAAGGCACAGAATGAGATCCGGGCTGAGCACAGCTTCCCAGAGCCTTCGCCCGAGGCTCTCCTCCACTACCCACAGGCCACACTGCCCAAAGTGACTTGGAGATGCAGGTGTCATTGAAGATGCCTCAGTGGCACGTGGAGGGGTACCTGGGTGATGTCCAGCACCCCCAGCTGTTGTCCAGGAGGCATGGCCTGTCCTTACTACAAATAAGGCAGCACAGCCCTTGAAAACCAGGTAGCAATAGATTATAAAAGCCTCTCTGGGCTCTCAAGCCCCGTATGAAAGTTTGCTGCCATTATTAAATATTTGTTGCTCCTGTTCCCTTCCAGTGGTTGGTGTGTGCAGGGCGCTCACCAGAACCCAGACCCCTGCTGCGGTGCTGTGAAAGCAAATGGCAACTGATAACAGAACCTGGCGTGGATATTAGGTCCCCAGTGGCTCCCAGCACCTGGAAGCTTCTGAGCTTCACTTATGGATATATTGCAGGAAAACCCCATGGACGGGCGCGCTAATTAGCCAGGTGTTCTCTTCATTTGCCAGCCTGCTTGGTGCTGAAATCAGTCTTTGTGTTCAGCATCGGGTGGCCAGCATCGCTCCTGGCTCTTCAGAGCACAGCTAGAGGGACGCTTTGACACACGCAGACATGATAGAGGGACCCAGGGCCTCCCCGCTCCAGTCCCCAGACAGGTAAGAGGCCAGGAAGCCAGCCGCCAGGCTCTGGAAGAGAAAGTGCCCGGACTGTGCCCCAGGTTCCCGGACATCCTGGTGGCCTTGCTAAATGAGATTACCCCAAATCCCATTCCCTCTCCGAGGCCACTCAGGTCCCACCTCCTGCACGGAACACTTTCCTGCAGGTCAGCCCCCTCTAGTCCTCTCCCACCTGTAAAGTCCTGCGGTCCCATGGTCAAGCCCGTGCTGCCCAGACACGGAAACTCTTGTCCTGTGGGGTTAGCTGCACATTTTCTGTGTGGTCATGCCCTTTCTCTCCCGTTCCCAGACTTCTGAGAGTGACCTTTCCCAGCGACAATCACCTTGTGACATCTCTGATGTGGACTTGTGACAGCTCTGATGATATGCTTGGTAAACTCCTCTCTGTTCCAGGGAAGGTTTAGGGGGCTGCGCATGAAGTCCGTAATTAACTTTTCATTTGGCTTTGCCTGCTGCCTCTCCATCCAGAATGTGCATTCTCTGAGATTTGGGCTGTTATAATCTTGGTCTCCAACTAGAATATCAGCCTGACTTACCTTGGGGACTCTGTGACAATGTGTTGCTCATCATTGAGCCAAGGGCTAGTCGTGCCCCATGACTAGATAGAGATAAATTATCTCTTTGGTGCTAATTTTTTTGCGTAACAGTCTTCACTTTTATTTCACTGTGGTTACATTTGTATTATATATTCATTCATTAGTTAAAGCCTCTCCCCTGCCCTGAGGGAACTTTTTGGTTCTCCACTGTATCCTGAACACCTAGTACAATGCTCAGAAACTGGTAGGGGCTCAGTAAAGACTAGTTCAGTAAACCCGCATATGAACGAGTCAGTGTGGTCACTGTAGGGGAGGGTGAAGTCAGAGAGAAGGGGAGTTAGGACCTGGGGTGCTCAGAGGCTTCCTGGAGCCTTCAGCTATAAAGAGAAATGAGGTCAGCTACAGAAGGGCAGGTGGAATAATGGAAAACATACTGGCCGAGGAGTCAAGGACCTAACAGTCAGGTATTTTCCTGCACTGATTATTTTCTGTGTAACCTTGAGAAAGTCTCGTGAGGGTTGAGGGAGATAATTTGGTGCAATTGCTTTAATAAACCACAAAGTGGTGTGGTAAGATGTTATTCACCATCCTGAGATCTGGTCCTTGCCTACCTGTCCAAATATATTTCTTTTTTTTTTTTAAGATTTTATACACTTGAGAGAGAGAGCGCAGGAGGGAGGGGCAGAGGGAGAAACAGACTCCCCGCTGAGCAGGGACCCAGACCCAGGGCTGGAAGCTGATCCCGGGACTCTGGGACCATGACCTGAGCCCAAGGCAGATGCTTAACCAACTGCGCCACCCAGGCGCCCTCCCAACTTTATTTTCTTATTAATTTGATTTGGCTAGGCTTATCTTCTCATTTAAAAAGAGATTTTTTTTCCATTACTGCAAAACTAATACATTGTAATAATAAAAACAAAATTCAGAAGAAAATAAAAATAAATTATCTCTTAAGATTACCATCTAGAAGTAATACTATCAACGTCTCCGTGTATAGCCTAAGTAATTTTTCGTTTCTAAATAGGTATGACCTAAGCTTCCCAGGTATCGGCAGCTGGGTGCAGACAGGGCGACATTCTTCTCCTGTTCTCCCACTTGCAGGCTTTGCGAGGGCCGCTGCCCGGGAAACCACTAGGGGGTGGAGCCTCCCCGCTCTGGTTGCTTGCGGCATCCTTGACAGCGATGCCAGTGAGGGGTACCGAGGGGTGACTTAGGGAGGATGCGTATCTTCTTCCAGCACTCATCACTATCTGAAGGTACTTACAGGGTTTATGTATTTATTGTCTCTCTCCACTAGAATGTAAGTTCCACAAGGTCAAAAGCTTGCTGGATTTGACTTACTGCTGCCTTTTGGCACTTAAAACAGTACCTGCACATAGTAAATATTTATTGAAGGAAGGAAGGAGCGCCCGAGTGCCATATTACTTCACATAGAATTGCCGTATTACTTCACATATGCACATGACTTGTGCACATGAGCTGTACAGAGGCCAAATTCACTGGTAATATACACCGGGTCTGCCGCATCCAGCTATGGTTGGAGATTTGGCCTCAGCAGCGGTGTGAGATATAATCCTAACTCCCTTGAATCACCACTGTTACCTCCAGTGATTTCAAGCACGCTCTCAGACCATGCTACTTAGCCCGTGGCCAGTGCATTCTGCAAATTTCCTCTCCAGGTCCACAGTCTTAACATCCCCAAACTGCACTAGATAAGGAGGCCTATCATCTCCTTGTCCCAGAGCCCGTTCTTCCTCCAGCACCTCTCAGCTTGTTTCCTTGTGGGGCCCTCAGGCTTTTCTTAGAAACACTACTGCATTGCCTTCTTAGGTAAGACAGTGATTCTGGCCACAATTCTGCATGTCTGTTTCAAGGATGAGCTTCAGCGGTGCAGACAGCATCTATAGATTGGGTACAAAGGAGCTTGAAGAGCACTGCTGAGAGCTGGGGCTTTGAGAGAGGCTATCCGGTTAGCCCTGTGGCTACCCCACTTTTCATGCACAGGGCTCTGCCCTCCCTGGGCTGGACACAGTCTCCAGACTCAGGCCGCTAAACACACTTCCCACTGCTACCCCTCCACTACTCCTCCTCTCCAAAACCTGGAAAAGGATGGGACTAGGCCAGTTTTCTACTGGGTCATTGCAGCCCTGCCGGGAGGGACGTTTCCTCCAATGTCCCCCAAGTTAGCATAAAACGCCTTCCACTGGGGCCCCCGGTGGAAAACAAGGGGTGATTCATCTTTGTGTGTTTCTTGGGTAGGATTCAAATCACGAGTAGCAGGTGACCTCCAGACGTGAAGAGTTACCCATCCTCTCAGAGGTCAGGGCTGCGAGGTGAGTAAGAAAACCAAAGGTGGGGAAGACTACCTCCCTCAGCCCCTGTCTTCAGGCCCAGGGTGGTGCCACCGCGGCTGTTCTTAGTATTCATCAGCCAGTGCTTAGATTCGAGAACCCGAGTCTTCAGACAGGCCATATCTCCCAAGCCTTCTGGAGGACAGTTTCTTTATTCTTTTTTTTCCAGCTTTATTGAAATACGTATGTTAACGAACATATAACATTGTGTAAGTTTAAGCTGTACAGTGGAATGATTTCATATATGTGTAATTGAAAACCAGTTAGCACACTTAGTTTTGTTCACGTCTATCACAGCACATAGTTACAATTTTTCTCTTGTGATAAGAACTTTTAGGTCTGCTCTCTCACCCACTTTCAAATATGCAATACAGTATTGTCAACGCTAATCACCAGCCTGTAGGTTACATCCCCAGGACTTATTTATCGAACAACTAAGTTTGTGATTTTTGACCACCTTTACCCATTCCCCCCCACCCCCATTCCCTACCTCCGGCAGCCACCAATCTCTTCTCTGTTTCTATGAGTTCTGTTTTTCTTCGATTCCACCTGTAAGTGAGATCATACAGTACTTGCGTTTCTCTGATGTCTTTCACTCAGCATAACGCCCTCGAGATTTGTGTTGTCACAAATGGCAGGATTTCTTCTTTTTTGTGGCTGAGTATATTATATTTTATGGCTGAATAATATAATCTTATTTATATATATAATGTAATATTATTCATATATATTATTATCACACACACATATATAATGTATAATGTATCATATTTCTTTATTAATTCATCCATCGATGGATACTTTAGGTTGTTTCCATGTCTTGGCTATTATAAACAATGCTGCAGTGAATGTGGGGATGTAGGTATCTCTTTGAGATTGTTATTTTATTTCCTTCGGATATATACCCAGAAATTGAACTGTTGGACTGTGTGGTGGTTCTATTTTTAATTTTTTGAGGAACCTCCATCCTGTTTTCCACAGTGTCTGCACCAGTTTGGATTCCCACCAATGGTGCATGAGGGTCCCTTTCTCTCCAAGTCCTCACCAACACTTGTTATCCCTTGTCTTTTTGAGAATAGCCATTCTCACAGTCGTGAGGTGATATCTCATTGTGGTTTTGATTTGCACTTCCCTGAAGATGAGTGATGTTGAGCATATTTTCATGTCCTTGTTGTCTGTTTAAATGAGTATCTTCTTTGGAAAAATGCTTATTTAGGTCCTTTGTTCATTTTTAATTGGATTATTTGGGGATTTTTGTCGGTTTTGTTTCTGTTTTGCTATTGAGTTGTATGATTCCTTTATATATTTTGGATATTAACCCCTTATCAAATATATGGTTTGCAAGTATTTTCTTCCATTTTGTACGTTGCCTTTTTATTTTGTTGATGGTTTCTTTTGCTGTGCAGAAGCTTTTTTATTTGATGTAGTTCCACTTGTGTATTTTTGATTTTGTTGCCTTTGCTTTATCCAAATATCCAAAAAATGTTGCCAAGGCTAGTGTCAAAGAGTTTTCCCCTGTTTTTTTTTTCTAGAAGTTTTATGGTGTCCAGTCTTACATTTAAGTCTTTAATCCATTTCAAGTTAATTTTTGTGAGTGTATATGTGTGGGTTTATTTGGGGCCTCAATTATGTTCCATTGGTGTATACATCTGTCTTTATGCTGGTACCATACTGTTTTGATTACTATAGCTTTATAGTATGGTTTGAAAGCAGGAAGCATGATACCTCCAGTTCTGTCCCTCTTTCTCAGGTATGCTTTAGCTATTTGGAGTCTTTTGAGGTTCCAAACTAATTCTAGGATTTGTTTTCCTACTCTGCAAAAAAAAAAAAAAGCCATTGGAATCTTAAGAGGTATTGCATTGAATTTGTAGAAGGCTTTGGGTAGTATGGACATTTTTTTTTATTATATTCAGTTAGCCAGCATATAGTACATCATTCATTTTTGATGTAGTGTTCAACGATTCGTTAGTTGCATTTAACACCCAGTGCTCATCACAACACGTGCCCTCTTTAATACCCATCACCTAGCTACCCCATCCCTCCACCCGCCCTCCCTTCTCTAACTCTCAGTTTTTTTCCCCGGAGTCTAGAGTCTCTCATGGTTTGTATCCCTCTCTGATTTCTTCCCGTTCAGGTATGGACATTTTAACAATATTAATTCTTTTAATCCATGAACATGGGATATCTTTCCATTTATTTGTATCTTCTTTATTTTTTTTTATTATTGTCTCATAGTTTTTAGTGTTTAGATGTTTTACCCCCTTGGTTAAATTTATTCCTAAGTATTTTATTTTTGATGATATTGTAAATGGGATTTTTTAAAATTTCTTTTTCAGATAATTTGTTGTTAGTGTATAGAAATACTACTGATTTTGTATATTGATTTTGTATCCTGCAGCTTTATTGAATTTTTTGGTCAGATCTAACAGTTTTTTTGGTGGACTCTTTAGGATTTTCTGTATGTAAAATCATGTTATCAACACACAGGCGATTTTACTTCTTCCTTTACAGTTTGGATGCCTTTTACTTATTTTTTGTGTCTCATTGCTGTGGCTAGAACTTCTAGTGCTATGTTGAATGGGAGTGGTGAGGATGGGCATCCTTGTCTCGTTCCTGATCTTAGAGGAAAAGCTTTCAACCCTTCACCAGCGAGTATGATGTTAGCTGTGGGCTTTTCATATATGGCCTTTATTATTTTGAGGTACATTTTTTTATATCCAATTTTTTGAGAGTTTTTATCATGAATGGATGTTGAATTTTGTCAAACGCTTTTTCTGCATCTATTGAGGTGATCATATGATTTTATAATAATTCATTTCATTGATATGATGCAGCATAGTCATTGATTTGCATGTGTTGAACCACCTGTGCAACCTATGGATGAATCCCACTTGATCATAGTGTATGATCCTTTTAATGGTATTGTTGAATTTGGTTTGCTAGTATTTTGTTGAGAATTTTTGCATCTGTTTTTAACTAGGATATGGGTACACCATTTCTTAAAAACTAGATGACAGAGGTTGGCTCTACGACATTGGGGAAATTGGTGAAATAAGTAGATGTCGCTTAAGTTTGTTTAAGCAATGCCTCTGCAGGAGGAAGCTTGTCACTTGTCCTAGCTCTTTTACATGGGGCAGAAAAGCCTGGAGCCTTTGCTGGCCTCTGTCTATGATTTGCAGCTCCACAGCCACTTGTCACTCACAGGAGCCAGTTCCCCAGTGGAGCATGCCCAGTGTCTTCTGCTTTCCTTCCTCTGCTCTCTGATCTCTCCCATAGCACTGATAAGGATATATTTGTGTTTGTATATAGCATTGCAATTCACTTTCATATCCAGTGTTTCATCTGACCTTCCTCTGTTGGGACAGGTAAGAAACAGTTATTCCTACCTTTTCAGAGAAATGAACCCATTTTCCCAAGGCCATAACGTGGTGAAGTCAGCTCTTGAATCAGATTTTTTGATGCCTGCTCAAAACCTTTTAGGGCACTGTGGTTCCTGCCAGCCTCTTGATAGAGGAGCTTGAGACAGAACAAGAGTGGGTAATAGAGAAGGAACTCAGACCAGAGGTTTGAAGAGGCAAGGTTAGGAACTGTTGGCTGAGTTGCCAGGTAGGCTTGTCTCTGCAGTTTGGATTCATTGTTGTCCTTCTTCCCCTTTATTTTCTACCAGCCATTAAAATTCATGATAAGAATATGCTATCCAAACTCATCGTGATTCCTACAGGACTGGGACCTGGGGGAAAATGTTTGAATTTAGTTCTTTGAGTGGCTGTGGTAGAAGGTACATAGAACAGTGGCCCTTGGTTTTCTTTTCTGCTGCAGCTTAAATCAGAAAAGGGAACATGGGTTCACATGTTTTTTTTATTATTTATAGATGTTCATTCACTTAGCTTTGTCAGTGAGCCAGATATTTTGCTAAGTGCGGGGAATGAGATGTGATCCATTCTTTCAAGGCATTTGCAGGTGGTGTGTGTGTGTGTGTGTGTGAGAGAGAGAGAGAGAGAGAGAGAGAGAGAGAGAGAGGGATGGAGGAGCACTGACAAGTGAATCTCTACCATGACTAATTCCTGCAGCAGAAGTAAGTCCAGAAGGCTCTGGAATCCCAGAGGAAGAGCATGTAAGTCAGACTGTGCTGAGGTCACAATGATTTCTCAGAGAAAGTACTCCTTAAATGGAATTCTTCAGTGTTCATAGGACTTAGTATAGACAAGGGGAGGGGCATGCCAGGCAAGTAAACCATGTTTGAAGATGCTAAGAGAATTACATTGCTGAGAGAATAGGAAATCATTTGGGGGGCAGCGAATGCAGTGAGGGAGGTGGGGGAAGATGTCGGTAAAGAGGTGGTGGTCGTTCTGTAGATGTAAGATTTATTGTGAAAGCAGTAAGGAGACATGGTCATGTCCCCTTGGCAACGCTGTCATGGCTTGCTTAACTGTGTTTGAGGTTTGTTTTTTTCTGTTTTTTGTTTTTTTTGTTTTTTTGTTTTGTTTTTGGAAAGCATTTTGGTAGTCTGTATTAAGAGCTTTTAAAATATACATATAAAAATACGCATACCCTTTGGCTCAATAACATTACCTCTGGGAATAATGATACTTATCACCTACTACATCGTGCTTATTGTACCAGATTTTTTTTGATACCCTGTGTATATTATTATTTTTTTAATTCTTATCACAATTTGGTGAGGTGGGAATCATTGGTCCCATTTCATAGATAGAGAAACTGATGTTTTAAAGAGTGAGGCAGGCTTAGGATTGAATTCACACACTGTCACTAATTTGCTGTTTTCCTGAGACAAAGTTATGTAACCTTTCTGAAGCTGTTTCCCGAGGAAGTATTATTTAAAAAAAAATAATGCAAACCAGAATTAAATGCAAGCTGGTCTTTTTTGGATTACCCACTCATTTGGATTATCTCTGCCAGAGCTGACGTCCATTTTCTTGAACATTTAAGATGAAATAATAGAGCCAGAATTGGGTGGCATGGAGCGCTGTGGACAGTGGCCTCATTTTGGGGGACCGTTCTGAGAGTTGCTTGCTCCTGCAACTTTCCTCGCGTGCACCCATGTGACTCTCATCCTCTACCTCCTTTATTTGTATCTTGTCCCCCTGCAAAATTGTAAATTCATTGAGGAAAGGGATAGTCTTAAATATATCTTTGTATCTCTCACCCCATCTGCCTGGTTCAGTGCTTTCCTTGTGCCCGCGGAGAGTCCAGAGGTTAGTTTTTCTAGAAGCGTAGTTAGAATATCATGATCCCAGGGAAAACAGGGGCTCTGAGAGTGAAGAGGCTTGGTGGCCTACGGCGGGGTGGTGGGGGGGGGGGCAGAGAACCGTAGATATTTCAGGTTGGAGACCTGGAAAGGAAGGTTTAGGATTGAGGGGATCTGGGAGAATGTATTTAACAGGAAACATGTAAAACATTCTCATGAATGTTGAGTCGAGAGAGTCATTTTAGTTGGGGTTCCCCCAGAAGCAGATCCTGAGAGGGGGATCCATGTGCAAGCAGATGGAATTAAGGCAGTGCTCCTGGGAGAGTGCGATAAAGGGGCGTGAAGCAGGGCAAGCGAGGGGAAGTGGTCAAGGGTAGTGTCAGGTGGAGCTCCAGCCTCAGCCTGGTCCCACAAAAGTGACCTCAGCTGAAAATTGCAGCTCAGAGTTTGTCCCCGCTGGGCTTTCACACTCTGCCCCAGCCCGTCATTGGCTACTAGCTGTTTTGGGGTGACCGGGGAGCCCAGGCGCTTTCAGCTCTGTGTGGACAAAGCCGCGGCAGCCTGAGGACCGGCCTTCTAAGCAGCACAGGCCACAGGGAGTTAGAAGCAAAGGCATGCAGATGCTGGGGTGGGTGGGGGGCGGCGCGTGGTGCACAAATATCCCAGGGGATGTGGGTGGGGCATCAGAATTGTCACCCCGATCACTTCTGACTTAACTTTGTCCAGCTGTGCACGCTGATGTCCACCTCTAAAACCCATTTTGCAGCTTCCTCGTCTGCAAAGCGGGGGATGGCGTTACTTTGCTGGCTCATATCACAGGAGGATAGCCAAAACAAAATAAAATGAGATAGAGTCCCTGGTATCATGTTGACACCAATAAGCCTTTATACAAAGCCGGGTGTCATTACTGTGTCTTTCTTTTCCAGGCCCAGAGGATCGATTAACTCTTGGTCCTCACCGGGCACTTGTCTTGCCGGCATCAACCCGGACAGCCTTTGAAAAGAGCTTGTTCGTGTTGGGAAGAAAGCAGGCACTTTTTTAATGTTGTTAAATTTTGCAGCAGTTTCTTTAATATATACGAGCCGCCTTGAACGACATCTAATTAACCACCAGATATCACACTGTGGCCATGTTTGGCTTTGATGTGCTCATCAGCATCAGCAAGGAGATACTGGAAAACTAATCATAATAGGATTTAGCTCTTATAAAATGCCTTTTATCTTCCAAGAGGTTTACAACACTAATTATTAGAGGAATTGGGGTAAACAGCAACCATCTCACGGAGACCTCAAACCATTATCAGGACCTTTAATGTATCTTATAATAGAGCAAGAGAAGTGTGAAGGGGGATGTTTAATAATAGTTGTCCGGACCTGGAAGAGTTATTTTATGAAGATAGGAGACAGCTGTTCCCTGTCTCCCTTGAGGCGAGAACAAGGAAATTGGACCTAAAAGAGGAGGCAGGATATAGCAGTTGCATAAGCGACAACAGGCTGCAGAGTGTAAGATGGCCCACCCAAAGGAGCTTCCTTCCGTACACCTGCCCCTTTATTCGGGCCGATGAGGCACCTGGCCTTCCAGGTGGCCTTGGGTGGGTGACATTACACCATGAAGTCCTATCCAGCTGTGGCAGTCAGTGGTAGATTTATGGGCTTCTTGATCGTATCTCTTCATGTAGCATTTTTTTTTTTTTTTTGCTTATTAGTTCTGTTAGAATTTTTTCTGGAGTAGAGCAAGGCCACTTGAATTCCATAATAAGAATAATAACCAGGGGCACCCAGCTGGCTCAGTCAGAAGAGCACGGGGCTCTTGATCTCGGGGTTGTAAGTTCAAGCCCCCTGTTGGGTGTAGAGATTACTTAAAACTAAAATCTTAAAAAAGAAAGAATAATAACCATAGCTAACATTTTACGGATGAGAAAGCAGGGCACAGAGAGCTTAAGAAACCTGTCTGTGGCCATATAGCTCGTGCTGTGGGCAGCCTGGCCGTGGAGTTTGTGGTCTTATCCACCACAGCAAGAGGCCTGTTGGAGAAGGGGTGATTGGTCCAAAGGCCCCCTGCACTGTGTGTCCAAGAAGTAGGTAACAATCGCATACAGCACAGGGAAAGTCTCCTTTTCAGACTGGTCTGGTTCCTGTGCTAAAGACTTTAGTCTTGAGCAGTAGGGTGGTGAAAGGGGTTCTGCAAAGCAGCATCTTTGGTCCTCACCGAAAGGAGCCATATACCTGCCTCACTGTCCTGGTCCCACCAGAGGGTTTGCCCGGAGCTGTGCAGAGGAGGGGAGGGGTACATTCATGAATAACGAGCAGACCACCTATGAAACCCTGGGGTTTGGTCACAGCACATTTTCCCCAAGTACTAAGATACAGTTGAGGGGGCGCCTGGGTGGCTCAGATGGTTAAGCGTCTGCCTTCGGCTCAGGTCATGGTCCCAGAGTCCTGGGATCGAGCCCAGCATCGGGCTCCCTGCTCGGCGGGGAGTCTGCTTCTCCCTCTGCCTGCCGCTCCCCCTGCTTGTGCTTTCTCTCTGTCTCTCTCTCACACTCTCTTTCTCGCAAATAAATAAATAAAATCTTAAAAAAAAAAAAAAGATGCATTTGAAATGGACCGTGCAACCTAAGTCTCCAGCAGCGGGGAGATGGGGGGGTGGCACAGCCTAAGGAGGCATCAGGTACCATTGCCTCTGCCGACAGTCCTGGGGGTATAGAGATCAGGACACCCTGTGCAGAAACATTAGCCTCACCATTTCTTCTCAGTGAGGGCTGATTGCTGGGAGCTTGAAATAGGCCATGATGGGAACCCTGACACTCTAGAAACAGGCAGATGCCAACAAATCAGGGCTTTCCCCCTCCTCACCCTCCCTGGAGAACTGGTTGCCAAATATGGCGGTGTCTTTTTTTTCAACACCATTTCTGCATGAACATGTGTCTCATGACTCAGTTCAACTCTGACACTAACTCCCAGAGTTAGCGCTGACCCATAGCTGAGGGCTCCTTCCCACAAGACGGCCCCCCTCAGATGCCGGTCTCAAGTCCCAGGCTGTCACCCGTCTGTCTGACTGACCGGCCAGATATTCCCCTTCTCACAGTCAGTGATGCGCTAGAACGACTCATAGAACTCAGGAAAGTGCTTCACTTATGTGTACTGGTTTATTATAAAGGATGCAGCTCAGGAACAGCCAAATGGAAGAGATGAGAAGGGCAAGGGGAGGGGTGTGTGTGTATGGTGCTTCCATGCCCTCTCACCTCCTCCCTGTCTTCACCAACCCGGAAGCTCCCGAGCCCCATCGGTTAGGGCTTTTGATGGCAGTTTCCTTACCTTGGCATGACTGATTCAGTCATTGGCCACTGTGATTGAACTCAAGCATCAGCCCCTCTGTCCTTCCTGAAGGTCAACCGTCTCATCTCCTGGTTGTTTGCTCCAGCACCCAACCCCCATGCTGAAGCTGTCCAGAAGCCCACCGAGAGTCGGTCCTTCCCCATACACTCAGGTGTGATCAGAAGGGGCTCATGATGAATAGCAAATGGCATTCCTTTCACTCAAGAAATTTCAGGACCTCTGTGCCAGGAAACAGGGGCAAAGACGAAGTATATATTTTTCATTATACCACAAATATTTACCACTCTCAGCTCTCACTGTCGATGGTCAGGTAAGAAGCCAACACACATTTATTAGGCACATAGCATGTGCAAAGTACCAGACTGGGAAATGGTGGGACATTTGTTTATTTGAGTGTTCAAATATCAATTTCACACTCACTAAGATTTATGGAGCTAGAGCTTCTGCCTTCGTGGAAGAAGAAGTCCTATCATGTACACTCGAACCAGACCAAGCAGTATGTTCTAATGCTGAAAGCATGAAAGAGTCAGTAAGTATTCAAAGGGACAGTGGCCCACGCAGTCCAGACTGGGCAGCCAGTAAGACTTCTCAGGGAAGGTGGACTTAGACCCGCACCCTGACTGCATACCCCACACCGAGAATCCACGCAGACCTACACAGACTGTTTTTATAGGATGGAGAAGGATCTGAAAATCTTGCCTTTGCTCCGTGCAAGGAAACACCTCCCATCTGAGGCCTTGAATCCTCCTTAACTTGCTCTGGCCCAGGAGGCGCACTGCGGACCATTCCCTCACGAGCATTTCACAACCATTCCTATGGAAGTTTCGTTTGCAAGCTTTGCTCAGCACCCCTCCTGCACCCTCTGCAGTTTGAGGAGACCTGCCTGCCCCCGCCTTCGTTTGACGCTGCCTACTCAGAGTGAATGGCTGAGACTCCGGGCGTATGGAGAACGCCTCCACTGAAAGCCAGGATAATTAAAGAGATTCCAACAGATCCCGAAGATGCCTTTTGTGCTTTTGATTTCCAAACTGCCCGCTGCAGGAGAGATTCAAGGGGGGATCAGGGTGATTTAGGGGCTGCTTTCAAGTGCGCAGCGGGCATGGGGTGTGGGTGGCATACCAGCTGCTCTCCATCTCCACCGAGCCCGGAGTAAGGGGGAAATTAGCTCAGAAGCTCTAGGAGGGATTTAGGTTTGATCTATGACCTTTCCAACTGCAGCAGTTACTAAGCTGCTAGAATGACTTCGGAAATCTGGGAAATGTTCCTGGAAATGTTTGAGGGCTGGATAATTTCCATCTGTGTATAAAGGCTTTTATGGAACCACCCTGGAGGGAGAAGAGTGGTCCGCAAGTTCAGATCGAGACAGGCAGATAAAACGTGATGTCACTGTTCCGCTTGCGATGGCGATGGCGATGGCGATGGCGTTTTCCCTTTCCCTTTGGAATATACCCCACCGGTTTCCCTTGTATGGCCGTACTGTCCGTTGGTCTAAAAGATGTTCGAGGCAGAAAGCTGGGTGCAGCCCTGAGCCCAGAGCAACCCTGGGCTTCACCCAAGTGTGAAACAGCCGGGCCAGTCACACGGCTGCCAATTTATTTTTGAAACAAAAGCAGAAGCCCTTCTGTTGTTTCGTCTTCTGTTTCCCTCGGAAAACCCACAGATGCTGGGCAACGATCACAGGCCACGCCAGGGGAGAAGGCGTAAGAGAAAGGGGGCTGAATGAATGGTCTTCCCTGCCCCCTTATTTGCAGAATTCACTGAGCTCCTTACAGTAAGGGACTGAGGATTTTCACAGGGAAAGTACTTAATTTTCTGCCATTTCCTGCTTGCCAGAGTTGAATTTAGAAAGAAGAATCAGGCGGGGTTAGATTTGCAAGTCAGGGGATATGAGAAGGTACTGGCCTGGCCCGATTATCTCTCTTTTTAAATAGATCTATCCAGCTATTGACATACAATAAACTGCACGTATTTAAAGTGTACGATTTGAGGGGCACCTGGGTGGCTCAGGCGGTAGAACGTCTGACTCTTGGTTTCGGCCCAGGTCATGATTTCAGGGTTGTGGGATTGAGCCTCACATCAGCTCTGAGTTGGGCTCCACGTCCCAGCTTGGGATTCTCTCTTTCTCCCCCTCTGCCCCACCCTGCTCATGTGCCCGCTCTCTCTCTCTCAAAAAAAAATAAAAAGGTATACGATTTGATAAGTTCTGATATGTATATTTGTATGTACATACATATGTATGGATGGATATATATGTGTCTAGGCATATATCTAGATATGTACCTACATACACGTAAGTGTAGACATACACGTAGGTGTAGACATACACACATACATATATGCATATATATATATATCACCATGACATGAGCACATTGAAGACATGGACGTATCCACACCCCCAGAAACTCTCCTCTTGCCCATTTGTAATCTCTCCTTCTTACCCTTCTTCACCCCCCCTTATCTTTTTTCTGTCACTATATATTAGTCTTCATTTTTACAATTTTATATAAATGGAATCAAATACTGCATACTCTTTCTGTATGGCTTTTTTTGCTCACATGATTATTTCAAGATTTATCCATTTTGTTGCTTGGCTCAATAGTTTATTCCTTTTAATGCAGAGTAGCGTTCCATTGCGTGTGAACGTGACAGTTTGCTCACCCATTCACCTGTTGATGAATATTTGTGTTGTTTTTGGCTACTACAAATAAAGCTTCTGTGAACGTTCATGTATAGGTCTTTGTGTGGACAGAATGCTTTTATTCTCTTGGGTAAATATTTAGGAGTGGAATGGCAGGATATTCTCTTGGGTAAGTGTTTAGGAGTGGAATGGCAGGGTAGAAGTTTGACTTTTTAAAGAAACCTCCAGATGTTTTCCAAAGGGACTGTACCATTTCACATTCCCACCAACGGTGTGTGAGTGGTCCATCCAATTGCTCCATGTCTTTGCCAAGACTCGGAATGCCATTCTTTTCAAGGCGGGGCTTGATCTCATGACCCTGAGATCAAGACCTGAGCTGAGATCAAGAGTTGGATGCTCAATCGACTGAGCCACCTATGCACCCCTCATTTTAGCCCTTCTAGTAAGTGTGTAGTGGTGTCTCATTATGGCTTTAGATTGCATTTCCCTTATGACTAATGACGTTGAGCATTTTCGTGTAGCTATCTGGTATCTGTATATCTTATTTGATGAAGCAGCTGTTCAAATGTTTTGCCCATTTAAAAAGTTGAGTTCCTTGTGTTCTTAGTAATAAGTTCTAAGCATTCTTTATATATTCTGGACCAAAATCTGCTGTCAGTTATATGCTTTGCAAATATTTTTTCCCAATCTGAACTTAAATGGTATCTTTTGAACAACAGAAATTTTAAATTTTCACGGAGTCCAATTTATCCATTTTTTTAAAGATTTTATTTATTTGACACGGGGGTGGGGGGCACAAGCAGGGGGAGCAGCAGAGGGAGAGGGAGAAACAGGCTCCCCGCTGAGCAGGGAGCCCGATGTGGGACTCGATCCCAGCACCCTGAGATCATGACCTGAGCCTAAGGCAGACGCTTAATGACTGAGCCACCCAGGTGCCCCAATTTATCCATTTTTTGAAGTATTATGCTATTGCTGTTAGACCTAAGGAATCTTTGCCTAAGCCAAGGTCACAAGGATATTTTCTCCTTGTAGTTTTAAATTTTTAGACATTACATTTAGGTCTGTGATCTGTTTTGAGCCAACTTTTGTATGTGGTATAAAGTATGCATTGACATTCTTTTTTTGCAAATGGATATCCAATTATTCCAGTCCCATTTGCTGAAAAGATTTTCCTTTCTCTGCTGCATTGCCTTTGCATTCTTGTAAAAAATCAGTTATATATATAGGTCTATTTCTGGATTCTCCATTCTCTATTTTGTTCCATTTATCTTTTTTTTTTTTTTATCTTCGTGCCAGGACCATAGTCAGTGCCTTTATTACTATAGATTTGTAATAAGTTTTGAAATCAGATAGTGTTAGTTTTCCAATGTTGTTGTTCTTTTTTCAAAATTGTTTTGGCTATTCTAGGTCCTTTGCATTTCAATATGAATTTTAGATTGGCTTGTCAATTTCTACAAAAAAGCCTGCTGGGATTTTGATTGAGATTGAGATGAATCTAGAGACGAATTTAGGGAGAAATGACATCTTAATAGTACTGAGTCTTCCAAACCATGAACATGAATATTTACCCATGTTTTGGTCTTCTTTAATTTAATTCTCTCATCCATATTTTGAAGCTTTCTATATACAGGTATTACACATTTTTGTCAGCTATATTCCTAAGTATTTCATATTTTTGATGCTATTGTAAATGGTATTTTTATTTCAATTTTAAGTTTTTGTTGCTGCTGTACAGGAAATACAATTGATTTTTGTAGAGGAAGTTTCTAATTCTTAACCTGGTCAAATTCACTTACCAGTTCTAGTAGCTTTTTTTGAATTTCACCAGAATTTCTATGTAGACAATCATATCGCCTGGGAATAAAGATGATTCTACTTTTTCCATGTCTAATCTGGACTTTTTTTTTTTTTTAAAGATTTATTTATTTATTTGAGAGAGCGAGAATGAGAGAGAGTACATGAGAGGGGGGAGGGTCAGAGGGAGAAGCAGGCTCCTCGCTGAGCAGGGAGCCCGATGCGGGACTCGATCCCGGGACTCCAGGATCATGACCTGAGCTGAAGGCAGTTGCTTAACCAACTGAGCCACCCAGGTGCCCTAATCTGGATGTTTTTTATTTCTTTTCTTGCCTCAATGAACTGGCTAGAATCTCCAACACAATGTGAGATAGAAGCATTGAGAGTAGACATTCTTGTCTTTTTCTTGATCATAGGAGGAAAACATCTGGCTTATTACCATTAAGTATAATATCAGCTGTTGGTTTTTTGTAGATGCGCTTTTTCAGGTTGGGCAGACTCCTTCCTATTCCTGGTTTTCTGAGAGTTCTCATCAGGAGTAGATGTAGGGTTTTGTCAAATGCTTTTTCTGCATCTACTGAGATGATCATAAGGTTTATCTCTTTTAATTTGTTAATGTGGTGAATTACATTGTTGATTTTCAAATGTTAAACCGTTTTCACATTCCTGGGATAGAACTCCACTTGGTCAGGATGTATTTATTCTTTTTATATATGGTGTTGGATTCAATCTGTTAAAATTTCCTAAAGAATTTTTGCATCTATGTTCATGAGCAATATTGGCCTTTTTCTTTTCTTGTAATGTCTTTGTCCAGTTTTGGTAGCAGGTAATCCTGGCCTCATAGAATATATTAGGAAGTATTTCATATTCTTCTGTTTTCTGGAGAGTTTGCATAGAACTGGTATTAGTTTTTCTTTAAAAATTTATAGTGTTCATCAATATAGCCATCTGGGCCTTGAGTTTTCTTGTAGGAAGGGTTGTCACTGTCGGTTCAATTTCCTTAGTTGTGTTACCCATTTTACCCATTTCTTCTTGAGTGAGCTTTGATATTTAGTGATTTTCAAGGAATTTGTCCATCTCGTCTAAATTGTCAAATTTATTGCCATAAAATTGTTCATAACAGTCTCTTAGCCTTTTATTGTCTATAGAATTTGTAATGTGTCACCTCTCAAATTTCTGATATTACAAGTTGTGTTTTCTGTCTTTATTGATCTTCTTTAAAAACAAGCTCTTATTTTTGTTAATTTTCTCTATTGTTACTCTGTTTTCTATTTCATTGATATCTGCTCAGACTTTTAGTATTTTTTTCTCCTTACTTTGGGTATAATTTGCTCTTCTCTTTCTGGTTTCTTAAGGTAGAAGCTGAGGTCATTGATTTGAGATCTTTCTTCTCTTCTAATATGTGTGTCTAGATAATTTTTTTCCCTGAGTACTATGTTAGCAATATCCTACCAAATTTGATATATTGTGCTTTTATTTTCACTTAGTTCTACTTTATATGACTTGAATCCTTTAAAATTAATTGAAACTTGTTTTGTGGACCAAAATATGGACCGTCTTGGTAAATATTCCATGTGCACTTGAAAAGAAAGCATATTTAGCTTTTGTTGGGTAGAGTATTCTACAAATGTTAATTAGGTCAAGATGGTTGACAGCGTTGTTTACTTCTGTATCTTTGTTTATTTCAGTCTACTTGTTTTATTAATTATTTATAGAGGGATACTGAAATCTTTGAATATGACTGTGGATTTGTCTATTTCCCCTTGCAGTTCTATCAGTTTTTGCTTCATACATTTTAAAGCCCTGTTATTAGGTGCGTAAGTATTTAGGATTATTATTATCTTATTGATGAATTGATTTCTTTATCATTATGAATTACTTTCTTTATTCTTATTAATATTCTTTGTTCTAGAATAGACTCTGCCTGATATTAATATGCAGCTTTCTCTTGGCTAGTATTAACGTGGTATATATTTTTCCAGCCTTTTGTTTTTAACCTATTTGTGTCATAATGTTTGTAGGCAGCATATAGTTGGGTTTCCTCAACTTGGAGAGTCTGCCAGGCTCTGCCTGGATTTCCCCTTCCTGTTTCATGGCCTAAAAACTCTCTAGGCAATAATAGGGCTCCTTTTGTTTGTTTCCCATCTGTCACGAACAGGCTTTGGGCTAGGGTGAGGTGAGTAAGGTCCCTGGGGAACAAAATTTAAGAAGGTAATCACTGTCCGATGCACAGTTTTCAGAATGGGTTTCTCTTTAAATATTTACTTTAGGTGTCTCACCCTTAAGAAGACACTTTCAGAGTTGTGTAAGTACAGGGCTAGTACCTGAGAGTAAATGGCTCCTTTAATTTTGCTCTTTAGGAGCCTCATTCAGCTCACCCTAGTCTTGACCCTGCTGAAGGATCACTGTCCTTCATTGCCTGATGTCCAGTGTCTTAGAAAGCTTTTTTTGAAATATATTTTGTTTAGATTTTTTATTATCTCAGTTGGAAAAGTAAATTAAGTCCCTGTTACTACATCTTTTCTGGAAATGGAAGTCTGAACTTATTCTTTATGAGATAAAAATCCCACATATAGAGCTATCTGATTGAAATACAAATGTTTTTAGGCCTCCCTGCAAAGAATTCAGCCAAAAATTGGTCTTCTTTTATTCAATAGACAATCAATGAGCCCTGGCTATATACCATATTCTGGGCTAGGAACTGGGGGTAGCATCAAATAAGACATGGTGCCTATCTAGTAGCTGCTCATAGCTGGCTGCTTTAGAACTATTACCTTGGCCCTCTCATGCCATGCATCACCTGTGACATGGGTCAGGGAAGGCAGAGAGCCAGAGAAAGTCATACCTAGAACTGAGAAATCATCTCTACTAATTGCCAGGCCCAGAATGGCTCAGGGGCTTACTTAAGCTCACATAAGTAGTCAGTAGTAGTTGATTGCTATGTAGTCTATTTTGAGGGATATGGAGGTCAGACCTAACCCAAAATACCCTCCTTTACTGCCAGTTACTGTGACTGAAATCCCACGATTTGAGGCTCATTCATTAACAGTGGGGACCATGTCTTATTCATGTTTGCATTTTTCGGTGTTAGCTCAGAGCCTGCTACAGGGTAATCAGTAGACGAGAATGAATGAATGATAAATGTTAAAATGATGAATATGTCTCTGGAAGGTGACTTGGGTTATTATCTGTTGGTGATAAGTAGACCATTAAGAGCAAGCCCACAGCTGGGACCCATGATCGAAAGGCAATGTGGTAGAGTACATAAGGTCTCTAACTATACTAGACCTTGATCCAAGTTGCTTAACATTTCCCAAACTCAGTGTCCTCATCTGTATGATGGGAATCCTAATCATACTTACTTAACGGGGATATCAGGGTCCATTAGGATGAAGTATATTAGGGGACTGGCAAGAGAAAACCCTCAAAGAATGACAGGTGTTCTTAGTCCAGTCTTCTGGGAACAGCAGGTGGGATGGGGTAGGGGCTACTGGATAGCAGAGATCTTGTGACAGTCCTGGCTAGGTAGCAGGAAGACACAGACTATTATGCTCACGCTGTGCATTTACAGAAGCTCAGATGTTACCACTGTTATTATCCCAAAGCCCTTCCTAAGCTCAGAGTTGCACATAGATGTTCTGGGCAATGCACATAAGCTGCGCAGAAACAGCCCTACTCTCTTGGGACTTATAACTAAGGCAGTTAGTTCCCCATGGGGAAGAGAGAATAGAAATGTTAAATCTGTCTGTGATTAGGTAATGGCCAGTTCACACTATGTAGGGATGAAGAGAAACACTCAATTCCCGAGGGCGGGGCTGGTCAGAGGAGTCAGATGGGAGCCCATAGTCCTGCCCAAGTGGAGCAAGAAGGTGAAGTCTGCTGTACCTTATCTGGGCTCTGTTACACAGAGTGCATTCCTGAGGCCAGGGGTAGTCTTCCGGTTCTGGGCCCACAGCTCTTGACACATCTGGCAGGTGGAAAATGTTGACTGAAATTATAGATTACTTTGGACTTATGGTGTAACTGAGCCAGATCCCCGGGCTCTGATAATCAGACAAATTCACCTGCTGATACAGTGATTTTCCACCTTTTTTCTGAGAATGGCACAGGAGACACGATTTAGAACTTCATTTTCTGCATTTCCCCAAAATGCATTATAGTGTGCATCTATATTTTAACATTCAAATACTATCATATCCTGAAAATGTGGACCTAGTCTACTTCCAAAAAGTATTCAGATAGAAAACTCTGAGGATTTTGATATTGCCTTTCATCACATTAACCCAATTTTTTATTGATAACAATTTCTTCTGTTGAAATTTCATAAACTTATAGTCAGAGGTAGAAGGGACCTTAAAGACAAATAGGTCCAGTCTTGTCATTACGCAGCAGATGAGGAAACTGAGACCAGGCAGGTACCGACTTGTTCAAGGTCATCTAAGTAGTAGCAGAGTCCAGACTAGAGGCAGGTTTCTGCAGACCTTCTTCCATAGGATCACATCACCATGCACCCTCTGAGAAAACTCTTGGAGGGGCTTTCAGAAATCAGATCAGTGCATATGATTTGTGATTCTGTGTTGGCTGGAGACAGCCCTGGGTGTCACCAAACTAGGCCTGGCAAGTCCGGTAGAATAGAAGCTCCTCGAGGACCTGGGCGCACTTCCATCCATCAGCTCTCATCTGCAGGCTCAGTCTGGAAATGTCTGTTTTCTTTTTCCCCCACTTCTTTCTTTGATGGGCTAGCTGATCTATTAAGTGATCACAGCACATTTCCCCTTGCCCTGAGCTTCCGCTAATGAGGAGGTGGTTGCTAAGAGGGGTGGGCACACCTCACCCCATCCACACCACACCCACTTGTCTCCCTCATCTTCTGTGTTCAGGTTCTGCAAAGACTTGAAGAAATTGACAAACCTGGATGGCTACCCCTGACAGGAGAGTAGTCTCTAGACCCCAGAGACCTGGCCAGGGTCCAAAGGAGAGCGGGGCCTGCCTGGGTCCCCTGGAGCAAGCCATGCGGAGCAAGGCATGGGAATTCTTTCAGACCTGCGACACAGAAGGCAAGGGTTTCATCGCCAAGAGGGACATGCAGGTAAGAGGCCGGCCCACCTGGAATGCCAAACGGCACGGGTCTTGGGTTAAGGGGGCAGAAAAAGAGGCTATCTGCTCTTCCCTGGAAGGAAGTGTAGCCCAACCTCTACTGGGAACCAGATCTCCTGGGTTCGTTCCCTTTCTGCCCTTTGCTTGCCCCCAGACTCAGAGATCGTTTCCCCTCTCCAACTCGGGAACTCCCAGGACTGCGGGAAATGGAGATAGCAACATAAGGGGCTTGAGTGAGACATGGTGGAGAACCTTCTGAGACAAAGTGGGAAGGCACCAGCCTGTGGCTTCACAACCGAGCCCCGAGCTATGCCAGGGTGCTGCGTGTGTCTTCGGAGGAGCAGGCCCCATGACAGGTGCAACAGCCAGAGAGAAAGGCCCTTCTGGAGCTCCTCTTATCTGTCCCTCACCCTCACACCCGACGCACTCAACCCCTTGTCAGTATGTCCCGAGAGACATACTGCAGAACCCCAGTGCACACCGTTGCCTAGCGCAGGGCTCAGCAAACTCTCTGGAACAGGCCAGAGAATAAGGATTCGAGGTCCTGTGGGCCCTGTGCACTACACGACCGCTCAACGCCAGGTTGCCGCTCATGCTGCCACAGGAAACACGTAAACAGATGAGCTCGGTTCTGTTCCAATAAAACTTCATGTATGGACACTGAAATTTGAATTTTATATGATTTTCGCATGCCACCAAATATTCTTCTTCTGCCTTTTTTTTTTTAACTGTTTAACATTATATTGTGCACCTGAAACTAATACAACATGGCATGTTAATTATACTTGAATTAAAAAAATATAATCAAAATGTAAAAGCCATGCTTAGTTCACTGGCCATAAAAAACAGGTAGTGGGTCCAATGTATAGCCCGGGGGCCTAGTTTTGCCACCCCCCGGTCCAGTGCCTTTCCACCATCCGTGTCCAAAGCTTCCTCTCAGGGTCTTACTTAAATCCCTGATGCTGCAGTCATGATTTCATCTGCTGTGAGTCAATAAAATGCATCCTCAACCAGAACGTGCAGGGAGCAACCCTTCCCCAACCTGTCCTTCATTCGCTTTGTCAAGAGCATTTCGGGAAGGGATATGTAGCCGACCTGTGGGAAGGAAAGTCTTGCCATGGTCAAGTTTTCTTTTTGACAATGTAGCTTTTCAGAATACACTAAGGGTGGGCAGGGGACTGTAGACCCTCGTGGGCACCAGCCCCGTGTGGGCTCACACGTGGGAGCTATGAAGAGCTGAGCCTTGTGACCTGGTGGAAAGGCGGCGGGTCTTTCTCTCCCGGGCCCCACACGGTGGTGTTTTCAGGCTCCCGGTGTCCCCAGAGCTCTTCCACTATCCAGTAGCTGCACAAATTGAGGGAAAAGACCCAGAGGACGGGCCTGCTTGGCCCGCAAGTGAGCTCAGAACACCTTTGTTTTCAGTAGTTGGCCCCCCAGGACATTTCTGTCATGGACTCTCAGTCCCCAAGTCACACTCCCCACGGAAGGCTAGACTCAGTGCACTTTGAGGAAACCTTTGATCCACCCTGGCTGTGAACTTCATAATTGTCCCTCATAGGTCTGCGGTCATGGTGGTTGGTGGCGGCGGTTTTAATGGCATGCTTAACTTTTGATTATCCCTTCTGGAAAGAAAAGGGAGTTCTTGTTTACCAAGGGTCAACTCTGGGCAACATGTGTGGTGCAACTCAGCAATTTCGCTCTATATATATCACAGTTAACCCTCCCTGAAGCCCACTCTTTAATGGAGGGAGGAAGAGGCGTGGTGAATTTAAGGCATAAATTGTAAGACACCGTTTGTATTTGACCCGGAAGGAGGTCAGAAATGTCAAGTTCCAGAGATACCAACTCAGCTCCATTCCTCCTTGGTCCTCGCTCCTGACCCAGGCAGGAGGAGAAGGGGATAGACATCCTACCTGCCAAAGGCTGGTGCATCCATGGCATTTATTTCTACCAGCTCCCTTTTTCCTGAAGCTTCTGTGTACCTGTGGACAGTGAAGCATTTGAAATTTTCAATTCTTTAGGCTGAGAAAGTGCCATCAAGAGCACGTAAGTGCTGTCTCTGCTGCTTTTCCTGGTCCTGTCTGGGGGAGGATGGGCTGGAAAGAGATATGGGGAGAACAGTAACCCACTCATAGCCAACCCTGGGCTCTCTGTGGAAACCTACAGACATCTGTCTGTTGCTCGTCACTCCCTCACAGAGCTGCTTTGCCAGGAGGTCACCCCACTTAGGTTGGTGGTCAACTCCTCAGACCTGGCTGCCACCACCTTGCTCACCTTCAGCTCCCAGGCCAGCCTCATGGGAACTGGAAGGAGAAGAGCTCAGATGCTGCCCCCACACAAATTCAGCCACCAGGAAAGGCCCCTTGAAGCAGGGAATGGCTCTCAAGGAAGGAGAGGCCACGAGCCACATGGCAGGGCAAACCTAAGGGCTGGAAGAGGCGGGTGGAGAAGCAGAGTTGGAGCAAGACCATGCAGGGCTTGCTGTCCTTTTGAAAGAGGAATGAGAGAGTTAAGTGCCACCCCTGGTGCTCTTTTTCCTCTTGCTCCTGACTGACAGAAAACCATCTGCAGGGGGCCAGATGGGCTTTGCATTTATCAGAGAGGAGGGAGAGACTGCTGTGGCGTCTGAGCCCCAGCAGTATGGAGCCAGCCCACTCTGATAGACCAGGGACCGCAGAAGGAAAGGAGCAGGGTCCAGGGGAAGCTTTTTCCTTTCGGGACCCTGGAGAAACCTGGAGGAACTCAAGGCAGGCCGCACTGAGGGCAGGGGTGCAAGCCCTATGCTCAGGCTCCATGTACAGACATTCTACCAGAGTTGGCAGATGGCGGAACCAACCTGTGTGAACAGATTGTAGGCAACGGTTTGAGAAACCTCAGCTCCACCCATGACCCCTCAGACCTCACTCCATCCTCCACAAGGAGCCTGTCTGGGTTTCATGGGGATCACGCCAGGCAGAAATGGGGTGAAGACTGCTTTGGGGGTGAGGTCTGGTGCAGTCCTAGACAAGCAGAGTCATGGAGCTGAGGGCCCCAAGTGGAAGTCAGTCCTGCCTCCAAGGGACAGAGGGACATGAGAAGCCAGTTTGGAAGGGCAGAGAGGGAGATCGGGTCAGCCCGGGCAGGAGATCTCTCTGAAGAAACCTAGAGCCTCAAAAACCCCATTTCCTTGATTTTTCAGAGTGAACTGATTACCTACCAATGCCAAGTACCTGACTCCCAACACTGCCTAGCGTTCCTAGACTAACCAAACCATTAAGAATCATCTAGGAGTTGACAAACCAACCAAATAGTGCCTATTTGTGCAAATGAAGTGGAACACAGCTGTGCTCCTTCATTGACAGAGTGTCCCTGGCAGCTTTGGCTACAAGCAGCAGAGCTGAAGAGCTGTGACAAGGACCAACGGGCCTGCACAGCCTAAAATACGTACTGTCTAGTCCTTTACAGAAAAAGTTAAATGATTCCTGGTTTAGGTTAACAAGAAGACTTTCTAGGATTTTTCTAGCAAATTGAACCTAGTTTTAACCCTGAATCCACAACTTAGTAGCATTTGAATTTGTGTGAGTCTCTTAAGCCGCCTAGGCCAAGTTCCTCATCTGTGAATTATTTATAGTACCTCCCAGCGTTAGAAGAGAATTAAATGAGTGTATGCACATAGAGCACTTGGCCCTGAGACTGGGACCTGGAAATCCCTCCATAAATGTGTGTGTGTGTGTGTGTGTGTGTTGGGAGTGGGGAATAGGGACTTGCACCCCATGTCTTATCTCAGTCCTTGATGTCCTCCACACTGTGATTTTTTTAAATTGCGGCAAAATACACATAACATAAAATTTACCATCTTAACCATTTATAAGCATACAGCTCAATAGCATTAAGCACATTCATGTTGATATGCAACCATCACCACCATCATCTCTACAACTCTTAGCATCTTCCAAAATGGAAACTCGGTACCCATTACACACTAATTCCCATTGTCTCCTGCCTGCAGCCCCTGGCAACCACCATTCTACTTTCTGGCTCTATGAGGGGACAGTAGCTGCCCTTTTTTTTTTTTTTAAAGATTTGATTTATCTATTTGACACAGAGAGAGAGAGAGCACAAGCAGGGGGAGTGGCAGGCAGAGGCAGAGAGAGAAGCAGGCTCCCCGCTAAGCAGGGATCCCGATGCGGGGCTCGATCTCAGGACCCCGGGATCATGACCTGAGCCGAAGGCAGACGCCCAACCAACTGAGCCACCAGGCGCCCCTGGTTTTCTCTTTAATGAGTTTTCCATAGACGTGTTGGAAGCTGTGCACCCATTCACTTTCAGCCGCATGAGGCATGTTACTGGCCTGGTGACCAGGAAGGTAGGGGGCTCCAGCTGACGAGTAGCAGAAGACAGCGTTACTCCATGGTTCTGGGAGTCCCAGCCCTTGGCCCTGCTGCTGCAGGATTGCTTCGTGCTCCAGGTCCTGGAAAGTGTCTGCTCTGTAAGACCTGGCTGAGAATCAGCAGGCGTGCTGGTCAGGATGGGGAGCATGAGAGGTCCAGACCAGTGCTCCCTAGATAAGAGTTCAGGGTCTCCTGCCATCACTCTTAGCCACTCAGTTATTTATTCATTCATTCCACAAGTATCTGAATGCTCCATGTTGGTCAGCACTGAGCGCTCCGGGAACACGATGGTGAGTGAAAATGAACGGGACCCCTGTCTCAGACTTCCAGTCCACGGAAGGAGCAGCCATTCATCAACTAATCGCATCTATCAGTATATAAAATACAAGCTGACATGAGACCGGTGGAAGAAGGAAATATGTTTGGGGGCCCCACACAGCCTGGCCTGGCCCGGAGGCGGGGAGGCTGCTGAGCCTGAGTGAGGCAGGAATTCAGAGCCAGCCTGATGGCAGTGGAGGGAGGCAGGCCTTCAAGGAGCAGTGGGTTTTTACAGAGCTCCGTGGGCCTGGGGCAGGGCAGCATGAAGAGGGCGAGCTGACTTCCTCCCCATTGCTCCTCCTTCCGCCACTTCCAGATGGGAGTGGAAGTGAAACAGGATCTCTGGAAGGCTAGGACATGGTGCCACTGGCAAGAGAGACTTTTGGCGGTAGGGGGGGTAGGCGGGGAATGGTAATGCCCGGTAGGGAATTCTAGAGAGAACACGGCAGAGGACCATTTGACTGTAGCTGAGAACCTGAATGGGAAATCAGCTCTTTAATCCCAGCGCTGGTCTCCACTGTGACTTTAGGCAAATCTGGAGCCTTGCAGGCTAGCTGATCGGTGGAATGAATCATCTTGTCCCCCTTCACGCTGCTTACCTCACTTAGTTGAAAATGTGAGGTAAGCACTATGTGCCCAGGGGACAGGACCAGAGTGGGTTGGTTTTACATGGCTCTGCAGGCCCTGAGAACAGAGATAAATAAGAAATGATTGTGGTTATTAAGAATAAAGGATTATTCAAGTTAAGCCAACAAAGAAAAGTTAACAAATATGGCGGGGTGCAGCCTACAGAGAAGGCTGAAGGAGCACTCGGTACGAATTTGCAGGGACAGGAAGAGTAAGAACTAGGGAAAGGATCTAATATTGCTTTCCCCAGGTTCACTGACAATAGAAAGAGGAAACCAGCCCGAGTTGTAGACCAGAGAGGCTGGGATTCGGTGACGGAGGGGTTTGTGTTAGATTCAGGAATGGAGCCTAAAGGTGGGGTATGACAGCTAGCACGAGAGGAAAGGTCCCCACATGTGGGGTGGTTTTGGTGAAAGGCAACCTCGGCAGCCCCCTTGCAGTCCATTTCTAGCTCCAGCACTGTGTGAGGCACACCACAGATCAGATCCAGCGACCCCAGGCTGACAGTGGGGAGGGAGGGTGGAATACCCCGAGGAATGGACCAGAGTCGCTCGGATTTTCACTCTCCCTCCCATGTGATGCCTTTGGTTTCCAGTGGACCTAATAAGCTTCCTCCTCACAAAATTGACTCACTCCGCACCCCACATTCTTTTATTGTGGCTTTTGAGACAGCTGTTTATGGATTGTTTT
>NC_138373.1:69950025-69973082 GCF_054177405.1 Leptonychotes weddellii | reverse complement strand
GACCCCAGGCTGACAGTGGGGAGGGAGGGTGGAATACCCCGAGGAATGGACCAGAGTCGCTCGGATTTTCACTCTCCCTCCCATGTGATGCCTTTGGTTTCCAGTGGACCTAATAAGCTTCCTCCTCACAAAATTGACTCACTCCGCACCCCACATTCTTTTATTGTGGCTTTTGAGACAGCTGTTTATGGATTGTTTTGTTTTTTTTTTTTTAAAGATTTTATTTATTTATTTGAGAGAGAGAATGAGAGAGAGAGAGCACATGAGAAGGGGGAGGGTCAGAGGGAGAAGCAGGCTCCCCGCCGAGCAGGGAGTCCGATGCGGGACTCGATCCTGGGACTCCAGGATCATGATCTGAGCCGAAGGCAGTCGCTCAACCAACTGAGCCACCCAGGCGCCCCTGTTTATGGATTGTTAATAAGCCTGAGATTCTGCTGTATGCTAAGCAGAGGCACTTCTAGACTCTTTGCACACACTCTCACTCCTTTCCTTTCTAAAAAAACTCATTCATATTTAATTCAGTTCTTCTAAATGGCTTCCACAGCATCCTATCTTTCCACTTTGTAATGCATCCCAGTCTCCCTTAATGCACGACCTGCCAAATTAAACTTTATGGCTTATCAGCTAGAAGATTGCCATAGGATAAAGCCAAGTGTTCTTGCAAGTTATGTTATGGGCTTTCACACCTGCCAGCTCATTTTCATTGTTCAGATGGCTATATACCTTCTTTCCCACAGCCCCGTGGTGCTTGTCTTCAGCTGTCAGTCACTGGTACGCCGGCAGTTTTGTGCGGCTGTCCCTTAGGTACCAGGGAGGAAGGGGGACAGTCAGCTGGGCTATAATGAACTCCCCTGGGGAGTCCTCATTTGGAGACTTAGATTATTAGGGTATAAGAGAACACTTGCTTCAACGATGCAAATCAGCCTTGGCCTGGGGCCATGGCACATCAGGCAGGAGGCCAGAGGGAAGCGTCAGGAACTCAGCCACTGTCTCCTCGTCCCAGCAGCTGGTCCCTGCCCTCCCATCCTGTGTGGTCCTAGTCAGGCCAGGACTCAGCTTCAGTGTTGATTTATAACTTCCTTGCACACCATCTTGTCCAACTCCCCTTTAGAGCACACATGCTCTTGGGGGGATTGATACCTTAAGCCAGCGGCAGTTAACATCTTTTCGGGAATGAGTTGGGAGCCAGTCGGGAGCAGAAGCGGGGGGCACAGCCTGGAGAGATGGGTGTGGGTCACTTACACGGAAGAAGGGGGCTTCTCCAGCGTCCCCTCAGAGCTAAATGATCGAAATGCATGCCCACAGAAACTGACAAATGTGGTGCTAGGGCCCGGGGATATTGAGTGGCCTCCGTAAGGGAAGGCTTCTGAGAGTGTGACCCCTACCTGAATCTTAGCAGGGGAGCTAGCATGGCAGCGGGGGGGGGGGGGGCGAGGGTGGGCTTGGGGAGAGCAGGGAAGACTGACTGTGAAACCTCACTCCTCTGTCATTCCCTTGCTGAGCGGCCTTGGTGGGTCAGTGGATCGCTCTGTTTGTGTGTGTCTCTCTTTCTCTGCCTCTCTACTACTTTTTATTGAACATGGCACTGAGCCATGTTCTTTATGTTTACTCTCTCATTTAACCTGACAACACCATGCCGTGCAGCTATTATCCTACAACAGAAGTCAGTCCTGTACCATTTCCATCCTTTATGGTTGTGAAGAGGGCCAGCTTTGGCATCAGACCTGGATTTGACTCCTGGTATTGTTACTTACTGGCTAGGTGACCTTTGGGCAGGGAACTTGAACCTCACACTTGGTCTATAAAGTGGGGATAATGCCCACCTAAAGGATTGTCATGAGAATTAAATATAAATACACATGTTTATAAATATATTGATAAATATGTATTTATTTATAAATCTCCTAGCAAACTGCCTAGCACATTAGTAGGCACCCAATAAATAGTCAGTGTTGTAACATTCAAATGAGGGAGAAGGGTGGTAAAGAGGTCTTTTGTAGGACAGGGCCAACTCTAGACATTTTTGGCAGAAATCTCTGCAGTCCCAGGGCAGCCCTCCGTGATGATCTGAGTGTTGACCGTGGGGTCTGGATTGGGGCAGCCCTCCGTGATGATCTGAGTGTTGACCAGTACAGTCTGGATTGTTTTCAGAGGCTCCACGAGGAGTTACCACTCAGCCTGGAGGAACTGGAAGATGTGTTTGATGCCCTAGATGCTGATGGCAATGGCTTTCTGACACCAGAGGAGTTCACCACTGGATTTAGTAAGTTCAGATGGGTGCTGGGGCCCCAGGGTATGCATCTACCTAAAGCTATGTAAAGTGCACGCGTCCCCCACCAGATCTGTGGGTCTGTGTAGCCCAAACTTTCCTGCCCTCTGGAAGTTTCCAGGCTCTGGATTATTTGAGCCTCTTTTCTGTGTCCGTGTTGGCTGTTCATACCACTGTTCTCTCCGTGCCCACTACACGGTCACAGCCAGATCCCCTCCCCCCTGAGAAGGGCAAGCTTGGCATAAAAGGAGGAGCCGAGATGAGATTTCCAGCCTCTACATCTCCTCTCCTTTCCATGATACCAGTGCACAACACAGCACAATGGCTGCATGGTTCATTTCAACCTGGGTCTGGCTGAGTCTTCCAGATTGAGGGGAACCCACCATCAGAGGAATTTCTAGAGGGTTTGAATAGACCAGTCATTCTCAAGGTACCCAGGAGGAAGGAGAACAGAGATTCACGAACAAGATAAAGAAGCCGGATACACCATCAGATCAGATACTGATCAGATATTGATCAGAGCAGGTAGGGGTCAGCAGGCAAGTTTTACCAACCATCTGCCTCACACAAAGTGCTATATAGTTGGTTTGGAAGTATCTGAGGTTCTTCCTGAGCTCTAGGAGCTTATAATTGCCTCGAGAACATAAGACAGATTGCTGTATATTACAGGCAGTTTGAGTATGGAGAAAGCACACCCGAAATGTTTAAGTCGCTTATAAATGTGAAGCACCGTGATCCTGGTGGTGGGAACGACTAGATGATGTTATGGAGCAGTCAGGCTGCTGCTGGTGGTCGATGGAGGGGAGGCTCTTATTGTTTAGAGAGGAAATCAGTGAAGAGATGAGCTCTAAGCCAGACTTTAAAGGTTCGAGAACCACAAAGGTGCCACAGCACTGTTATCCATTCCGCCTTTCCCAGGCTCTAGCGTCTCTCAGAATCTCGTGGAAGTAGCAAAGTCCCCAAATCCAGAAGATGGTGGCAAGAATATTTGCTGTGGGGGGAGGGGGCCCCCTTTTCTTCTCTCAGATGAGCCTCCGATGATTCCTGGCAACTGAGAATGATAAGGTCTCCCTGGGTGAATATTTATTGATTGCCTGATTCAGATCCTTGTGCTGTGCATCCTCCAGGTCACTTCTTCTTCAGCCTGAACGAGCCAGGTCAGGAAGATGCCGGTGAACAGATGGCCCAGCTCCAGGAAGAGAAGGTGTATCAGTCCAGAGGGGAAGAGCATGTGGGCGCCATGGATGACGATGAGGAGACCCAGTTCCAAACGCTGATGGACAAACTTGGAGCCCAAAAGGGTTTTGAAGAGTAAGTGGTGACAGGGACTGGGGGGATGGAGCCCTGCCTAGGAGCCACCCCTTCATCTGCCCTGTGCGACATCAGTGTGTGTTAAGTGCTCAGCTAGGCCCCAGTTTCTGGGCTGCCAGCTAGAAGACTTGGCAGACTCTTGTCTCTGCTCTTTGCATTTTCTCATGGGAAGCACTGCGACGCCCCTACCCTCCCACTCTCCGCACTCCTACCATACAGTGTCAGCACAGTCCTTGGCTCCCTGAGGAGCACTATGCAGCAGAGGACCGTGCCGGGCCTGGAGGGGTTCTCTGTGCGTTTTGCTGGGGTTCCTCATCCCTGCCAGCTCACCAGCATTTCCTCCTCCCCCACCCCCGCCCCCGGAGCCAGCTTTGGGTCTCAGGGGCTGCAGGGCAGCCCGGCCCACCCCACAGTGGCGTGCTCCTGGCCGAGGCACCTCACGTGGAGGCATTTGCACACGGTGTCCCTGAGCCGAGCTAAGCCCGTCAGGAAGCTGAGGCGGGAAATTAACCAGTTTTTACCAGCCCACCACTTGGATAATCAGCAGCTCAGCTGAAAATTTCAGATGGCTGCAACTTCAACTGAAACACAATACCCCCATTTTTTTTTTCCAAAATGTATCTGACATTTAAAATGAAATGAAATAAAAATAGGATGAAATGAAATAAAAAGTGGAGTCACAGCTGGTGGAAACCAGTGGCCTAAAAACCACGGAATACTGTTCTCCCTTTTCCCATTGCCTTTTGCCTTTCCATTTCTGGGCCTCTCAGTCTTGGGTTGGGTGTGTGTTGCAGGAGTAGGAATGGCCTGATGATTGGAGCTGATGCGTCCCAAGCTTGGGAGGTGAAGGAGCTGTGGTTGGGAATGATAAAGAAGTAGCAGGAAAGGAGGGGCCTGCACACAACACTCAGGCCAAAGCAAGAATCTGTAGCTCTGTGGATTTTTGAGCAAACGATTTGGTAGACTGCATCATAGTTGAGAAAGGACAGTCAAAGGCCTGGGAGAGAGCCCGGTGAGAGGCTCTGGATGGTCGGTGCACTTGCCCCCCGGGGTGATCCCAGGACCCTGGGATCATGACCTGAGCGGAAGGCAGACGCTTAACCATCTGAGCCCATGGACGGGGGCAGGTGGGTGGGAGGTACGTTAGTCAGAGACCTGACTCAGCTTCTCTGAAGACAAAAGGCCAGAGCCCAGGGACCACTGCCAGTGACCCCGTGAAACCTCCTCCTGGAGGAGCGGGAGGAGAGGGCAGTGTGGATGAGCCACGGCACTGGCATGAAAGAGAGGCACCTCTCCACCCACCTGTCCCTTCTGGGGCAGCCCCCTTCCTAGCAGGGCTCTCAAAGCAGAGTTCACCTGATGTTCCTCGGAGGGCCTATGTCAGAGGTCTGTGAGGAACTGAGCCAGCATGAGGCATCCTGGGGAAGAGAAGGCCCTAGGAAAGGTTTCAAGGGTGGTTACAGAAACTGATATGCAGAAGATGGCGGCCAGAACTCTCCATCCCCATGGAAGCTAAATGGAAGGCGGCGGGCTGGTGTTGCAGCATGAGGGGAATGGCAAAACCACCGGGCCCCAGAGAAGGACATAAAGGAGGCTGTGAAGACTTTGGAGGTCTTCAAAGATTCACTCCCCAGAATGGCTTGTGTATTGTTCTGGGAGCAGGCAGATGGGTCAGCTGACCTCCCAGAATCCCGTCTAGCCCTGCTCTCTGAGTCCACCACCGTTTCATGAGGAGCAGAAGCGGTAGACCAGATGTCTGGACTCCCAGCTTTTCCCAATGGTCCAACTAGCTGAGTGATTTGGCAGCTTATGGGCCTTGGCTTATTTTTTCATCAAGAATGGACAGATTTGTCCCTTCTCCAGAAATTTTGGGGGGAGGGGATGTGGCCATGACGAAGTAGTTTGGAAAGGTTTGGAAGAGAGTCAGGTGGGTCTGCAAATCTCACTGGAGGCTCTGGCCAATTGGCTGTCTCGGCAGGAACTTGGCAGATGTGAACAGACAGACCAAGGCTAACAAGGTGGACCTTGATCTTATAATGCAGGTACTTCATGAGGGAAGCAGCCTGCCCCAATCATGGGAGGCCATCATCGTATGTCTCTGGGACTCTTGTATCTCTGAACCCCTTGTACCATCTCCATTGTATCTACAGTACAGCAAAGTGGACTGCCCTAGCCTGTTCTGTGTGGGTGGGGAAACAGAACTCATTCTGGGAAACGAGGAAGCTCCTCCCTCCCCTTCCCTTGCTTCCCGGATCACCTCATGTCATCTCAGTGCTGGGTTCCAACAGATAAGAAGTACTCGTTGGGTGATGGGTGGACGAGTGGTCCTGATGAGTTGGAGGACAGCAAGGGAAGGAAGGAGGGAGGGGCAGTGGATGGATGATCCGATAACTGACCAGCGGTACCCTCCCTTCTCAGTGGGCCTCCCTGTGCTGGGTGCAGAGAGTACTCTCGTGGCCCAGGCCCATTGCTAACCTGGTGCTGGCAAATAGCACTTCCAAGGAAAGTTGCTCAAATATAGTACTTGTCACACAAGAACAGAGGATTTTATTCTTTATCCTGAGGGTTCCCGGTTGTAGCTACCCTCAGATCATAGTGGTTTTAGAATTTACTGGGTTGCAGATCAGATTGATCTTGGGCTCCGTGTGATGGGTGGCCATAGATTTTCGAGTTTCTCCAGAGCATGGTCCCCGGTGTGTGCCACCGCCTCCTTCCTCCTGTCCCGGGTCAGTGTGGCCCCACGTGTCTTTGTTGCTCTGCGGTGCACACCTGCCTATGTGCCTGTTAGCCGGGGGTGGGGCTGGGGGAGGGGACGCTCTGGGCACGTCACTGTGTGTCTTTGTCTCTCTGCCTGCCTGTGTCCCTGCCAACTTTCTATTTGTCGTTCCGTGTGTGCACACGCATCTCGAAGATTGGCGCCTTCCCTTCCTTCTGCCTGTCAGTCATTCCCGTTGCCACCGGGCCCCAGTGGGGTGCTGCGTATTCTCTTCCATTCCCCGCGGTGACAACTGCTTTCTGCCATTCATCAGATGGCATGTCTTTACCTCTCAGCTATGAGGACCGTCCTTCCTGGGGCGACAAGCTCTCTCCTTTAGCTCCACGGCGTTAGTCCTCACACGCACCAGGCTCCTGTCCTCCTCTCCTCTTCCTGCCATTCTTCGATGCTCCCAGCACGTGGCTGTGCATGCTCAGCACCACCAGCCCATAGGGAAAAACTGGAAAGTGGAAGCAGTGGCGTGCGGGGTGAAGGAGGTCGACACAGGAGCCAGGCAGCCCCGAGTTTGACTCTTGACTGTGTCGTTTGCCAGCCAAGTGATCTGAGACAGCTCACCTCACCCTCTTCTGGGGGTGAGTAGAGCACCAGCCTCACAGGTTACCGAGAGGGTCAAATAAGCTTATATGCGTAGAGTACCTAGCATACAGCCAGCACTCGATAAGTGCTGGCCATCGTGATCATGATCATGACGTTCTGGCTGTCAGTTTCATGTCTGGGAACCGTGGTATTTCCACACTCGGACATTAATGCGCCCCTTTCTCTTGTAGTGAAAGTGATATCAAGCAACTCTGGCTACAGCTGAAGAAGGACGAACCTCACTTACTGGCCAACTTCGAGGATTTCCTGACCAGGACCTTCTCCCAGCTCCAAGAAGCCCATGAGGAGAAGAACGAACTGGAGTGCGCCTTGAAAAAGTAGGTCCCCAGCCTCAGCCATTCACTGTACCCGGGTGTGAGAAACAGAAACACAGAGTACGTTTTCTCATTCCGGGAGGCTCCCTGTCACGGTCTGCCAGAGTGGAGACTGGGACCTGTGGCTGTCATAGTAATAGTATAAATATTTTTAAGCCCTTGCTCACATTAATCAGGCCCTCACCATATGCTGGGCACTATTTAAACATATACACCTGCTCATTTGGACTATTCACTGTTATGCCCATTTTATAGATAAAGACATCAAGGTCCTGAAGGGTGAATGACATGCCCCAGGACATACAGCTTGTAAGTGGCAGAGCCAGCATTCAGAGCGAGATAGCCTGGCACCCGAGACTGGTTGGAAAACCACTGTCCCTGCCTCTAGACAGTGAGGCCCTGACACCCCGGGCCTACCCCCCAACTACAGACCAGCTCTGGGCCCCACTGAGTCCCCTTCTGACCACTCTCTGGAGCATCACAGCCTCACATCCGTCCTGCTGCCTCCTGGCCGCCAGGGCCTCTGCAGTCATTAGTGGTTTCTAGCTCTTCTCCTTTGCTTGGAGGAGGCAGCCCCAGCAAGGTGAGCCCTGGACCTGAAGCCAGCCGGAGTCAGCCTTGTGCCACAGACGTGGGGCCAGCCACATGGATGTTCATCCACCTGTGGGGATGCGTGCTGCATGTGTCCAGAGTCATCACATGCACGTCACAGCAGGGAGCTCACATTGGGTGAAGCATGGTGTAGCTAAGGATGGTTCATCATCCTGAAGGTGTGGCCAAAACGCAGGGCTGGGTCTGGGTAGCCCTCGGAAGCGTGCCGAAGCAGTCCTTGCAGTAATTCTGCCACGCACTCTCGTCCCCGCCCAGAGATCACTCCCTGCACGGGAGTCCTCGACGCTTCCAACACAGACCACGCGCCCTTCCTTGCAAAACTCCTAGTGCCTAGCACCGCCTCCTGGGGACAGGGCTTCAGAGTCCAGGCTGCTAGACTTCAGAGCCTCCGCCAACATGGCCTTGGGGAGAGCATGCAAGCCCTGATTTAGAAGGAGATCACCACGTGTCTTACAGCATAGATCAGCTATCCACACGTTGCCCTGAGTTCCTTTGCATCTCGTGCCTCCCCCAGATCAACTCTAAAAAGAACTTGTTGGGGTCCGTTGGGTATACGCAGGTCTGGAAAAAAGGACCCTTAGGAGCCTGAGTTATGAGAAAGTTGTGGTCAAGTAGTGCTGGGGAAAACACGGTTTGGCTGGAGGAGTATCATGAGCATTCTGGGGAGAGGCTCCCGAGGCTCAGAGAAAGGAAGGGTTGAGGGTAGAGTTCTGCACAGCTTTTAGCTGACAAAGCTGTGAGTCAGGACAGATCTGAGTTTACATCTTGGCTGCGCCGCTTGCGAGCTGTGTGACTCAGGCTAAGCTACTCAACCTCTCCGAGTCTTGGCTTCCTTATGCGTAAGATAGGGATGTTAACAAAATAAGTATTTGATGCACGTTAAAGTAATAATCCTTATTATTTTAAATAAGTCTGTTTGTCAGTCTTAGAGGATTCGCTGGCGGAAGTGGAGAGCTTGAGGCTTGATAGAAGCAGTGGTGAACTTCAAAGACCCCTTTATCCTTCCAGACAACATGGTGTAGAGCGAGCAGCCCTGGCATCGCCTGGAAATTTCTTAGGAATGCAGAATCTCAAGGCTCCCCAGACCCCTACTGAGTCTGCACTGTTACAAGATGTCCAGGTGCTTTGTGTGTGATTTGAGAGATGGGGAGCTGGCAGTCAGCTCTGCATTTAAGTCACGTGTGGCTCTCCAACCAGCTAGCCTTGTGAGCTTGCTCAAGTCTCTTGGCCTCTGTGAGCCTTGGTTTTCTCACCTGTATTCGTTTCTGACCCTCCCTGCACCCCCACTTTCCTCTGACCCCAACGTTGATCACCCCAAGGAGCTGCAGAAACACTCAGGCAGCACGTCGCAGAGAGGGGGGTACTCTATCACCCAAGCAGGGTGAGAGTGGTCATAGCCCGAATGGGCAGGCAGTGATCCAGCTCGCGGCCTGGAATCTTCACTGCAGGGTGCTTGTGCTGGCCTGCCCTTCCACAGGGAGAGAGCCATGCTTTTGGCTGGTGTCAGAGCCGGCAAGCCCTCACATTCATCCTAAAGTGGCCTCTTTTAGTGCTTTTGCCCCAGTTTAATGATTATTAAAAAGTTCTTGAGGTGAAAGTCAAGGCCACTCTCGGCTGCATGTGCAAAATGAGCTCGGCCATAGGTTCCAGCCCTCCGTACCCATCCTCTGTCGATATCCCTGCCAGGGACACCTGCGCTGGGTCAGCTGATGGAGGCCCACTCCTGGCTGGGTAGCTGTGGTGGGACTGGGGATTCCTGGGTTCCCTGGCCAGTCGCACTCCAGGGGTGTTCTCTGGGTGCAGAACCAGAGACCTGCAGGCTGTAGTGAGCAGAGCACTAAAATAGGAGGCAGGAGAAACCTGAGCTCTGGCCCAGGCACTGCCACTGATCAGCTGTGTGACCTCGGACAACTAGCTTTACCTCTCTGTGCGTCAGTTTCCTTACTGGCAACATGAGAAAATGGCTTGGTGTTTTTCAAGCTGTTTTGTGATCGTGACTCATTAGAAGAAATGCATTTGGCTTTGCAACTCCCAGACACTTCGATGTGTACATAACTGAAAATTTCCTGAAATGGAGCTCACCCTTATTACATGTGACATACTCTGACATTCTCTACTAGAGTCTCTTATTCTCTCGTCTTCTGTTAAAGAAACCAAAAGGCTGGTCACATCCTGCTTCTGGGTTATGACTGGACCAGATGAGCTATAAGGGTCCTCGGAGCTCAGCAGTCAAACAAGAAACTGGAAACCCTGATAGCATCTAGAATATTTAAATGGGAGTCTTGACAAATAATGCAGGGTGAGGTTAAGTGACTCGGAGACATCTTCTAGGAGATGAGTTGGGGAGTTTGGGGCTGTGTGTGTCCAGGCGTTGGGGAGGGAGGAGAAGGGGAGCTCTTGGGAATGGCCTGATTCAGGCTGGAGTTCGGGGGGACCCTGAGAACTGTTTGAACATCTCCCGGACTCCTCCACGGGCTGGCATTTCCACTCTGCCTGGAGAATGAGCACCTGTGGCAGACGTGGCTCTCGTCCTTGCTGCTGGGCGTCTAGCCCCGGCCAGGGCCCCGGGGACCCAGCACACTGTTACTCTGGCTCGCCTGTAACAAGCCCCTACTCTCTGCCCGGCTCTGAGTTGGACAAATAGAACTCAGAGTCCCCATCTTTGAGGAGTTTATGATCACGCTGATAAGGTCGAGCTCATACCCATACAAATTCCACCACAAAGCCGAGCCGAGAATTCCCATACCATTGAAACGCCAGATGACGTTGTCATCGGCAGCAGAGGCTTTTTCTTCCTTTTCCAGATCACACATCTCGTTTCTGTCTCCTGTGGAGCCCAGAGAAAATGGGACTGCTGAGGGTGGGCATCCTGTCCCGCGGGGTTTGAGTTTTGCTGCAGTGAGTGAACCAGGTCCACTCCAGCTTCCTTCAGGTTCTCTCCAGGTTCTGTAGGGGAGGAGTGTGCAGTGGGCTTGAGTGCCTGGAAAAGCTCCTAATAGCTCCTGTCCCAAGACCAGCCTCCGGGGCCCTCCGTACCTCACTGCCCTGGATTATTTGGTTTGGTTTTGTTTTTACCTGCCTATTGGGAATAGGTCAGTCTCCCACCCCCTTGTCCTTTGGGGTAGAGGTTGGGTCAGAATCCTGGGTACAATGTTCGACTCGGTTTTGCGTCCACTGGGAAGTAGCCACAGCCCCAGGGGGCACGGTAGAGACAAGTCAAATGCAGGAACCTCGGGCTAAAGCCTGGTTCTCCTGCTGAACTTCAGAACCTGGAGGATCCGCTGCATCTCTCCCAGGAAGTGGAGGCTAGACTGTAACAGAGCTGTGCTCCTTGTGTTCACTGCACAGAAGCTCCGAGAACTTTACATTTAGTGTGATGGATACAGTTTAGGCTTAGGAAGAACTTCAGGCCATCAGAATTACAGATTCCTGGAGCGCCTGGGTGGCTCAGTCGCTTAAGCATCCAACTCTCAATTTCGGCTCAGATCATGATCCCAGGCTCCTGGGATCGAGCCCCGAGTTGGGCTCCCTGCTCAGCGGGGAGTCTGCTTCTCCCTCTCCCTCTGCCCCTCCTCCCACTCATGCTCGCGCTCTCTCTCTCAAACAAATAAATAAAATCTTTAAAAAAATTATAGATTCCATTGCCATGGAAAGCATCTTTCTAATTATCTTTTCCTGGAAGAAAAAAAAAAAACAAAAAAACAAGCTTCAGCTCTCCAGGGGATGTAGAGTGGTACTGTCTGGAGGCAGCAACAGATTCAGACCTTTTTGCCAGAATCATTAGGGGGTGCAGAAGTCCCACCCCAGGCAGGCCAGATTCATTTGGTCTGGGGTGAGGACTCGAAGTCTGCATTCATAAACTATCCTGAGGGATTCTGACTTTTTTTTTTTTTTTGAGAGAGAGAGAGAGAAAGTGAGTGAGAATAGGTGGGGGCGGGCTCAGAGGGGGAGGGAGAGCCAGAACCTCAAGCAGGCTCTGTGCCCAATGTGGAGCCCAACGCGGGGCTCAATCTCATGACCCTGAGATCACGACCTGAGCCGAAATCAAGAGTCAGATGCTTAACCGACTGAGCCATGCAGGCGCCCTGAGATTCTGACTTTTGACCAGAGTTGACATGTGCTGGATACATAGGCCTGGTTAGGTTCTTTTTATTTATTTATTTATTTGACAGAAAGAGAATGAGAGAGAGAGCACATGAGAGGGGGGAGGGTCAGAGGGAGAAGCAGACTCCCCGCTGAGCAGGGAGCCCGATGCGGGACTCGATCCCGGGACTCCAGGATCATGAGCTGAGCCGAAGGCAGTCGCTTAACCGACTGAGCCACCCAGGCGCCCCATGGCCTGGTTAGGTTCTTTACGAGGATCTAACCCTGAGGCTGGGGGTAAGGATGAATTAGGTGGTGTCTGGAGAGTGCTTTGAGCTCTTGGAAGAAAAGTGCTTTCAAAGATCAAAGGCAGGCCGTGGGCTGTACTCTGCCTGCTCAGGCCTCTGTAGCTCAGTATCCTGGGAGGACCACCCAGGCTGCCTGCTTCACATCACTGGGGGACCACACTTGGCTTTGACAAACAGCAACACTCCCCAGGGCCTTGTTGGAATCAGTTCCTCCTGTGCACAGCCTTTCTTGTCCAGCTGAGTCAGGCCTCGGGCAGTTTCGTGGGAGCCTGGGGGCCCTTAAATTGCAGCTCCTGCCCAGCCACTATCCAGGCACTTTCTGTCTAGAGGGATTTCCCTGGGCTCTGGGAGGGTGTCCAGACCAGGAGGGAAGGTGTCTTACAGCCTGACATGCAGCCTACCTGGAATTCCGGCTGTACTGCTACAAGCCTGGGAACTGGGATTCTGTAATATGAAGCTGCAGAGACATGAGCATCTTTGGGGGAGGAGGGTCACCGCTTCCCTGGCCCTGTCTCCAGATAGGGCAGCAAATAAAGCATCATGCGTATGGCAGGCGGCCCTTGCGTTCCACCTGCGAAGGACCTTAGCTGTGTGGTTCTCGAATGTTCGCTTGCTTCAGCATTACCAGAGGATCTTGGTTGAGAGGTGGATTCCTAGGTCTCTTCCCCAGAGAGTTTAAATCGGTATGTCTTGGGGAGGGAGCCCAAGAATGTGCATCTTAGTGCACATCCCCAGTGGGTGTGACGCAGGCAGGCCACACACCCCACTTTGAGAAATGCTGCTCGAGCCTGTTTTTCCAGAATATATCCACCTGCAAAAGGTACACTCCAGGGTGCCCTTCCAGTCTGGAATTTTAGTCTTGTTCTTAGGGTGAAGATAAGAAGTTTTTGGTGAGGGTCTTAAGTAATGATGTTATGGCTCAATAAGGCACACGTTTTTTATTGGTATATTATCATCTGAGGCAGAAGCACAGTGTTATCTGAAGCAAACTGAAAGGTGAGGATTATCTGTGCTCTGTATACACCATGGGCATGATTTGTAAACCTAATGAAAAATGGGCTGCTTTATAGGATGGGATAAAGCTGCAAAGTTGGTTTATACAAGGCAGCAGAATCTAATTAGGGAGAAACCATCCATCTTGAAAATCCAATTGACGATTATACAGTCTTTGCAGAATTTTATACAAACTCTTATGTTTTCCTTTCATTCAGCTCTACTCCAGTCACGTCGTGGGTAGTGTGCATGCATGTGCGTGGGTGTGAGACAGAGACAGGCAGAGACAGAGACAGAGATAGGGAGGCAATTAGAGAGACTGACTTCAGGAGAACAAGAAAACCCCAAACAGGATTTTTCTAGGAAGAACTTCTCTTTGCTGTCCAGAGCCTGCAGCTGCCTGAAGAAGGTGGCAGGGGGCAGCAGCGAGTCTGAATCCCGCCTTTACCATTCTCATCCCAACCACCAAGCAGGCTGAGCCTGAACGTGCTTCCATTTTCTTTGGCAAATAGCAAACTCCTGGAGACTTTTCAGTCCCAGGGTCTTCACTCTGTGCTCAGTGCACATGGGGTGAGGGTGGGGAAGACATGGGAAAAGGGATCAGGCCCTTCTGGTGATCTCGGCCCTCTCTAGCCCTGGTGGGCCCCATTCCTTGCGCCAGTTCCCGCTCAGCTCCACAATTGACAGACTCCAGGTGGAATCTGGATAGTTGGTAATCCTGAACACAAATGTATGGAGTTTCCAGTGTAAGCACTTAGGATGCTTGGAAAGACACAATGGTGTCGTGGATGGAACATGAGACAGGGAGTCAAGGCCTGGGTTCTCCCTTTACTCAGACCCTGGGTATCTGGGTGCCCACAGACTGGTCACTTCCTTGCTCTGACTCTCATTTTCTTCACATGCAAAACAAGGAGGTTGGGAATACATGAGCTTTTCAAGCCCAGGCTCTGATGGGGAGAGAGATTCTTCCTCTCTTCACATCTGCCTTTCACCAGATTGTGCAAACTAGGAGACGTGATCAGACCACTGCCCTTGCACATGGAAACACATGAAATCAGGATGATTACTCTCCAAGTCCGGAGGCATTTCTAAGCTCTGCCTTGAGTTCAAGCTTCTGTAATTTATCTAAAAGGTAGAAAAATGCCATTTGCCCAAGGTCAAGACTACACCTTCATTTAGGGAAGAAGGAACTACTATTTTTCCTGAAATGATTTCAGCACACCCCTGCCTAGAACCTAGAAGGTTGACCAGATGACTTTCTGAGACCTTCTGAAATTTGAACAGATTCTGTTCCTAAGTGAAGGCAAAAAGAAAACAGCAAGCAGGAGAAGGATATTTTGACCAAGCAATACTCTATAGCAGGAAGGCCTTGGCCCGTGTGTCATTAGCTGGAACCCCAGTGGTACTGAGCATTAATGCTTTACTCCAGTGTGGTACCTTAACTCTCTGTGTGCAAATCACTTTGTGAAGGTTAATTAATTTTCACAGTCCCTGTGGGAACCTGGCAGGGTAAGTTATTGCTAACTACATCTCACCTTTCAGTTCCCTGCAAATAATCTGTAAAGGCCTCTCAGAACTAAGCCTTGTATTTACATGAGAATCACTGTATCTCCACCCCTACTCCTTTCCCACACATCCCATCCTAAATCTCCAATACCCCGCACATGCTTACAGTTCTCCTTTAGAGAACAGATGTCTGCCATAGTCAGACACCCTAAGTGCCGTTCTGTCCTCTAAGCCTGGCTTTCAAAAGGACTCATTCTTGGGCGCCTGGGTGGCTCAGTTGGTTAAGCGACTGCCTTCGGCTCAGGTCATGATCCTGGAGTCCCGGGATCGAGTCCCGCATCGGGCTTCCTGCTCGGCAGGGAGTCTGCTTCTCCCTCTGACCCTCCCCCCTCTCATGTGCTCTCTCTCTCTCTCATTCTCTCTGTCTCAAATAAATAAATAAAATCTTTAAAAAAAAAAACAAAACAAAAAACAAAAGGACTCATTCTTTCAGATCCATCACTGCCCTATGGCATCCTCAGTATATAATTATTGTTTCTTCCCTTCACTCTTGAAAATCTCCCTTTTCTGGAGTACCTGGGTGGCTCAGTCATTAAGCGTCTGCCTTCCCCTCGGATCATGGTCCCAGGGTCCTGGGATCGAGTCCCACATCGGGCTTCTTGCTTGGCGGGGAGCCTGCTTCTCCCTCTCCCACTCCCCCCAGCTTGTGTTCCCTCTCGCTTTGTCTCTCTCTGTCAAATAAATAAAATCTTTAAAAAAAAAAAAGAAAGAAAAGAAAATCTCCCTTTTCTGGACTCAGCCTCTCTTAACTTTTCCCCTGAGAACTCTACCATCTCCCCACTACTGTAGGGGGCTCTGTCCACTTCCCTCCAGGTAGGGCTCTGTGGTCACAGAGTTGCTATCAGCCAGAGCTAGGGAGGCACAGTGGGGTGGGGTCTACTGCACGGTGTGTGGCTTCTTTCACCTGCTCCTTTCCTCCATGCCACATTAGCATTGAACTTGGTGTTCTTAGCGGCTAAAATCCTGGTGTACAGAGCCCATCCCATTGGTCTAAATTATTTCACCCAGCGTGTTACTTTACAAAGCGCTTAACCAATACTTAATGTTGATGGTGATGTTACAGCTCTCTCTTTCCACACTTAGTCTTCTTCCTGAGCCACCTCAGGTTTTGTCCTTCCCCAAGTCTTCTGTTCCCTGTGTTTCCCCATTCTCACACACATCTGCTGCTGCATAATTCCGCTTCAGTTTCTACTTGCCCCTTGGCTGAAATCCGAAGGAATTATAAAGCAGCAACTCTTAAAAAGGGGTCCACAAGCCCCTGGAGAATCAGAGAACTCATTTACTTAGAATTTATTAAATGCATTCTATCGGCTACCTATTGTGCTAAATAACTCCACATGCATTATCTTATTTAAACCTCACGACTTCACTCTAAAGTAGGTATTGCTATCTGATTTTCCAGATGCAGAAAGCCTCAGGCTCACTGAGGACATGGGACTTGTCCAAGGCCACAGAGCTTGTAAATGTCAGGATCAGGATTTGAACCAAGGCCTTTTTACTCTGGGTCTAAGGAATTCTGACCCAACCATAGCTGTCAGCAGGTTATAACCTAGACTACACTGGAATATGCTAGAGGCACTATCCAGCCATTATACTGAAAGAGCAAGAAAGTGAGGATAAATGGTGCTCATAACTACTCCACTGCCTCCTTATATTTGTTTCCCTGTCTCATTGAGAGCTCGTGTCTCTTTCTCTCCCTATTCTCTGTCCCTCCTCCCCCTGTAGCTCAAAATGACTAGGCACAGATAGCAGACAAGGGAATAATTAAATAAACACTGCCCTGGGTTGTGTGTTGGGGGGGTGTTTTAAGAATGGGTAATAGAAGATAGGTTGAATATTTATGCCCACATGGTATGAAAAGCTCAGAGAGTTCTATTATAGATTGCTATCTTTGTCTTTTTCAATATTTTTACCAGTGGCATGAACAAAGGAAGATAAGGAAGAATATTTTGTAGTAATTTAAAAAGTTCCATCCATAAAGAAGCTACAACAGAAATAAACTTTTAGGCATCAAATAACATAGCAGCAAAATAGGTAAGGCAAAAACTTTTATAAAAAAAGAACATTTGATAAAAACAAGACTTGAGAAGATTTTAACAAACTTATCTAGGATTTGATACATTAGTCAGGCAAAAAGTGCTATAAGTATGTAAAATATTTAAAACCATCAAGCAGCAAGCTTAATTTAAGAGATAAATATAGAGTTGTGTACCCTGCAGTAGAATACACATGCTTCTCATGAAGTTATGCAAAAAGTGATAATGTTTTTGATTACACAGGAAAGGTTCATAGATTCTAAGAAGTAGATACCTTACCAATATATATATTTTTACTAATAAACTATTTTTTTACAATAAACTAGAAACCAGTAGTTTTTATATTAAAAACACTCTTTTAGGGGTGCCTGTGTGGCTCAGTCGGTTAAGTGTCTGACTTTGGCTCAGGTCATGATCTCAGCGTCCTGGGATGGAGCCTGCATCAGGCTCCATGCTCAGTGAGGAGTCTGCTTCTCTCTCTCTCTCCCTCTACCCCTCCTTCTGCTCATGCTCTCTTTCTCTCTCAAATAAAGAAAATGTTAAAAAATTAAAAATAAAAACACTTCTAAACAACTCTCAGATGAATTAAATAATCAAAACTGACAAACTAAGATAATATATTATTTATCTTACATTATGATTAAAAATGTAAAATACCAACAAAGCTTGGAAGGTCATTGAGTACACTGGATGACCAGTTGGGATCCATTAAGATAATGTCAGGCTGGAAAGATGGATGGACTCTAATAGAATTACATCTGAGATCTTGCTCTGGTGTCCAAAAAGCCAATGACAGAAGCACAAGGTGGAAGAGATATGATTCAGTAGCACCATCTTTAAAAGAAGAACAATCACACAGACAAAAGATTTAGAGGTTTTATTTGACAAATGAGTTCGGCATTCATCAACTGTGATGTGGCTGCCAAGAAAAGTTAATGTGATTTTAGGCTGCATGAATAGATATGCAGCGTCTAGAACAAGAGAGGCATAGTCCAGCTCTAAGCTGTGCTAATCAGACTTCACACACTGGGCATTCCGTTGGGGGTTCTGTGGCTCGAGGAAGCTAAATCAGGGCACATTCAGAGAAAAGTAAAGAGAAAGGTGAAGGGATGTACAAAAAAAAAAAAAGATCCCCATGAGCCATGGTTGGAGGAAGTAAAGAGACATGGCATAAACCCAAGGCAACTCCTTGAAGTCTTAATGCTGTTTTCAAATATATAAAGGGTTTTTATGCAGAGGAGGGCTAAGGTCATAGAAAGACATATTTCTGTGAGCCAGAATATTCCAAAGATGAAAGAGCTGTTTAGAGATCCAGCCAGGTTTCCTATCGCTAGAGGTGTTCTAACCTAGTTTGGGTAAATACATGGCAGGGACATTGTGGCAAGGGTTTTAGCACTGGGAAAATAGGTGGTTGGATCAGGCAGACCTTCCAACCCTGAAATTCTTCAGTTCCTCTGGAATCCGGTGTTCCCTGAGTATGGTCTTTCCATGGGCTACTGATTTAGGTATCCCAAGTCTTAAATTGATTTTGTACACATTTTCAGCATTCACATTTTGAGCATAGACCCTGCGGATGATGAAAATGACTGAGTGTCCTAACCTCGATGAGACAGCATCAGCCCAGATGAGACAGTTTTTCGGGATTTTAAAAGGAAACATTCAATTAAAGACATCTGATGTTCTAAGAGTTCAGAGAAGGGGTCAGCGAGCGTTCGAATAGGTGGGGAAATTCTCACGGGGAAGATGAAAAAGTATATGTGTGCTTCAGGCAATCTGAGCGGTTTTCGAAATTGTGCTAACAGAGATGTATGTACTGAGCAAGCATAATTGGTTGCTTCTCTCCTTTGGTGGGGGAATATGGTGTGCGGGCTGGCATGCCACATGCCACACGGGCAGACCTCTTTAGAGTGTCTCTCACGATTACCCTTCTCATGGCCACTGCAGAGCTCCCCACAGACACAGGCTTCCGGCCCTGCAGCTCCCGCTCACACACAGCCTGTGTCTCTAACAGATGGATCTGACAGGAGCCTTTATTGATGAAGCTTTCCGTTCTTCATCTTCCTGATTGCCTCTCACCTTTTCCAAACCCAGCAGCACTTTTATCCTTGAAACTAAGACCTTCCTCCCCTTGGGGGACAATGGCTCTTGCCCTCCACAGCCCATGACAATAATTACAATAACAAATAATCCCTTACATTTACTTAGGGCTTTGCTGTTCCAAATGCTTTTCACGCCGGCTCTCTTGTTTGTTCATCATGCTGGTGCCAGGGCAGGGTGGGGAGGAGTGGGGACTCGGGGCACGTGCTACTCTGGGATGTAAGGAGGTCAGAGTGCTCAAGGTCACACTGAGGATTTGAGCTGATTCCGGGTTCAGAACCCAGGGCTTTTGAAGCCCTGAGCTGGTTTAGTGGTGTGAGTGGTATGAACAGCACTGTGATGCCCCCCATTCCTGGCGCTCATGTGTCTGACTAGGGCTGGTCATGAGTCAGTTGGTCAGTCCATGGGACTCATCCTCTGAAGACCTTCAGGCCTGGCCCAGTCCCCTAGGATGCCAGCTTTATTCAAAAGCATTTCCAGAGGTTTGGTTCCATGAATAAGTCTGGTTAGCCTGGACCTGGGCTCATTAAAGCCCACCTGGAACCCCAGGGCTTCTTTGCAATGGACCCAGCCTTTGTTAATGAGGGCTAGAAGGAGGCACCATTCAGAGACTGTCTGCCTTCCCCCTATTTGTTTTTTTAGCAATCTGCAAAATTACTTACTTTATGACAAGCAAACTGACATGCGAGCATGAAGAACAGAGTTTGTTGATTTAATCAAATGAAACATAGAGCAAAGTTAATATAACACATTTAATGATGGTATAGAATTGATGCCCTGTATGGTTATTAAGCATAAATGGTAAACAGCTTATATGGATGACTGTAATTAGTATTGCTTTATCAGAGCAAATCAATTTTTAAGTTACTCTCATCTCACTTTATTAGTTCTTCAGTATTTATATAGTTGGAATCACTGTCTAAAGTTGTCCTTTATACCATCTGCCATCTAGCACCTGAATTTCTTTGAACATAGGAAGATAATGCCAGGGACCCAGAGAAGACTTTCTTTCTGAAAGTCCCTTCAGATGGTGTTCATTTCTGCCCTTGAGGTGTCCCTATTCAAGAGCAGGTACATTTGCTCCTTATTTCTTATACTTATTATGGGCTGGCTAATGACAAAAGTAACAATCCAAAACATTTGTCATTTAGCACGAAGAGATTTCTTACTCTTAGCCAACCAGAAATTTCCTACGCCCAGGATGGTAGTAAACACAGGGCTCCAGCTCGTGGAAGTCACCTTTTGCTGAGCGCATCCTGAGGCCATTGCCATACTCACTCCAAAGGTTTCTGGCTTTGGGGGTACAGCCAAGAGAGGGAACTTAGAGGCTTCTGCTTCGATATGAGTGACCTTGGCCATGACGACTCACACCAGTTCCTTGTCTGGGTCACTTTTGTGGTTCCTGTAGACCTGGACGGATGCCAGGCAGAATGGCTCCTTAGTCACGTTCCATCTGTGTGGCATAGGTAGCAAGTGAGGAAGGGACATCCTTGGGCAGCAGGGAAGGCCTGGCACTAGATTGGAGTCCTGAGTGGACATCGGGGAGGTGGAGGTTAAAACGATGAAGGACTCAGAGGAATAAGCACGTTGCCATCCTTGATGTTTTGTTCAGAAATCTTCCCAGTACCCCTTAGAACTGAAAACCAGAGCCCTTTGCTTCGTTATTAAAGTCTCATTCCTTGGATAAAGGGCAGAGGGGGCTTGCCACCATTTGAGTTTAGAATGGCAAGTGCCAAATGTTATAGTATGAGTAGGTTCAAAACAGACCTTGAGAACCAAGACATCAGCCTGCTCCTGAGCGTGGATTCTTCCCCTTAACAGGTGAGAAAGAGGACCAGGGGGCACTAAGCCAGAGAGAAACTTTCAGTGCAGGTCAGAGAAGAGGTGTCACGGTGCAGTCCCCTGGGATGCTTTGTCCAGATAACTTCCATCTCTGTTCAAATTTTCAGCCTTCTTGTTTGAATTTGGACGTGGGTGGGGGGCGGCACTCAAAGGAGGACCTATCTGGACAACACCAGAGATGACCTATACATCTTGTTCCCAAAGCCGTATTTGTCTTGGTCTCTATATAGGAGCAGGGTACCCAGGTATCTCCTTCCCGTCCTGTGGGGGTCCTCAGTGTAAGAAGAAGATGCTGGCAGGGGGATGAGGACATCTCATCATCACTGCCCGCCTTGAACAAGCCTGCCCCTTCTCATGCTGTCTGCCTGGGGCCCTGGACCTGAGATGGCATGAGCACTGGACAGGTGTGGCCCCCCCTTCTTTTGTCGGGGGTGTGGTGTCGGTGGTTGTCCTTATCATGGAATCTTTTGACATTTTCTGAGCAATGTGCATCACACGAGCACACAGTTTCGGGAGAGCCCTCTGACTGTGCCGTTCAGACCATGCTAATGTAGCCAAGTAGAAAGAAAGCATCCAAAGTGGGAAGGAGAGCAACCAAGAACCCAAATAGGAAAGAAGCCCGCACAACACAACTTTATGCTGACTATAGGTGTAGGGACCAGCGGACAATAGGGAGGTCCGTCCAGCAGAGGCCAGGGGCTCGTTGTTGAAATAAAGCGAGGTTAAGGAAGATGGAGCCAGGGAAGCCTCACTGAGGAGTGTAGGGGTCATCTAGAAATGATGGCCTCCTCATCCAGGAGGAGGAGAAGGTCCTGCTAGGCCTGCGTGGTCCGCTAATCCTGAGGAACCGATCTCGCAGCTTCGGCGGATGGGACCTACGCAGTCACCCCCACCAACCCAAGCTCCTGACGGGGTCCTGGTGCCTGGGCCCCAGGACTTGTGCTGTAGGATAAAGGAACTTGGGTGTAGACCTCATGAAACTCTCCTTCTGCCACCTCTGCAGGAAAATTGCTGCTTATGATGAAGAAATCCAGCATCTCTACGAGGAGATGGAACAGCAAATCAAGCATGAGAAGGAGCAGTTTCTCCTAAAAGTAAGAGTCCACACCGGGGCTCGGCTCTGAGGGCCCGGGGGAAAGATCGCCTGCTCTGACCCCCACCCCAAGTTGAAGATTGCAGCACCCCCACCCGCGGCACCGTGGGTTCCCTGTTTCTCTGCTTTAGATTTTTCAAGGCATCTGTCACCCTCACATGTGGCATTTAATTTCCTTCTTTATTTTTGTTGATTGGGGTCTGTCTCCTACTAACTTGAAAGCTCCACAAGAGCAGGAATCTTTCTTTCACTTGCTAATGCGTCCTCAGCACCTCAGCCAAGCTTGGAGCGTAGTAGGTCCTCAACAAACATGTGTTGAATCACTGAATGAATGAACAAGGGACAAAGGAATGAATGAATAAATGAGCGAAAGGATGAAGGTACATGCGTTGCCCATCGCAGCAACTTGAAGACAGGGTCTGACACCGGCTGGTCCCCAGAGCTATGTGGCAGGCCCACCCAGATGCAGTCCATTCCACTCCGTGCGCAGCAACTCTTCTCAGGGGCCATCATTAGAGTCTATGCTTCCCATCCTTTCCCTTAGACACCTAGAAAATTTAATACCCAAGACAAGTCAAATCCCACCCTTCTCGGACACTGTGGGAGAACATTTAAAACATGCATCCCCTGTTCCTCGTCTGGCACTTAGTTTCCTACCAAGCCCTGCTGTTTGTCTTGGGAGGTCAGAATTGGTGAAATTCTCCCCTTTTGCAAGCTAAGCAGGGGCCTTTGGGGAACATATTTATAAAACAAAGCTACAGGAAACTCTCTCTTACCTATTTTTGGATTATCCAGCTTGGTGGGTTCTCAGCAGAAAAGTCTTTAATCTCGAATGGTAGCCTCCTCCCTTCCTTCAGGCTGCTATTACAACGATGCCATAAACAGGTGGCTTATAAACAACAAACATTTATTTCTCACAATTCTGGGGGCCGGGAAGTCCAAACTCAGGGGGCCAGTGGGGGAGTCAGGTTCTGGTGAGAGCCCACTTCCTGGGTTTGGCTGTGGCCTTCTTGCTGTGTCCTCACAGGGCGGAGGGCGCAGGCAAGTGCCCTTTAATAAGGGCTCTAATCCCACTCCTGTGGGCTCTGCCCTCATGACGCACTCACCTCCCAAAGGCCCCACCTCCTCGGGGCCATCACCTTGGGGCTTAAGTTTCAACA
>NC_138373.1:69932402-69949525 GCF_054177405.1 Leptonychotes weddellii | reverse complement strand
GAGTCAGGTTCTGGTGAGAGCCCACTTCCTGGGTTTGGCTGTGGCCTTCTTGCTGTGTCCTCACAGGGCGGAGGGCGCAGGCAAGTGCCCTTTAATAAGGGCTCTAATCCCACTCCTGTGGGCTCTGCCCTCATGACGCACTCACCTCCCAAAGGCCCCACCTCCTCGGGGCCATCACCTTGGGGCTTAAGTTTCAACATGTGACTTCTGGGGATACAACGTAGAGACCACGTCATCCCCTGCCTCTCAGAACCGAACCTGGCCATTATCACAACCCCATCCCTCCTCCTAAATGCAGGTTGGTTTGAACCAATTTTTAATTTTATGCTGGTTGGATTATCCACACCAAGGCTCTATTTATTATCATAGATGCCATTTAAATTGAGGTGGGGTTGGAATGCTTTCCAGAAAAAGCCAGTCATGTTCTCCAACTAGATCCCTCTGAAGGCTTGTCAATATTTCCAGACTCTACCCCACTCTTTCTTTTTGGAGCTTTAAAACATTCAGCCTGTCCCCTGACCTTCAGCGTAGTTGGGTGAGTATAAGGCCGACAGAACTCAAACACTTGTCACCCAGAGGACCCTAAAATAGTTTCTGAGAACAGCGGCCGCTTTCCTCCTTGCAGTGGGAAAGCCACTCCCTTGACCCCAGATGATCTGCTTCTAGGCTGTGACTACAGGTCAAAGGTCCTAGCTAAAGAAGGAAGCATGCTTCTAGAAGTGAAAGGTGGGCCAAGGCATGGGAACTGGGAACGGGAGGAGGTCGGAGGAAAAACTTCAAGGACACATTCATATCATGTTAAGGTGATGTGACGACGCTGCTGTACCCCTTCACCCACCCTCTGCTCCCCCTTCCCCTGCTTAGTACCCCAGGCCTTTCAGGCCCCGTGCTTAGATGTACGCTTTTTGCGGAAACATGGAAACTGTTGAGATGTGCTGGGCTTTGCAGACACAGGCCTTTGCCTGGTCCCAGAGTGAGGACAGTGGCATTACAGTTTGGGACAGCATGGGAAGGGCTGGCCCTTCTGGCCGGGGCTTGGCTCCTGGCGCTACACGGACCAGTTTGTTTGACCGTGAGGGAAATGCTTAATCGCTTGCACGCTCTGGCTCCAGCTCCGGGATAAGAGGCGCCCTCAAGGCTCTGTGCCGGTGCGGGGGGCTCAGTAAGACCCTCCGCAAGGCCACTGTGGGGATGGCAGCATCTGCGCTAGAATTCTGGAGCCGCCCCCTCCCCCCTCGCCCCGGCACTGTTCGCAGGGCGCCCACTCTGTGAGTGATGCCCCAGGCTGAGTGAAGCGGGGTCCCTGGTAAAGGAGTTGCGAACAGGCGCTGCCTGGCCCAGCCCTGCCTCTGCCATTGCGTGTGGTTGACAGGAGGACCATCGCAGGCTCTCCCCGAGCTCCCTTTCCCTGCCTGAGGAGCCGGGTAGTGGCTGATGATGATGAGCCCAGGCTAATCCTGAGCCTTTGAACGGAGGTGTCCAAAGACCTGTACCTGAGAGTGGTTTTGTGCCCCCCCGCTCCCCTGGGGGCGCCGTCATGCCCAACCTCGTAGTCCCCAGAGCGTGCGGCATCCCACAGCTGCCCCCCCACCCCCCCAGGGGCTTGGGTAATGGTTTCTTCTCTTCCTGCACATTTTGCACCTCCTTTCTGCCTTCAGCAGAGTGGAGAGCTGCATGTGCCTGCATATTTTTGTTTCTATCATGTGAACAAAGGAATAATGACAGGCGAATGAAGTAAGCCAGGGCTGGAACCCCAGTCTCCTGATGCCCAGCTGAGGGCCTTTACACCAGACCAGGCTCCGAGAGAGGGTCAGCCGTCCCGACAAGCCACACAGTTCTCTCTTTACCCCACCCCAAACCCCTTCACACTACGTCGTCAGCTTCTGGAGCAGGGAAGCCCAGTTGTAGGGCAGGAAGGGGGTGCTGTCGAGCACAGGGGCAGAGACTTCACAAAGAGCAGGGCTGGGACACCTCAATCACGGTGGGAAATGGCGAGGACGTAGACCCTCAAGGGGAAAAAACGATGCCCTGTGCTAAGGGATCGAATGCTAGTACCCAACGTGGAACAGAATATGCATGTTAGAAGGATATTCCACCCCACCCCCCATTTACAGGTGGGGAGATGGGGGCCCGGGATTCAAACTCAGGCCGCTGTTCTGTTCTCCGTGTTCAGGACTGCACCACTAACTGAGGCTGCCTCCTTCGGGGGGAGGGGGGCAGCGCACTGTCATTGGTGGTGGTCACACTTGGTGGGAGCTGGTGTCATGCCTTGCGGAGCACTTGCCGTCTCTCCGTCTCGCTGGGCCTCACCGCTGGGCAGGCAGGGCACCGCAGCCCTGGAATGTTGTAGGAAGGGCCCCGAGGTCCAAAAGGATGGCTGGGCCCTGCTGTTGAGCAGATACGAGGTGGGGGGAAAAAGTCTGCATCCCAGGGGCACTTGGGCCTCACCTCCCCTTCTTTCCTGCCTGGCAGGACACGGAGAGGTTTCAGGCCCACAGCCAGGAGCTGGAGCAGAAACTGTTGTCGAAGAACCAGGAGCTGGAGCAGCTCATCCAGAAGCAGAAGCGGGTATGCTTTGGTCATGGCCTCCGAGCCCCCGGCTCCTCCCTCCATCCTCCGCTGGCTTTTGCCCACTTTCCCCACTATTCACTGGACGACTTGGGTTTGTTTATTTGTTTGTCTGTTTTTAATCCCAGAAGAAGCATTGAGCTGTACAAAAGATAGCATTTGAAATCACAGGTGACTCCAGGATAAAGCCTTCACCTCTCCAGTGCCAGGTGTTACATTTGGGCAAGTTGCCAAGAGTTCTCCCTCGAGGCATCTGAAGACATCGTCCTCTAATTATGCCCAGGAGCCACCAGAATGCCAACATGTCCACTCGTTTCCTGCATCCTGTGTCAGAAAAGAGGGGGATGCTGAGATACAGGGGACATAGTCGCTGAGGCTTTGGGGGACGCTGCAGACAGTGATGTCTTCCTGCCAGGATGGCCACGGATACCTCCAGTAGGAAGAGGCTCTTTAAAGATCGATTTGTCCATCCCTTGTCTTCCTATGTGCCCAGAAAAGGTCCATCAGCCTTTCTTTGATGGCTGTTCCCATCACCCCCCAGGAGGTAGGCAGACACCAAATGTGCCTGCCACGCACCTGAGCCCCAAGAGGCAGTCTGGGTGGTGCACTGTGTAGGGCTGGCTAATGACCCCAGGAAGACTGATTACCTGGGCAAACTTCACACTCACAGCCTCCTCTCCAAAGCGAGGGCTCGTGGGGGAGAAAGGCCATGGTGCCACTTGGCCTCCCCCATTTTGTTTTGTCTGGCGCTGGAAGGAATCCAGCCCTGCACAGACCCAGACACATTGCTTCCGTTTGAATAGAGAGGGCTATTTTTAGCAACACATTAGAATATGCTTGAAGCTGCCCCATGCTGAAAGCTAGAGACTGTCCCACTCCAGCTGCTGCCCGACCTGTGGATTTGGATTTCTTCCTTCTGCAAGCAAGATCATTTCAACTTCAGCTGCCTTCCCCTGCCCTGGCCACAGCCCAAGCTTCTCCTGCTCTTTCTCCTCGTCACTGTTCGGCATTAAGTTGTTACCAATTAGACTTATCCCTGAAATGAATGATTGCCACTCGGTTTAATTACTGCATGCTTGCCTGATTACACAGGAGCCTCTTGAGAATCACACAAAATTCCTTCTTGCAGCTTCCTCCTCCCCTTACTGGCCACATTCATTAAACTCAATTTATTATATTTTCCTTGGTTTGATTCCTCCCCTGGTGAGAGGGTTGGAAGCTCTGCAAAGCAGAAGCACCAGCCAAGAAAATCTGCACTTATACAAATGCAGGGGGTTTTGTGTTTTTTTTTTTTTTTAGTTGCTTTAGGGACATGAAACAAGGTATATGTTTGGTTTGACCTGTTTTAGCTGTTTCCTAAGAATTTCCAGGGTTTCTGGCCACCATACAAAGTTTCTCTAGATTAAAGGAATTGGCCTTGGTTAGCTGAGAGAAGAAAAGGGGATAAATAGACTTACTGTCAGCATTCAGAACTGGGAAGGATGGTTTTATGGAGAACGCCACTTAGCTGCCTTCCATGTTCATCGGGGCTGAGGGAGACAGTTGGCTGAAAGGACAAGAGGGGTTGAAGTTAGCTCTCAAGACCACAGGTGAGATGATAATGATCAGCATTATCATCACTGGGATGGGCAACACGGATGGATTGGTGACCTCCTTTCCTAGCGGTCTTTGTGAATGGTGCTTCTCCCTCTGGACTGTTCAGGAGCCCTTGGAGGCAGGGGAGAGATGAGATGTGCTCTGAAACATACCCCCTGCCTCCAAAAGTGCATCGGTGTGAATTAAGGCACAGGACAAAGCCTGTTGAGGCTCCGGGGCAGGGATGGCTGGCCGAGATGGCCCACAGATGCAGAAAGTGGGGGGGGGGGCAGGCCAGATTGGATGGTAGCTGCTTATCATTCCCTTCAGCTCCCCCACTTTCCTTTCCAGCTGGAAGGCCAGTGCGCCATGCTACAAAATGATGAGCATGAAACCAAGGCTGAGAACACCAAGCTGAAAGTCACAAACCAGGAGCTGGCCCAGGAGCTGGCGCGGACCTCCCGGGAGCTGCAGGATGCCCAGCAGCAGCTGGAAAGCCTCCAGCAAGAGGCCCACCAACTCCACCAGGACAAGGAGATGTGAGTCTGGCCTTCGCGGGCTCCACCCCTGCTGTGAGCGTGCCATCTCCTCTCCTGGAGACCCTGTCACCTTGCCTGTCACGTGGGGCTTGGGGGTTCCTTGCTCCCTGAAAATCTCTTCTGGGATCCGGAGGCCATTAAGCAGACTATGGCAAGCATAATCTAGGATTTATAGGACATCTACAACCCTGTTCTGGGAAAATTTACTATGTGATGAGAAAGACGTGTTATCCAACCAATAAATGTAAGGCAGTCATTGAGAAAAGGCTGAGTGAGCAGCAGCACCCGTGACTGTCATGGTTTGTTTTATTTTTTAGGAGATTTATTTATTTATTTGAGAGAGAGAGAGGGAACACATGAGAGTGGGGGGAGGGGCAGAGAGAGAAGGAGGGGGAGAAGCAGACTCCCTGCTGAGCACGGAGCCTGATGCAGGACTCCATCTCAGGACCCTGAGATCATGACCTGAGCAGAAACCAATAGTTGGTTGCTTAACTGACTGAGCTACCCAGCTGCCCCTTTTAATTTTATTTTTAGTTTTTAAATTTGTTTTAAAGATTTAGTTATTTGAGAGAGAGAGAGAGAGAGAGGTGACTGTCATAGTTGAGAGACTAGGAAGACCCAGGACAAGAAGCAGGTAGGCTTCTGAGGTCAACATAGAATCTGATGGAGTGTGTGACAGTGCTCTGGAATCTTTGCTCCAGTCTGCCCACTCTCTTCTCTGTGTGGGCCCAGTGTGGGGAGCCCCACATCTCTCAGGGCCCGGTTCGCCACTGAGCTGCATTGGGCGTGCAACCAGCCAGCTTGGCCTGCTAGGGAGAGGCATGTGTGAGGAAGGATCAAGGGCTGGGTCTGCATGCTGAGCCTGAGGAGTTGCTGCGGGACCAGCCATTTATCTTGTCTTGGGAGCATTAGCTTCTGAGAACAAATGCACTCCTTGGCGTGCCCAGGGACGGGGATCTCCCTTGTTTATTTGTTCACGCATTTACCCACACATTCATTTACTTAGTCACTTGTCAAACATTTATTGAAAACTACTCTGCGTTGGTTTTACTGTGTTGTGCATTCCGTGTATCACCCCATGTCAATAATTTGACATTATTCCATAAGAACTTGATAGCATCCTGCTGTGGCAGGTACTGTGAGTATCCACTCTGTGGATGAGGAAGCCCAGGGTCAAGGGGTCTTAAGTAACTGTCACACGATGTTCAGGGCTAGACGCATCTGGCTGACTCCCCACAGTGCATAATGAGCCGGCCAGAAAATATTGACTCAGGAGTAGGACTGGCCATCACTCACTCATTATTCGCTCAGGCTCTCATTCGTTCCCTTCATTCATTCTGCAGAAGGTCACGTGGGCCTGGCCCTGTGCCAGATGTTACAGAGAGTCTGATTTCAGAGGACAGTGTTGCTTAGCAGTGCTGAGTTTTACATAACGCTAACCTTCCCCTTGTTCAAAAGTGAAAGCCCTCCCTCTGTCAGACTGCTGGCAACATTTGGGTCCATTGGCCCAAATCCCATTGTTCTGGGTGTGCTCTGCGGCTTGGGACTGATTGCCTGGGTCGAAAGGGAGGAAATGTGTTTGCATGTGGAGTTTTACCCTGGTAAGACTTCTCTAGTTTAAAACAAACAAACAAAAAATGTATTGTCGAGTAACTGACTTAAAACAAAACAAAACCCTTCCCTCCGATTCTCAGATGACCAGTGGCAGGACTGTGTATTTCATTGTAAACGAGCAAAATCAGTTCCTCCTCACTGAGAGCAGGCCAACAAGGTGCAGGCATTTAACTTTACAAACAGAATTAAGGATTCAGGCTCTTAAAATTCAATCAAGTGCTAAAACAACAAACATCTGAAGGCACAGCATTAGGACAGCAAATGGAAATAAGCACCCAGTGCTGGGGTATCAAATCACAGCATGAGGATTAAAATCTTTCTGAAGTCTTATCTTAATTAACCAAGCCAGAGACACAATCTCTGGAGGCTGGGAATTGAAAAAGAGGGTTAGGAGGGAGAGAGAAATGATTTCCGAACCTCCGTGACTTGCTTTCAGAAAGCGCACAATGCTGCAGTGAGAAAGCATGCTGGGAGCCCAGGAGCGAGGGTCCTGTCCAGGGAGGTCAGGAGACAAGGGCAGGGAGAGCCTTAGCTTGTTCTCTGTAGAGCAGAATCCCAGAGCAACAGTACAGACAGACCCCGAGTGCTCTAATCCACCTCTTCATTTTATGAACAAAGAAACTGAGGCTCAATGAAGTGCCGTGACCGCCCCCAAGCCACACAGCTAGTTAGTGCCAGAAAACGGGGACAGAGCCTAGTCGTCCCAATAGCATGCGCTCCCCCCGCACAACGTCTTGCTGCCTGATGTTGCACCAGAGCAGCTGGGAAGGGAGAGGATGGAATAGGAATAGGGGATAAAAAGACTGAGTCATTCATCAGCTAGAATTCTGAACGGGCAAAATTAATTTTTCTCTTCTCTGAAGTTGCTCAAGGAAGGAGTACTTGATTTTAAAATAAGATAAAGAAGGCACAATCCAGCAGGAGAGATAATATAAAGATGAAAGTTCAGCTGAAAAGCTGTACCTCTCTGTTTATTTGGTTAATGAATTTTTGTTTAGGGTAGGGAGTTTATGACAAGGCACAGAATCCCAAAGGCACAAAAGGATATATACTCAAAAAGAGGCCTGCGTGCCCCGTGCCCCACTCGTGACTCCGGGCCTGCGATCGCCAGGCCACCAGTCCTGTTTCTTGTGGATCCTTCCAGAGTGTTCTATGTATCTACCAGCACGTGCACGTGCACGCACACACACACTTCTCATTTATAAAGTGGCAGCACACTGTTCTGCATTAGCCTGCGTTTTTCACTTGACGGTATATTTTGGAGATGCTCCCTGACTCATCCCTCTCCAGAAAACAAAGCCAACAGCCGTTCTCTAAAGACAACCATAAACCTCTCACCAGTCACTCCTATGAAAAATGCCAAGTTCTTTCCCTTTCAGTCCGCAGATTACCCAGTATAAACCTTTACGACGTCTCGTTAGAAGGACTTTGAAGGTCCTTTGGTCAAATGTCCAAGTGTCATTTGGTTTTTCAGGAATGCCCTTCTTTTTGTTAACACACAAAAAGCCGGAATATGTGTATGGATCTAAACAGATGTATGTTTACTAGACAAATAGGTAGACCTATATTCGCGTCGATATGTAACATATGTGTGTACATACGGGTGTGTTTGTGTGGCTTCAGCAGTCAACTGGTACCATGTAAACAGGGCAGAGACCGGACTGCCTTGCCTTTTAGGAACTGGCTCCTAAATCAAGCACTCTGTGAGAACACAGACCTCCGATTTCCAAGGAGTGATTGTCCTTAGCAGGGGCAAAACTGTCTGCTCCTGGCTGAGAATGAGAACCCAGGGATGGGCCGGAGGAAACACAAAGCCACCCTGGTGACCGGGGCTCGGTGGCAGCACACAGACAGCCGTGCTCCCGAGGGCCCATCACAGCAGAATCCTGCACAGGGACTTGGGGGCCCGGTTTGGGTAATGGAAAATACATTGTTTTCCCAAGTTGAAATTAAATATAATTGGTAATAAAATGTTGGGAATTTGCAGCACTGCAGGAGCTAGAGAAGTTTTGTTGCTTAATTAGGATTGTCTGAGGTGAACTTAGAATTTGATTCAATCTGTTATTGTTGTAAATGACTTTATAATTATTCTATAAGGGGGGAAAAAAAAACACACCGATACCTTTTAAGGAATCTGATTATGGTGAGTTTGGCCCAAGTCTGGATGGATGGAGCAAGCAGGTGCTGTTTTTACCAGCTCAGTAATGACATTGAGGGGGCAGCGGCGGGTGTGTGTGTGTGTGTGTGTGTGTGTGTGTGTGTGTGTGTGTGTGACTGTCCTTGCCCAGCCCGGTGTGGGCACAATCCGGGGAGCCCAGACAGTCTGTGGAAATGCACACATTTGTGAGGCTGGAAGATGCTCCTTACACTAGAAGCCCTGCCATGGTTTGGAAATCTGGAACTATAGACCTTTTGCAGTAAGCTTAGGAGTGATTCAAACATTTCTAAACCGGTGCAGAGCACAGAGGAAGGATGGAGGCAAAATTGTGAAGTTCAGCAAGGCTTATTTTCCAATGTCACCCAGTTCGGCTTTCCTTTTTTTCTTTCTTCCCTGAGTGGTATTGAATACCTCCCCGACTCACCCCTTCCTTCCTCTCTTCCTTCCTCCATCCCTGCCTTCCTTCTTCCCTCCCCCACTCTCCTTTTGTTTCTTACTGCTATTTGTTAAGCTTTCATGCTGGATACTGGGCTCTGTAGAGATGCAAACATACAGGACCAAAACAGACACGGCCCCTGCCTCACCCTCTGAGTTGCTCTCCAGACACCCCAGCTACCTCTAAGCTTCTCCCTCCCCTTCCTCAAAACTCCTGACATGATTGACACATTCACACTGATATAAGCGTCTGATTGTAATTGACACATTTAATCTCTGCTTGCTGGCTAGAGATAAGAAATCCTAAATCAGGGGCGCCTGAGTGGCTCAGTCATTAAGCGTCTGCCTTCGGCTCAGGTCATGATCCCAGTGTCCTGGGATTGAGCTCCGCATTGGGCTCCCTGCTCGGCGGGAAGCCTGCTTCTTCCTCTCCCACTCCCCCAGCTTGTGTTTCCTCTCTCGCTGTGTCTCTCTCTGTCCAATAAATAAATAAAATCTTTGAAAAAAAAAAAAGGAAAAGAAATCCTAAATTAAAGAAATGAATGGCCAACAGTGGAAATTTCAGAGATCTATGAACAGATTGGAGACTTATAGGGGAAAATGGGGAAGGAGGAATGATTCTTCTGGAGCTCCTGGAAACAAACACAACCAGTGTCAGGGGGAAAAAAATACAAGTTCTGCTCTCACCCTCTAAGATGGGGCTGAGGAAGAATGTTGGTTCTAATTCTCTGAATTCTGGGCAGGGCAGGACCACCTGGAGCCTGGGCAGGGAGCCCTGTTCATCGGTTTGGTAGTAGGAGGTCCTAATCTAGATTAGAACCCTGCTCAGTCATGGATTGTCTGTGTGACATGGGGAGAGTTACTGACACTTTGTCTGTGTCTATGAAATGGGGTAATTTTACCTTCCAAATAGGGCATCTGTACTGATAAGTGAGATCATGGCTGAAACCACCTGCCAATAGCAGGTGTTCTCCAAGGGAGTCATATTCCTCTAACCCCCCGTGTCCCCAGGGTGGGGTACTGCCGGCTGGGTTTCAGTGGGAGGGTCCTGGGCATCCAACTTCAGCACAGCCCCTCACACTGTGGTAGCTTGCATCCCCAGAATGGAAGCTCAGAAGTGCTGTGTTTGCTTCCTCCTCAGGGAAGTGTACCGCGTGACGGAGAGTCTGCAGCGCGAGAAGTCGGGGCTCCTGAAGCAGTTGGATTTCCTGAGGTGCGTGAGCACTGGGTGTGTTCCGAGAGCACATCCCGGGTGCCTGGAGTGGGATGGGCCAATCTGAGAGTCTTCCCTGCCTCCATTGTGGTCGGTCATAGACACCGAGAGAATGCTCTCATTCCCCTGATCCCCAGCGTATCACATTTGGCCCATTCACACACACGCTCACATCCCTCTCCAGTCTGTACCCCTGCAGGTGGGGTCTGCCTCATTCTTTGTGGCATCTCTTGCAGCACCTTGTGTCGTACTTGCTCCAGTAGGAGGGGAACTGAGTTTCTTGAGCTGCTACCCTATGGCAGATTTGGTACCCTTTCATCTTCAACAAAACTCAGGAAAGGAGGGCAGTTGCTGATAGAGAAATTAACAGAGGAGCACAAACAGAGCAAAGGAGTTTAGAGTTTCCTTAGCTCGCTAAAACTCACTGTAAATTCAAAGCTCATTGGTCTGGGATGTGCCAGAACCAAACCCAAAACAAAACCTGTGTGTGGAAAGATGGGGTTTTCACTTTTGCCTGTGAGGTTTCCAAGCTACTTCTGTCTGCCAAACGCCTCTTGGGAATGGTGATGAAGTGCAGTGAGTGGTCTTGAATCGGGGACACTCGGACTTGTTTTGTTTATTTGTTTATTTATTTATTTATTTAGAGAGCGAGTAGGGGGAGGGGCAGAGGAAGAGAGAGAGAGAGAATCTCAAGCAGATTCCGTGTTGACAATGGAGCCTGACGCGGGGCTGGATCTCAGGACCCTGAGATCATGACCTGAGCCGAAATCAAGAGTCAGATGCTCAACCGACTGCGCCACCCAGGCGCCCCAGTTTTTATTTTGTTTTATTTGAAAGCCAGGTGAGGTTACTGTGTCTGTCTGGCATCTGTGATGCTACCAAATGGAAAAGTGCTCCAAACTGAATGGGACATGGCCACGTTCTAATCCATTTGAGAGCAGGTCTTGATTCTTAGGAAGCTTTAGTGGAAGGAAGAGAACAAGATGTACAAGGACAAGTTTTTGCGGTTTTTTTTCCTTTTTTCTTTTGTACTTAGAAGAAAAGGACAGATTCAAGCGAATGAGCAGAGGAGAATAACAAGGCAGCTCTCTGCGTATGGGTCTCTTCAGAGACCAGCATTTGTGCAGAATCACATGCCTGAAGCATTTCTGTGCTGTCGCATGCTTTACAAGCTTAGATTCTGCAGCTGCTGACAGCCCAGATGTGGCCGATTTTTCCTCCACAGTGAAATCACCAGGTAGTGACAGAGAGCAGTGGGAAAAAGGAGTCAAGTAAAGAGATAATGCTTGGGCGAGCGATAGCGGGAATGTGGAGTTGGAGATTGGGGGGAGGAAGTGGGGGAATTGGGACAATGGCTGGGATGTGACAGGAGAAGGAAGGGACAAATGGAAACAATTTCAGGACACTCAGGAACACGTGCTTGGGAACCCAGCATCTATACTGTAGGGCTCCTTATAAAACTTGAGTGAGATCAAGACACTTTGCTTCCACTCCCCCACCCTCCATGGCCTCACATCTCTTTTGGAGTAAAATCCCAAGTTCCTACAATGGCCCACAAGACCGCGAATGGTCAGGTCTCTACGTGTCCCCCCACCTTTCTCTGACCTCATGTTCTAATGGTTCTCCTCCGAGCACTCTGATGCCCTCCCTTCTCTTCCTCACACACATCCTGTAGAGCTTGACTCCAGGCTTTGCCCTAGCCATCTCCTCTGCCTGTGATGCTCTTCCCTCAAATATCAGCATAGCTCCCCTCTCCTGCAAGTCTCCACTCAGATGCCGCCTCCTTGAGTGCCCTACTGAGATACCACTGCACCCTCTGACACTCTTTTTTCCATATGCCTGCTTCGTCTTTCTCAATAGCAATGACCCCTGCACTAAAATAAAATTCCCTGGGGACAGGAACTCTTTCTTTTATTCATTGTTTGTAACCTTGGTAGCTAGAACCGTGCTGAGCATGGAGTGGGTGCTCGGGAGACATTTGTTGAGTGACTGCACGCATGCATGAAATGAATGGGTCAGAGAAAGAGCACACGCACCCAATAGCAAGCTCACAGGTGCTGCGGGAACTCCTGGTCACCCTCTAGGGGAGGCTCTCCCTAGTGGTAGGATCCTGAAGTGCATGATCCTGAAGGATCTGTCTGTCCCCCAGCCTCCAGCCGACTTACACACAAACTAGCCTCTGTCACAATCCCCAAGGAAAGACACACTCCCTGGGCTTTCCACATCAAGATTTTCTCTGCGTGCATCTCCCTGGCAAACCGGTCACTATTGGATCTATCCACTGCAAACACCATGTCTGAATAGATACCCCTTTTCCACTTGCAGGGAAAGGAACAAGCATCTTCAGGATGAACGGGACATACGTTATCAGGTAATTGCCCCATGCTCCTTTTCCCAACCGGATTTGGGTCCACTGGCAGCCAGAGCCCGTGCTGGGACCAGCCCAAGAATGTCCTTGACGTCTGGCTCATCCTTTCTGTGTGAGCAGACAATGGCATGGATTTTTTTTTTTTTTTAATAATAAAAATGCAGGGTGGCCTTCTGAGTAGCAGTGTGTGAATTTTCGATGAAGTAACACACTTGCCTCTTGGCATAAAGAGACTAAAATATTTAAGAGGGTCACAGATCGCTTCAACATGGACATGGTAGATCTATCCAGGAGATGGCACAGTTGAAATATCATGATCACTTTTAACCAAAATGCTCACAGGTTTTTTTTCCCCCCTTCATTGACATGTTTAATCTCTTGATGAAAAATTTGCATTTTTATACCATCATAGAACAAATTAAAAATGTATATTTCACTATTAACATCGTTGATTTTAAGTACACATTTTTTACCCTACGGGGACCCCTGTTTCTCTGTACCTGAACACCACACTTACATACTCTCCCAAATAGCACAGAATCCTATATGGATTTACAGGTCTTCACTTTGAGCTACATTAAACAAAATCCAGGATGCCATGTTCTCCCACTCATCTTCCCCTTTAGATAGGAGCCACTGGATGCTCCAAAGGGACAGAAAAGGAGGACAGGATTCACCGATGCAACTTCCTAATCATCAGGATCTAGTACATCGTGCATTTCTCATGTGTCCTTGGGCAAGTCATCAGCCTGCCCGAACATGACCCCAGCTCTCACATGAGGAAATCCTATCCTTTTTTCCATATTATAGGGATTTTTGAGAAAAACTCTTGCAAAGAGGAGGGTCATAGGCTCTGGGCCCTGAGCTGGACAGTGGCCTGAATGTGGTCAGCATACGGCAGGTGGTTCACAACTAAAAATCCCTGGGGAGAACTTGTTATACCCCCATTTCTTTCCTGCCACTGACTGGCAGCAAATTTCTCTACCACCCACCTCTATGTACTGTCAGAGCAAGGCTTCAGCCTACACATGTTTGTTTGATGATGATAATGGTTATAATTGTTTTAGAAGTAACACTGAATTTGTTTTAAAATTTCCAACCAAATGTCACCCTAATCCCTTGACCTCACTTCCCTTCACCTGCCAAACTCATTTTGCTTTGAAAAGGAAATGGAATTAAGAACCTTAGTGGGGAATAGAAGAAAGAGGGATAAAATCATGTTCATGCTGAATAATAATTAAAGATTAATTTGGAATCATTATAGCCATACCTTCAGGGGCCCTGGGAGCACTGCAGCCCCTCCTTCTCTCATTAAGAATCACTGGGAATCGTGGGGATAGCTGGTTAATGAGAGATTCCTCCTATGATCTAACTCCCCCTCACGTCCTGGGAGACATCTGCTGGGGAGCACCGTAGCAGGGTTGTAAGCCCCCACTTGCCGCGGGGCACCAGGCTAATCGATCCTCAGGGCTGGTCCCTTTCTCATTTCTGGGGCTTTGGAAATAAAGACGAGTTGGAGCCACACAGATGAGTGTGATTTAAAGATGCACAGTCTTTTCTGCCCATTCATACCTTCCTATGCCTTCCACATAATCTCTTCTTGTCATCTTGCAAATTGCTAGTACTGCTGTGAAGGGTAACAAGGGGGACCCCAAGCTCTAAACTGTGTATTGATTTGTTCTATTAGATTGTTGGGCAGGAGATGGAGGGATCCTGATGAGAAACAATAGCAAAAGGAAAGAGTAAGAGAATGCTAACAGGGAGACCAGAACATTGCTTACTTCAGAATTTGGTTTAGAGCCTGACCTTTGAGTTGGGAAAGTGGAGCCCTTTCTGCTCAAACATTGGGACAAATCAGCAGGCGTGGATCTGAGGGCATTTTGTGTTTCTACAGAAAGATAAGGCAGCCAAGGCAAACACAGCTGCTTCCAAGGCGAACTGGAAACAGAGATCTGGCTCTGTGATAGGCAAATACTTGGACAGCAGAGGGATTCTTAGGAGGTAAGTCATCCCTGATTTCTTCATTCATTATGTGTTCCTTTGTCTTGCACCCATCGGCTCTCAAGAAGTGGCCCCGGATGGGGAAGCCCAGAGTCATTTGCACTCACTCCCCTTGAATCTTGGAGGACACGTTCCTTTCTGTTCTGACATCCAAGTGGGAGGAGGACTGTGCAGGGCAGGTCCCTGGGACAGGACATGGTCTTCTAGTGTGTGTCTGCAGATAGGAACTGAAGAGGTGCTGTAGATCAGCAGAGGAGAGACAGAGAGAGGGGATGAAAAGGGTCAAGGGAGAGAGGTGGAGCGTGGCTGGAAGATACTCTCTGTTGGGCAGAATGGATGCACCTGGTTTTTCAGGGACATGACTGTTTGGGCTCTGAAGGGTAATTGAAGTGTGGGATGGCGTCTCCAATAGTTGAGCTGCTTTACAAACAGGAATGGGGCCTGTGCTTGACAGATTTCTCTCAGTGCTTCACATTTAATTACCTCAAAGATAACATTTTTTTTGTTTCGATTAGACAGCACAGTAATCGAATTTGAGTCCCCAGAGGAGTGGCTCATCGCCCATTGAAAGAGACAAGCCAGTCCTCCACCTTCTTTTCCTTTTTGGCATGTGTCCCATCCACATAGATGGCCACAGAAAGGTAAAGGCAACCAGACCCCTAAGAATCAAAGCCAGGGAGAAAGTGCATGAATTTGCTCATCCAGGAGACCCTGAGGACAGCAAGCATGAAATACACAATACAAAAAAGGGAAGTGACTCTGGAGATGTTGATGAGCTCATTGGTCAAGTCTTTGGACCCAATCGTCCTGAACTCTTTCTCTAAATAGCTCAACAGAGGGGCACCTGGGTGGCTCAGTTTGTTGAGCATCCGACTCTTGATTTCAGTTTAGGTCATGATCTTGGGGTCCTGAGATCGAGCCCCGTGTCAGGTCCCACACTCAGCACAGTGTCTGCTTGTCCGTCTCACTCAGCTCTTCCCCCTGCTTTCTCTCTCTTTCTCTTTCTCAAATAAATAAATAAATAAATAAATAAATAAAATCTTTAAAAAAAAATAAATAGCTCAACAGAGGGATACAATCTGGGATCCAAGTTTCTGCAATAATAGTTGGCCTGTTGGTTGCTCAGCACTGAATATATTCATTCAACAAACATTCACTGATTGCTTAATCTGTACCAGATATTCTTTTGAGTTCTGTGATGTCTCCAAAAATAAATTAAACACGAGTCCATTGTTGAGTGCCTACTATGTGCAAGATATTTTGCTATGTGCTAGGTATACAGTGGTGAGCAAAAGAGACCCTTTCGTAGAGCTTAGGGTGGAGGAAAGGAAACAGACAATAAGCAGGTAAGTAACAAATCGCACACCCTGAATTCCAGGACAGGCTTTGGCAGAAGCCACTGCTCTCTGCTGCTCATATGTAGCCTTTGATGGCAAAACCAAAAATAAATTTAGTCGTGCTAAGCTGAGGATTTTAGAGGATGTCAACAATGCTTGAGTATTTCCCAAATCAAAAGCTTTTTCCAAGAAATACTTCATTTTAGGGCTGTTTCAGTGGCCATTTCTTTTTTCTGGTTGCAAGGCCTTTCAAGAAACATGCTGTGTATGTATGTGCACACTTGTTTGCATGGGCACGCACGCATGCACTCACGTTTGTAAGCAGAGTGAAAGTGGATGGAATACTAATTGTGTTCCAAAGTGGATAAGCAGTCCGTAGGCTTGTTAGACTGTAGAAGAAATTTGTTGGAAGGAAGACAGTCAGCTTCTATTCAAAACTATGATTTTATAAATAAGTGGGAAGGTCCCTGAATTGCTACAGAATTCTTTATTTTGTATCAAGGGACCCAAATTAAGTCACCATTTTTGTGAGCACTCTATCTTAATTTATCTTTCGGAGTTGCACCTAACTTCAGAACAATAATACATGCAGTTTTTTTTTCCTTTCCCTTCCTATTATTGGTCCTTAGGAAGAATAAATAGTATAAGCCCCGGGGACACAATGAAGGGAGCTTCACTGTTCTGCATATTCTGTGACCTTCGCCTACCTTCTTTCTCCTTTGGCCCTGTCACCTCCTCACCTAATTTGCATTCCATTCTCCTTTCTAATCCTTGCATGTGTGTGTGCATGTGTGTTTCATTTTGGGACTCAAGGTTCTCCCTGTCAGACTTCCATTTAAAACCCTTCTCGGCTTTAATTGTTCCCAGAGATCTGAACTCGTGTGCCAGGAAGGGTCTATGAGGTCTTTGCTCGAAAACCTTCTGAGAATACATTGGCTCACGTCTGGTTGCCCAGTTCCCTCCACCTCCTTCTGCTTTTCCTTGTTCTTGATGCTCAGATGCTTCTGGAAGCAAATATACACATAGGCCTCTGAGGCCACTAACTCCTGACGCTGACTGGCAGGGATATTGAAAGAGAAAGAGAAAGGTAGGAAAGGCAGGTAGAGGTGCCCTGCCTGGCTTCCTTGCAACCCCAAGCCCATCCACAAATGGGCAGCTGCTTCTGAGCCAGTGGTGGGGCTCCTCCCAGAGCAGCAGTCCCCCCTCACTCACTTTGCTGAGGGCTGTTTTGTGAACGCATCTGTTTTTATGCTTTGTCTTATTAGGAAGGTAGGCAGGACACATTGTATGGTGAGGAAATTGAAGGCTGGAAGAG
>NC_138373.1:69913343-69932302 GCF_054177405.1 Leptonychotes weddellii | reverse complement strand
CTCTTTTTCTTCCCTACCCCGAAATAGCCAGTCAGAGGAGGAAGAAGATGTGTTTGTCCTCCCACGGAGGAGAAGCTCCCTAGGCCTGAGTGGATATCCCCTTCCAGAAGAGGAGCCAGGGGCTGAAGGTCCACTCCCCCGGGTACTCCGCAGAATCATCTCCATTGAAGAAGACCCCCTGCCCCAGCTCCTGGATGGCAGCTTTGAGCAGCCATTGAGCAAATGCCCAGAAGAGGAGGAGGTTGCCCAGCAGAGGGTGGAAGGACAAAGCCAGCAGGCCAGACCCTTGGAACCCATGCCTGCATCTCCCCGAGGACAGCCTGTTGGAAAAGAAGACTTGTCTAAGGTAAGGACACATCCTATGTTGGCTTGTAGATGTCACTTTTATACCTGTCCCTTGCATTTGAACCCAAGAACCCCAAAGGCAGCTCAGGAAGTCAGATGTGGCTGGTCTCATGAATCACCCTATTTGTGTCCTTCAGATACCAGCTTGCCCTTTTGAACTGAGTGTCACTAGGGAGGCTCGGGGGTCCTGGAAAATTCTCTTTATAACTTCTGTGGTTTGCCCCTATGTTCTCTTTTCTGATTCAGATTCAAAAGCATTTAAAAAGTGGCTACTTTAGACAGACATCTTGTTTGGCTTTTAGCATAAGCTATCACATACTTTTAAAATTGCACGTCTTCTCTTATATTTTGTAACTGTTCTCAGCAAGGCCAATCATTGCTTTGTAAAGTTTGTGTAATCATCCCAGTCGGCTAATCATCCTTTCATTCCCAAATGCCCTGCCTAGTCCTCCCTTCAGGGTGCTTCTCCTCTCCCTCACCCCTCCTGCACTCCCAACCAGGGCTTCCTGCTCAATGCTGCAGGAAAAGGAGGCCATAGTAACCATCTTCCTCTGGTCCGTGGTGATGATGTTCCTCACCTTGTTTGTGACCCACGCCCAGAAATAGACTCCTCCAGCACTTCACCTCCCACTGGACCTTGTGAAAGGCTACAGAAATGCCCATGACAGTGTGAAAGAGACTCCTCCCTATACGCTGGGGCGGCCCTGTAGGACTGAGCCCTTCCTTGCCACTTGAGCATTTCCAAATGGCCGTATTAGCATGTGTGCCAGGAAAACTTTCCAACCACTGCAGGGACTCCTTGGCATCGGTTGTCATTCCTGGGCCTGGGTTAAGATGCCTCATGTCCCTTCTCCGAAGGGCCTTGGGCCAGCAGGCGAGTGAGAGCTGGATGGCACCAGTGGTCGATAGCGACCCCTCCCTCCTCCATGCCCTTCCACACCCCCTTCAGCACAGACCTGCACCTGCGGGCAGGGGGCACACTGGGGTTTTAAATACCCATGCTCTGCTCCCAAATGTAAAAGTGTCAAGAGGTCAGTAGGAGATGGGGTAAAGGGAGGAATGAAGCATCCAGGTGTGCTGGCCCATGTGAGCTGATGGGGTGCGTCAGCAGTGTCTTCTCCCCTGTGGCAGATGGGGAAGTAGAGGCCCAGAGGGGATAGACCTGGTCTGGCCCCCCAGGGACTTGAGCCCGGCCTGCTCGCCGTGTGCTCTCATGTGGGTGCTAACTCCACCACATGTGCTACCAAGTAGCCTGGGACAGAAGCTGCTGCAGACAGGAAGTGTGCTCTCGGAGAATCATGGGGAAGCTTTACCAGAGGGTCTGCCCTTTGGAAGAGTGCTGTGAGGCAGGCCCTCCTATGCAAGGCTGCTGAGGCATCAATCCATCCGGCCTTTCTGGAAAGTAGTCTGATAACAAGAATCAAGAATTTAGAAATTCCACATCCTTTGAACCAGCACTTCTACTCCTAGCAATCCTTCCTAATAACCAAGTTCAGACAAAGATTTAACTCAGAAATGGTTATGTATATTAGCAAACACTTGAAAACATTCAATAGAATATTATAGCACTATTAAAAATCACATTTTCAAGGGGCGCCTGGGTGGCTCCGTCAGTTGAGCTTCTGCTTTCAGCTCAGGTCATGATCCCATGGTCCTGGGATTGAGCCCCATGTCCAGCTCCATGCTCAGCAGGTGGTCGGCTTGTTCCTCTCCCTCTGCCCCTCCCCCCGATCGTGCTCGCGTGTGTGCAGGCACGTTCTCTCTAATAAAGAAATAAAATCTAAAAAAAAATCACATTTTCAAGAAACTTTAGTGACTTGGAGAAATACTTATAATTTAATAATATATGAGAAAGAATAAAATTGTATATAATATTCCAGATCTCTTTAAATAAAACATGTATTCATTCATCTACATAGAAAAAAGCCTAGAAGACATGCATCAAAATATGAATAGTGACCACTTCTGGTTGGCAAGGTAGATTATGAATAATTATTATTTTCTTCTCTACTTTTCTGTTTTTCCTAATTTTAAAAATTAGCATGTATTACTTTTATTTTTTTAAAGCTTAATTAAAAAAAAAAAAGTGGCAGGACAGAGAATGAGAACAGATCTTACTCCAGCCCCCTCCCTGCAATCTGGCTGACACACTGTGGATTGTCCCCCAGAGGGAACACAGGTTATATGAGTGAACATGAGTCGGGGTTCGCTGCACCTGTGAGGTGGGGCCTGCCCAGAGCTGGACCATCAGTGTGTTGATCTTTGGCCTGCAAAAAAACCCCTGCTCTTCCTAGAACAGGGCCAGGACTGCCTCAGCAGCCAAAACCGTCTTCTCCTGCTCTGGGTTTCTTATTGCCCACCTGGAGACATGCCTAGGGATACACGGATTGCCGCACTGAGCTTTAGTCGCAAACAAATGACAGCTGGAGGCAGAGGCTGAGCAGGGACCAGCAGTCAATGCCCTTATGCATTATAAAAATAAAGAAAATGGGGCAGAGGGCATAGTTTATGAGTACGGGTTTTTTAAGTTTAGTCTAAACTCCTGTAATTGACCTTGAATTCCCTCCTAAGTACTGCATGGAATTGATTTCTCCCCAAAAGGCTGTTGATGGCTTTTCTCTGAGACTCAAGTACTGCTAATATCTGCTGCCACTCCATTATAGTATTTGCTCAGTGAGAGGAGCTAATTCCCCCAAATCCGCTTCTAAATAGATTCAAAAGAGCTTCCTTGTTTGGCCAGGCAGGGCTGGGCTGGGCCTGGAGGCAGGATTTGGCCAAGCAAACAAGCAGCTCATGGGAAGGAATGATCATGCAGCCGAGAGGACTCTGTGCCCGAAGGCAGCTCCTTACTCGGCTGCCCTGGCTGTCCTTGAGCATGTTCATCCCCCATTGGGCTTTAGGGTCCCAGACTAACTCAGGGGCAGATCTGCTCCCAGTCCGTGCGGGCTGGGCCAAGAAGAAGGAGCGCACGGGTGGTTGACTCTGGAAAGCTCCGCCCAGTGGTCTGGCCGGGCCGATTTCCCAACCTACTGAGTGGAGCCCGTTTCCCAGGCAGATGGGGTCCTAACCGGAAGCTGATGAGACGGAAGGATGAGCACTGTGCAGGGAGGCAAGTAAGAGCGTCCTCCATTCAGTCCAGGCTTTCAGTGCTAGGGCAGACATAAAGGCCCCCTCGCCCACCCTGGGCCTTCTCTGCCCCTGTGATATACCTATGCCTTCTTCTATCTCTCCTTGCCCCTGCAAACATCCCACCCGTCCTTCCCCCGGACAGAGAATCTCTGCCTCCTCTTTAAGCCCCGGCTCACGGTGTCCTCCCCTGTGGACCCTGGACTCCCCGTCCATGCTCCCGGAGCACTTGGAAGCATGTGTTGTAATTATTTGTTTATATGGCTGCCTCTTCCGTCCTCGGTCAGCTGGGCCTGCCTCCTCGTCCCTGTGTCTTCTGCCCACGGTCACAGCACAGTAGGCAGACAACAAATGGTTGAATGAGTGTCTCTCTTCCCTCCTGCTGATGCTAGAAGGAGCCCTTATGCCCAGGGCCCAAAGCTACTTGCATCCCGGACTGGAGTGCCCCCCCTCGTGCTGGTCTGGAGGCCAGGTCCCCACCTTCGCCTGGACCCTGTAGGGACTGGTTGAGGGACAGGTTGTAGCAGGAGGAGGGGCCAGTGGCCATGCCAGTCTGTCTGCCGTCCACAGGAGGAAGCCCCTCCCTCCAGCCCAGACCGTCTCTTCAAAATCGTGCTAGTGGGCAACTCCGCCGTGGGGAAGACTTCCTTCCTGAGGAGGTTCTGTGAGGAGCGGTTTGCCCCCGGCTTGGCAGCCACTGTGGGTGAGTTCTCGGGCCCCCCGCTCCGGGGAGGGTAGGGAGTGAGAAGTGGGCCTAGGAAGGGACTGGGGGCCCGGTGGGAGTGGCCGTGGGGCCTGGCTGGTAGGGGGCCCTGCCGGTTTATTCCCCAGTGAGGCCAAAGGAGCAAGGTCAAGTCCCCCTCCTGCACAGTGCCAGCCACGAAGCTCGTTCCACTGAACGCTTCCTTTGTCCAGCCCGAGGGGAGCTGCAGCTGACAAAGGTGGGCTTTGGGCCCCATGTTTCCCTCTGAGCCCGTCTCTTTTTTATTGTTTTTTCTCCATTTTCATCAGGGCCCTGAGTCTTCAGGCTCCTCCTGAGGTGTGCACCCCAACACTGCAACCCCTGCCTCCCCCACGGGCCAGCAGCTTCCTGCCCTGCCCCTCCCCGTGTGTGTGCGCGCGCGCGTGCATGTGTGTGCGTGTGTGTGTGTGTGTGTGTGTGTAGAGGGTGCGGTGGAGGACAGCGCTCTGGGTGACTCCTTTTACCATCACATCTTACCCGTTCTGCATCCCAGGCCTGCTGGGGGACAGCTGGATTTCATCGTGGATGCTCATTAGGCTCAGCTATTAATGGATGATCATGGCTTAATGTGTTCCCACACTTGAGTAATATTTTATTCAGAGAGAGGCCTTTGTTCCCTTCACCCAAAGTTGCTCATTGCATTGGAAGATGTGGCAAGACCCAAGGGCATATTGACCTTTTAGCTTCTACCTTTTGCTTGAATCACTCAAGCACAAAATAAATCCCCTGAGAGACTGCTATGTACCCTTCAGCCGTAGTGATAAGGCAGCTGTATTTGAAAATATATTGATGTGATCTGCATATTTACCATGGGCTTTTGTATTCATCATTTCAATCTATCTTTGCACAACCCTGGGGGAAAGTACTCTTACCAGCCCAGTAGACAGATCAGGAAACCGAGGCCCAGAGAGGTTAAGAGGCTTATCCACATTCCCTCAGCTGGTTTAGTGCTGATATTGGCCCCTCACATGCCCCTTCTATACCATTCCACATACTGAGTTGTGTGTGCTCAGCACCCAGCAAGGGGTGAGGACACTTGCCCACCCTAAGAGGTGGGCACGGATTGGTACAGGCAGGGGAGGCTGCTGAGGTTCAGAGGGACATCAGGAGTCCTAGATCTTCATCTCAGCTCTGCCACTGATCAGCTGTGTGACCTTAGGAGGACATGTTCCCCCTGGGGCTTCAAGTTTCTCCTCCTGGAGGATTTGAACCAGGTCACCCAAGATGGCTTCCAAGCCTGGTTCTCTGTCCAGACCATTTTTGACCTTCAGCTATCTGACAAGCTGGCTCTATAAGACAAACTCTCCCTGCTCCAGAACCCTGCCTGGGGAGGTTCCGTATTCTTCCCCTTCCTTCCAAATTTGCTCCTGCAGATGGGTCTCTTCCCCCATGCTTCAGGCATCCCATTCTTACTGTTGGGTCTTTTCCTATGCTGTTATCATCTGGAACATTCTCCTGTCCCCTCCCTTCTGTCTCATTCCACCCAAAGACTGAGAGCATCCCCAGATGAAGAATCAGGTCCCTGACAGGAAGAAGGGCAGAGCTTGTGACCCAAGCCTGGAGAAGCCTGGCCTCACTGGCCTTGTGTGAGCCCAGTGTCCTGCAGGAAGCAATGGCTGCAGGAGGAGGACTCACCTTCCCAGGGGCGTTCCGTGGGGTAGGCCCCCACAAGTCAGGGCTTCAGCACAGGTTCGTGGGAGACGGGGGTGCATGCCAGGCCCTCGGCCCTCAGAGGCACCCCTCTGAGCAAGGTGCACAGTGTGTCAATGAAATCCCTGTCAATGAAATCAGGGAATCGGGGGCCGTTTACGTTTCCAATTTTTGTGCCCCTGAGCTGGAAGCCTCTGAAAAAGGAAAAATCAGGCTAATTTGCACTTCCCAGGAGACCAATTATGGAAACACCTACAATTTAGGAAGGGAAAAATATCAAAGCTTCCAAATCAGGAATGCCCTTCATCATACTGCGCAGAACATGCTGGAACAGCAGCTGAAATTAGTCTCCCTGCCACACAACGTGCGTTGTTCTGGTACGCATGTCAGTAACAGATGTCACACCAGCCGCCAGAAAGATGCTCCCTTTAAAGAGACAGAAAAGCCACCGAATCCTGCTCTGGCCCTAGAGCCCCTCAGGGGCTTTGGACCCTCAGCCCCCCTAGCCTGGGGCTCGGGCCACCCGCCACCAAAGGGGACTTCAGGTCTCCCACTCCCTCATATGGATGTGATCCATCCTGGACTCTTGGCTTGTGCACAAGGTAAATGCTACAATACAACAGCGTGACTTGGGGGCCCTGCCCACGCCTCCTTAGGACCAGCTGACTCCTTCAAAGGCAAGGGCTTGAGCCCCGTGGGTGTCCTGGAGATGTCAAGTGATGGTTTCTGTAGAACGTCGGAGCTCATTTTGTACATGACAAGACTGATTAATAGAAGCTAAAGCTCCCTGGAAACCGGGACTCCGAGGCCTATGCTCCTTCCACTGCCCCACATTGGTTCACATCCCCCTGCCGTAAGTCACAGGCCACCGCCCAAGGTGTTTCTTCCAGAAGTTTTTTCCCAACAGAATGCACTCCAGTCTGCTTTCTATCCCACTCCGCATCTCTACAGAGAAATCCCTAGAGTTTTTCTCTACGACAACTTTCAGGCCCTCCCCCTCCCAAATCCCCCCTACTCTAAATGATGTCTTGAGCCTGTCTTGTCCAGAAGTGAACATCGCCTTTCCTGGAGTCCATCAGCCCAGCTGTATCCCACACCATCCCCTAACAAGATACGACACAATTCTCAGTGCCGGGGACCCCTGACGTCCAGCTGTCATTCAGGAATCAGTTAGGTTGCAAGTTGGAGGTCACTGCCATGTGTTTATTGAATGCTACAGCTGAACTTCAAGATTATGAACATCTGACCTATCCCTCTACACCGTCCATCACCCCTCATTTGTAGGTGAGGAGTGAAGACACCCCAAAATGACGTAATATCATCAAGATCGCATAGCTGGTCAGAGGCAGAACTGAGACTGGACATAGCATGGGTTGCCCAGCTCCTGAAATGTTAGAACTGTCTGTGGTCTTAGAAACCAGTTTATTCCAGGCTCTCTGGTCCCACGTCATTGTGTGTTGCCTGCTCTGTTGGATTCGGACTCCTTGTGTCTCCTGCCACCGCCCCCAGGCTCTCCCTGTGGGCTTCTCAGTTTCCTGGGCCTGTCTGAGGTTTGCAGAGATGAGTACATCGTGTACCCAGCTGAGACTCTCAGCAAGCTCACCACGGCACAGAACCCATTTTGCCAGTACTCCTGCCCCCTGCAAGACAAGCTCCGTGTCCTCCAGCAAGTACTTAGCCAATGAGAGCAGAACCATGACCGTAGCCAAGACCCAGCCGCCCCAAACAGCACCACCTGCCCCTCCGCCTGCTTGCCTTTCCACTCAGGAGAGGGCTCTGTCCTCAGGGGCTTTGGACCCTCAGCCTGCTTTCAGATCAGGCCCTGAAGGTGTGTCAACCATGGTCGGCTTTCTGCTGAGTTGTTATCACAAAGCAGGCAGCTCCTTCAGTCCCCCAGAGCAGAGACTGGGGAAGCCCTTGCACTTCTCGCTAAGAAGAAAACTCACTCCCAGATTCAGCCCAGCCAGTCATAATCCGTTTTTCTGGGAGCACTGAGCCCTGAGCCTCCTGGGCGAAATGAGGCTGCCAGGTGTCCCTGTGTACAGGGCACTGCTACAGAAAGAATGAGCCTCAGGGCTGGGCTTGCAACTTGCTGCCCAGCGTGGGCAAGACACCCCGTCACTGGGCATGCGTGTGTGTGCGTGTGTGTGCGTGTGTGCATGTGCGCGTGTGTGTATGGATGTGCGTGCACATGCATGCCCCTGCAGGTGTGCAGATAACAACCCTCACGTGGATGTCACAGGAGCACTGTGACGGTAGAGAGATGGCACAGGAAACCTAGAAATATCAAGCATTCTACCAACTGGACAAATCGCTCTTTTGCTCTTCCAGATGCACCAATGCACTCCCCTCTTGGCCTCACCTGTGAAGCAGAGGGCTTCTAGAGCCCCTGCTGGTCTGACATTCTAGGAGTGGAGGACTCTCCCGCCTTCCTGCCACTCCTGGGCCCCTAGTGCACTAGGGCCTTGCCTGGAGACCGTGGCTGGGATGACCTTTCCGATTTACTGCCTCTCTGTCGTCTCTTTTGTCTCTCTCTGGCCAAGCTTCTGTTGCTGTCCCTTACTGAGCCTCCCATGGCAGTCACATAGGATGTCCCAGCTCCTTCGCCCTGGGCCTTTTTGAAGGTGGCAGGGGATGCCCTCTAGTTCCCAGATCAGACACCATGAGGGGGAAAGACTTTTTGAAAAGTGTTAAACATTTGTGAACATTCTTACATGATGTAGGAAAGAGGAATATGTTCTCAGAGAAACTGCATTGAGGTCCTTTTCTCCGAGGGCCACGGTGGGGTACAGTTCTTGTCCCTCTGGACCAAGACTCTGGGTAGGGTCGAGGCCGCAGAGAGATGATTTTGACTGGCCCAGGGGCTAGGATTAGGAGCTCTAAGCCCATCTCAAGGGTGAATGCTGCTTTTGACTCCCTCCCTTACCCCTTCTCTTCTCTTCTGACCTTCCCTCTACCTGCCACCCCTCCCCCACTTCCCCACATCCTTTGCATTGGCAGATGGAAGTCTGAAAGTATGATCAATCCCCCACCCCACCCCCTGGGGATATTTGAATTTTGTTAGGGGAACTTTGAAAAGGATTTTAGGGAGTAGGGGGAGAAAGAAATAGGAGGACTGTCTCCTCCTCCATTTTTGCAATGAGGGAGTAAATTGGTGAAAAATAACAATTTTCGTTGCCTTGGTATATCGTTTCTACGTATGTGATCTCATTTGACCCTTATTATAGAATCCCTAAAGAGGGTGTGGATTACATTACAGTGAGGAACCTACGGTTCAGAGAGTTTAAGTGATTTGATCCACAGCCCACAGCGGCTAAGTGGCAGACACAGGACCAGAACTCAGGCTCCCTGGGGCTGGGGGGAACCTGCACAGGGAAGCTGTTGCCCCTGGCCTCACATGCTTCAGGACATGTTGGGGGTCGTTTTCTGATCCGGAAGTGATAGGCTCATTCCACCTTGCAGGCATCGACTATCGGGTGAAGATGGTGAGCGTGGACGACTCGTCCGTGGCGCTGCAGCTGTGGGACACGGCGGGGCAGGAGAGGTGAGGAGCACCCCTGGCCAAACCCTGCCTCCTCCACCGGCCACCGAGAGGGCTGCAGGTGCGGGCTGCGGGGGGAGCCATGCAGCCCCTGACGTGTGGTCCTCGGTGGCAGGTATCGCTGCATCACTCAGCAGTTCTTCAGGAAGGCCGATGGTGTCATCGTCATGTACGATGTCACCGCCAGACAGTCGTTCCTGTCGGTCCGGCAGTGGCTGAGCAGCGTGGAGGTGAGCTGGTGACCTTCCTAGGAGCGCTGACGCTGACTCCTGCCTCCCCCTTGTCCCTGCCCATCTCCTGCCCGGCCCTCTGCTCTTCCAAAACCTGATTCAGAGCCCGCCTTCTCCAGGCGTGCATATGGCCATTCACCCAAGCCCAGCCCTCGGTACTGGGGATGAACGAGACTGACACAGTCCCTGCCCTCATGAAGGTGGGACTTGAAAAACAGATCACGCCCATAACTGTGTCATTACAATTGCCATAAGTGCCTCAAGTGAATGGGCTGGATTGGGGGAGGGCTCAGAATGGAGAGAAACCGGTGTTTAAACTGAGCCCCACCCATGTTCTTCCTCCTTTTTGCCCCTCTGTGTTGTTCTGGCTCCCGTGGGCCCAGCTATGCCCAGCCCAGGAGTGGCTCCACACAGTGTCTTGGGGCCTCTGTCACAACCCTTCTCAAGAGGGGAGGTTGATCTACAATGTGAGCGCCCCCGGCTCACCCCAAAGTCACCCTGGGCAGGACCCACAGGCAACAGCCCTCTTCTTTGAATTCTGGATTAACTGTAAGACTCAACTCTCTTGATTTATACTTGCAATAAGTTGTTGCGTAAGTGCTTTGTACTTTCTGACCATCTGCATCAGATGCAGCCTTCTCAAGGCCAAGGTCAGGGCGGACAAGGCACGGATTTATTTGACAGGGCCTCAGCGAGTCTTTTTTTTTTTTTTTTTTTGGTGCTTTAAAAAACGCTATTGCTTTATTCAGCGGAGTCTTTTAACAAAACCATCAGCTAGGATGCCCCACCTCCTTCCACCTGCAGGATCCATGTGTTGTTCATGTATTTGTCTAAAGCACTGCTAGGCACTGTTCTAGGTTCTGGAAATCATAGCAGCAGATAAAAGACAAGGTTCCTGTCCTCGTGGAGTTTACTTTCAACCTGCTGCTCAAGCCCCTAAGACCTGGCATAGCCCTCACCTACTCACCACACTGTGACACTGCTGTGAAGGACACAGCTGCCAACCCAGCTCCCTGCCTCTGGGTCTCCTGAGAACTGACACTGTGTAACAGGCGCTTGGCATGGGCCCCACAGAACTAGCGCTCAACAGATGTGGGAGGAGAGAATGGATACCATATCGTTGGGCAGGCAGAATCCTGGAGTTGTTCATTTCTTCATCCTTTTGGCCCTAAGATCTGTGATTCCTCCCACCAAAATCTGTTTCTCTTAGAGTTTAGATTGGCTGGGCCACTCCTTTCTCTGCTGTGAATCCACATCCCTCTCATTTCCAGGAAAAAAGAAGGAACAAGAGTGGAAACCAGATTCAAAGGTTTCTCTGAAATTTGCTTCATACAAATTATTTCTCGAAATGATCGGGCTTGAGAAATTTACAGTAGAGAAAATGTTAAGTTTTGACATATGGTGAATGGCTCTACTCCGAGCTAATAATGGAGGCAAATGGGATGGGTAATCTGGAAGCAATTCCTGTTTAAACTTTGGAATTTATGACATGATTTTTTTTTTTTTTTGATAGTGTGGCAGATTTATCTTCCTCACAGAAATTAAGCACCAGGAGAGACATGAGGGATTATCTAATCTGATGGTTCTCAAACTTTCTTCCTGGGAACCCTGGGGACATGAGGACTTCCCCCAGGCACTGGGGAGGGCTCATCCCCCAGATCATTCAGCGCCACCTCTGCTTCATTCAATTTTCTCTATTGGAAGTCCAGGCACAATTTTGCTAGACAGGAGGGCTTCCCTGTGAAAAATCACTGATCTAAAACAGCCATCTCATTCTCAAAGGAAGAAATGGAGGCTATGACGTCTGCACCACCCAGTCTCTTCCCAGCTAAGCCCATGTCGTTGTCCCCTGATATCGACATCTTGAGACAGACAGGAGCAGGCAGAGGCAGTTCGAGTAGTCTGGGATGAGTAGGGATGGATAGAGGAGGCAAACTTGCAGAACTGTGCTCTCTGCCTTCAGTAGGGGCTGTCGCTTCTGAGGCCCCGGTTTTGCACCCAGAGCCCGGGATCTGGCTGGAGAGGCGGAATATCAGGTTGAATTTGGCAGCGGCGGCGGTGAGGCAAAGACAGCCGAGGGTCACCGTTGCAGCTGGAAACACGAGTTCGGTCATTCTCCGGAAAACCGTGCCAAGCCCCGGATGTCTGGTGTGTGCCCAAATGGGCTGAAAAGCATTGTCAGCACGTACCCAGCAAGAGTCCCCAGGGAAACCCTAGTGCCTCGATGGCCCAGGGAAGCCACACGGAAATGCACTTAACTCAGAATTCTCCAGGTGAGGGTGGGGCTTTCCTCTATAATTTGGAGTTTGAATGTTCCTTCTTGAGAGTAGCAGCAGAAGGTACAGGTAAACTCTAAATGGGGCTGCCAAACCTGGATAATCAGGATTCACCTGTGGTGCTTTCAAACAAAACAGATGCCAGGCCTTCTCCCCCAGATAGAATGATTCAGAGCCTGGAAATACAATTAAGAAAAAGAAAAAAGCAACAGTTCCCCAAGTGATTTTGATTCTCAGTTGCCATGATTCCAAGCCTGAAAAGTGCTTCTCAAAGTTCAATATGCATAGGAATCTCCTGGGGAACCTTGCTAAAATACGGAATTTGACTCAGCAGGTTCAGAATCTTGGATAGGCCCCGAGGTTCTGCATTTTCTAACAAGTTCTCCAGCGAGGCCAATGCGGCCAGGCCGGGGACCACACTTTGAGAAGCAAGGCCCTGAATCACTTTCAAAGATGTCTGTGTTCCTTCCACAAGAATCCGCCAGACCCACCTGTCTGGCGCGGGCGAGGCACTCTGGGGGAGTCGGTGTGGGGACCCAGTCCAGTGGCCCCAGGGGATTGCAGACAAGTGCGGGGGGCGGGCAGCGGTTGTGTGAACCTGTGAACAAGTGTCAGATGGCGGAGTGTGTCGAAGGTGTGGAACAGTGGGTTCGTGAATGCAATTATTCTCAAGATTCTTGAAAAGCTAAAGTCATTCTGCCTTGGCAACCAGCAATCAGAGGTGTCAGGTGACAGATTAAAACCTGACACCTAATTTGATCAGAGGGAACTGAAAATAATAAGTACTTTGTATTTGTGGAGCACCTTATTTTTCCATGGAGCTCCAAGCACTTTGCCAACTGCCTCACTCGGAGAAGGGAGGGTGGAGGGGAGCTTTAATAACAGGCTTCACGTTCTGAAGCCTTATTATTAAGTGAATGCTGGCCAGCTGTTGGCATCGCCCCTTCCTCCCGCAACCTGAAAAGCAGTGCAAGAAGAAAGGGCTTAAATTGACCCAGATTATATGTGGCAAAGACTCACTCTTGGAAGAGGTTGTGTATGGGGGGGAGTAGATGCTTGGTGGGGCCGGGGGGCGCTATGGAGTCCCGTGAAAAGGAAGTTCTTACCATCCTAGCTCAGCACTTCCTGGCCGTGAAACTGGCCAGTCACCCGATGACAGACTGGACCAGAATCTCTGACGGGTTCCTCCTGGCCCCCGCATTCTTACGGCGTATGGCATTTGATCCTCTGGAGGGGGGAGGGGTCCATGGTGGAGCAGGAGTGTGCGCAGATGAGAGGACCCTAGAGGATCCTTCCAGTCCCGACGGAACCAAAATCCTTTGGCGCAAGAGACCTAACACACACCTGCGCAGCTTTATGAGTTGGGAGAGCCCGGCCCCCATGGCTGGCCCCCTGCCCCACCCTCCCTCATTCCCCCCATCCCTAGGCAGCTCTACCTTGCCCACAGGCCTGCTGCAGGAGAGGCCCAAGCACACACTGTGCTGATTCTCCTGTCATTTTACATTCCCTGTGTACCTTATAGCACATCAAAGCAGGTAGCCATTCCTGCCACCTCAGTTTCCCCAGCCCTCCCCTACCTCCTTCTCATCTCTGCTGGGTAGAACTGGTTTAACCAGTCTAATCTAGAGAAGAAACTGGTTGGGCTCTCAGGGTCCCGTGTTTAGACCATGGGACAATCTGGACATCTGGAGACTTTGGGGCCTGTATCAGTTAGGGAAAATCGGCTTTGGTACAAGCTTGAACGGGCTGGTATTTTCCCCGAATCCAGTTTGTGGGTCCCCAGTGTCTGCAGTCCTGGCATGTTGAACTTCCTGCTTCAATCTTTTGTCACTCTGAAGGCCCCGTATTGTTAGGTCTGTAAGTCAAGGAAGTGGAAAATGACGGGGTCATGAAACCAACAGGAGCAGCGACCCGAACTGGGAAAAAACTTGGAGATTAATTTAATGCAGCCTCTTATTTTATAGATGAAAAGTCCTGCGATCCAGAGAGAGGAAGTGACTTGTCCAAAAGTCCCCACAGCTTGCCAGACGCCCAGCCAGAACTAGAGTCTAGTTCTAGCCACTGTGTTATGCTGCATTATGCATTATGTGACAAGAACATCACATGGTCCATGGGCGAAATCTGCTTCTGAAAAATAGGTGTTCATTTCTTTTTCAGTCCTTCCCATTTCCGCCTCAAAGCAGAACACTTCGTTAGCTCAGAGGGGCCCGGCGCACTTTCCTCTCCCTTTGTGGACCACTAGCTAATTCTCATTCTGTGATCTTTGTTGCTGGAGGCAATGCACAGCACAGAGCAAAAAATAGCAGTTTGATTTTTTCCCCCATGTTCCAAGTTGAGCTTGAAGTGCTGGCAGTTTAAAACGAACTACACAAATAAATCTTGTTTTGACTCATAGTCCAGGGGGTGGATAAATATGGAAACCCCCAAGATATAATTTTGCAGTTATTTTTTTCTTAGCATAACTACATGCCTTAATGTGCTGAGAAATTTTTTGTTCTGGCTCCAGAGAAATAGCAGCACTATCCTGGCTAAGTGCTTTTTCTTGCCTCCCAGCAAATGGATATTAACACACACACACACACACACACACAAACTACAGCCAACCAAACCCAACAGCTGCACGTTCTGAGCTGAATGCCAGTCCTCTGCTCCAAGTTGACAGCTCATGTTATTTAAAGTCAGAGGTGGGTAATCTTTTGAATTTCAACACGTCTGTCTTCCAACAAGCTCAAGTTCAAAGAAAGGCAACTAAAATGGTTGGAGGTATGGAGAGGCTTCTGGGCCGGTGTCAGCGGATAGGAACCAGCTGTGTAGGTCCATCTCATAGCTCACAGAATACAGTCTGTGAAAAGGAGTGGGTCCCACACACACAGAGGTCATGTGCCCGGCTAAACAGCTTCGATTCCTTCCTCTGACCTGCCATGCCTACGGAGTTCTACCAGCATCTATAGAAATGTCACCAGAGGTGGGGGTGGACCTTAGACTTGTTTGCCAAAGGAGGTGCGCTTTAGACTTTTAAAAGGAAGCGTTGCTTCATCTGGTGGGTCATGATGAGCCTCTTTGTGCCAAGCAGTATACAGGCTGGGTACCTGAAAGGTGTAAGGTTTGGGCAGAGAGCTGAAAACTTGAGGTTAAAGTCAGAGAGGGCCATGAGACAACTACCCCAGCCCCAGTCCTCCCCATGGCCCTGTGTCAGAGCCTGGTGTTGGGCCAGGGTGCTGATGACTGACTCCCATGATGGATGGCACACTCTCTGGCCTTGTATGTGTGCTCACTTATTTTTGCCATATCTTTGGAGATGCGCCTAATTCTTTATCAGAGGCAGGCCAGGGCCCATAGAGGGGAAGGGAGTTGTCCACAGTATTTGCATAAGAGAGGAACAATGTGAAGAACAGAAGCCACAGCTTGGGGCGGGCAGGGGGGAGTGGGGAGGGCTTTTTTCTGTTCCTTCTAAGATGTTTTATTTTTATATCCAGGAATTGCTTTAAAAAAGAAGACTGCTTCTTCCCCCCTCCCCCCACTTTCCCTCAGAGAGGCAGCTCTGCTGTTTGTGGTGCACAGGGCTCAGATGTTGGGCTTGTGACTCTTCCCTATCTGATCCTATTTGGTCATTCGGTACCCACCATCCCTTTTGCAGGCGAGGAGACTGAAGCCATAACCCATTCCAACATACCTGAATCCGGGTTCAAATTCCGCCTGGGGATTTCAAGTCTGATGCTCATATTGTCAGAGTTTCCATGTCAAGAAATCCCACAAGCCTTAGTCATCCCTCACACATAAATCTACAAATATCTTTCATGTGCTGTACACAGCAAGCCTTTTGGCCCATTTCCCTGCTTCCTCCTCTTTTTTTCCTTTTCTGTGAAAAAGTCTTCGCACAAGTTTCTGTGGCACAACACAGTCAGAAAATGGGGCTATTCCCATTACCCAGCACTCTGGTAAGAGGAAGCCACAGCATGGTCTCTATGCCGTAAGACGTTTCTCATTTGCAAATACTTGGAATAGAGTGCGATCCACTTAGCACCTCAAGTACAGTGCACATAATTTGATCTACTTTTGATGGATCAGAAGACACATTCCAAATCATGGAGTGCTTTTGAGCCATCATTACCAACATAAATTACCATCTGACCATGGATAAATGGAAATACCACTTTGAGAGAGTTCTAGTTAATAAGACACTAAATAGCAGAGAGTTCGGGGCGCCTGGGTGGCTCAGTTGGTTGAGCGACTGCCTTCGGCTCAGGTCATGATCCTGGAGTCCCGGGATCGAGTCCCACATCGGGCTCCCTGCTCGGCAGGGAGTCTGCTTTTCCCTCTGACCCTCCTCCCTCTCATGCTCTCTGTATCTCATTCTCTCTGTCTCAAATAAATAAATAAAATCTTTAAAAAAAAAATAGCAGAGAGTTCACTGGAAATCAGAATTTAGAGAAAAATGTTGGAGAACTGTGGACCCATCTACTAAAGGGTCCTCGTAACTCGGTGACTTTGTTATTGAATGTGCTTTTGGATTCTCTGAGCCTTAACGTTCTCATCGAGTAAATGAGAATTTTTTTCACTACGGAACTGCAATAAAAATGAATGTGTAGATTAAGGAGCCATGGAGGCTTAATCTCAAATACAATTGCATTCAAACTGAAAACATGTGAACCAATTGGAAGGACTTGGGACATTTATTTGAAGTGGTTAGATCCAGTGGCTAAACTCTTGGCAAAACTGTAAGCAATTGTTGGTTTCTATCATCCCCCAACCCTCTCTATTTAGTAAAACATTTTAGCTACAATGAATAACTATTGGTTACCAAATTATTATTAAAAGCCCCTAGTTAAATACCTCACTAAGTAAAAATAACAACCTGCTTACATGTGAATATTATCATATTTACTCACTTAATAGCTGCGCACCATGGGCCCTTTGCCCTCCTGAGAGGCACGTGAACTACACACATTTCGCAAGGGAGGACACCCCGGGGTGCAGAGACTCGGGGGTGTGGGCCCCTGGCTGATATGCCACAGTCACCGGGGGAGTAAAGAAAGTTGACCCCGTGAATACGCCTGTTACTTGTGGCTGAGAAGTGGAGCTTCTGTGGCCACCGAGCTCTTCCCCACGCAGGCCTCAGTGCACCCGATGACAGGGATCTGTACTGCCCCGCGTGGTGACCTCCAATTCCGTATACAACAATCATAGACTGGGCGCTGGGGACCCAAAACCATGAATCAGAACTGGACCCAACCCTCAGGGAGCTTATGTGCCCCATATGAGGCCCCTGGAGATGCCACTTCTAATCAAAGCAGCCCCTAGAACTGCTCCAAAGCTCACTGCATTAATTCCTTTGCTTCATTCTGGTTCATTTAGACTAAGTCTGGTCACTTAGGAGTGCTTTCAGGGACGCTATCAGCCGTGGAAAAGGACACATAGTTCACTGACGTCTACTGTCCCCTCATCCTGTTACCCACAGCACACCTGGGGGAGCCTGCATGTCCCATCCAGCAGGGATGAGTGGGGAAGGAGGGAGGGGTCACTGCACAGCCGAATCTGGGAGGCACCCAGAGGCAGGCCTGAGGCACCTTGCAGAAGCCTTGTAAACTGAGGCCCTTGGAGAAGGTGACGCTCCTTCTCAGCTTTTGGGATGACTATATTCTCGCCTGGCCTGTTGTGGCAGCAGGGGATTCGCAAGCCAGATTGTATCTTTCCCACCAGCATTTTAAGCCTGCCCTTCTGGGCTTTCCTTATGGATGCTTCTCTCAGTTGGGGGATTATCTGTTCTACAGGAAGCTGTGGGAGACTACATCCCTGTTCTTCTGCTGGGCAATAAAATTGACAACGAGGAAGAGCGGGAAGTTCCACGAGGCCTCGGAGAGCAGCTTGCCAAGGTAAAGAGGAAACGTTTCCATCTCTCTGGACAGGGTGGGACCCTGAAGGCAGTCAGGCCTGTGCCCAAGAGCCTTGGCGGGAGCTTTCTCTGGAAACCCCCTGGGAAGCAAGCAAGTGGGCAAGGTGGGTGTCCTGGCGTCATGGGAATGGCCCAACTCCTGTGCACATGGAACTTTCTATAGAAAGCCACACATTACAAGATAGAGTTGGCTGGGGATGACCAGAGTATGGGGAGTTTTCCCAAACTCTCTTCCTTGGGGCTCAGAATGATAAGTTCTTAGATAGTAAGAGGTTACTTATTTAAATCCCCTATCTGATACTCGAATCTCTGCTGTGTTTCCACTTGATCGCCTCCAGGGATGAAACACTCGCTATCTGTAAGGCAGCTTGCTCTTCTTCGAACAGCTCTGTTAGAGAGCTTATCCCTTCTATCAAGATTGAGCCCCAGGCTATGAACTTGAGATAAACTCAGGGCATGCACTCGAAAACGTAGCATTAAAATAAGCATCGGGGGCGCCTGGGTGGCTCAGTCGGTTAAGCGTCTGCCTTCGGCTCAGGTCATGATCCCAGGGTCCTGGAATCGAGCCCCGCATCAGGCTCCCTGCTCCACGGGAAGCCTGCTTCTCCCTCTCCCACTCCCCCTGCTTGTGTTCCCTTTCTCTCTGTCAAATAAATAAATAAAATCTTTAAAAAATAATAAAAATAAAAAATAAATAAAATAAAATAAGCATTGGCCCTCTTGCCCAAGCTGGGGACCTAAGAGGCTTGATGGAAATCAGAAAGCAAACAGTGCTCTCTCCTCAGCTGTTTCTCCTGCCACCGAGTGGTTTTCAGGGAACTGTATTTCTGGGAAGATGGAGGTGCTTTCCAGCCCCAGGATTCCATACTTTTTAGTGTGCTTGCTGTAAACAGGGACTCATGGCCCCCAAGGCTGGGCAAATGGGCACAGATGGTAAGGGTCAAGGAGAAAAGGAGGGGGCGCCTGGGTGGCTCAGTTGGTTAAGCGACTGCCTTCGGCTCAGGTCATGATCCTGGAGTCCCGGGATCGAGTCCCGCATCGGGCTCCCTGCTCGGCGGGGGGTCTGCTTCTCCCTCTGCCCTCTTCCCTCTCATGCTCTCTGTCTCTCATTCTCTCTCTCTCAAATAAATAAATAAAATCTTTAAAAAAAAAAAAA
>NC_138373.1:69861034-69912843 GCF_054177405.1 Leptonychotes weddellii | reverse complement strand
TACTTACACACCATACACACAGCACACGCTCAGATATCGCACACACACCATATACTTACACACCATACACACAGCACACGCTCAGATATCACACACACACCATATACTTACACACCATACACACACACATGCCACATCACATACTCAGATACTACACACTCACACATGTACCACACATATTACACACTCACACACGTTCCAACACACCACGCACACTCTCATACTCACATGCACACATTCACCAAACACACACGTACCACACACACTGAGGAAACTGCACGCTCTACCTGTTCCAGTTTCATCCCCGACTCCCTCCCCAGTAGTCCCACCACTGATGGCTTGAAATACTTTCCATGAGACTTTGAATATATGCCACCGTGCCAAGCGATATACTATGCCCTTGGACCATAAAAACGGAGAAAAAAATCAAGGAGCCCAAAGTCAGTGGAACTTAACTAGCAGAGAGATGGGAAATGAGAGGGACAGGGCAGGATGCCCTGCGATGTGGGAAGTTAGTGAGAGACTAAGTTGTCCCTGGGTTTGGAGTGGGGGGAAGCTGCCTTTTGTGCCCTCAGACAAAGACAGAAGGGGAGCAGTGGGGAGTAGCGATGACAGGAAGAGAAGTGGGAGAGGGCAGGAGGTTTGGGGATCCAGCCGGGCTGGCTGCCAGGCTTGTGGGCAGATGTGGGATGAGGATTCTGGGGTTGGGGATGGAGAATGAATCTGGGGATGTAAGCAGATGAGGCCAAACCTTGAGAGCCTGCCTGGACCAGAGGAGTTTAAATGCCATCTTGTCAGTGATGAGGAACCCGCGGAGGGTTTTAAACAGGGAAGTGACAGGGTCAAATCTGTCACTCAGGGCAGGAAGACAGGGGAGGCTTTCTGGCGCTGGTCCCAGGATCCTGTGCTGAGAGGACCAGGGTGTGGTGAGAAGGGAGAAAGAACCTCATAACCAACCAACCTCAACTTTCAACATGACCCGTGTTTGCCCATCAACCAGGCCACATTTTATCCCTTGGCTTCCCTCTCTGCCTTCCCACAGCCCAGTGTGTTCCCAGGCTGGCCATTCCTTCCTCCTTCTGGGATAGGGAAGCTGAAGAGCTCCATCAAAATCTGACTTTTGCTCCTGTCCTGCTTCTATTCTTGCTGGGACTTGCACCCCTACTTTACACGTCTCTTTAGTGCAAATAACGTGTGTCCTCCTTGTAAAGGACAAGGAGTTAATGATTTCTTTGGAAGTCATCCAGCACAGGATATAACATCTAAGGAAGGACTGGGCGAGAATGACCTCATGAAGCCTTCATGTGCATATTCCAGCCCACGGGTGCTGGACATCTTGGTACCAAGACCTCCTGACTTCAAGGAATAAGTGACTTATAGAGGACACCTGGACCCTTATCCTTGTTCGAACCAGTTCCAGGATGCCTAAGAGGACACTTTTACCAGACCACAATCCTCAATAAAACCCCAAGCCCCAAGCAAAGACGAGACTCTCCTTTTCTTTTCCGAGTCTCCCACATGCTCTGTATCTGCGCTCTCTCTGTATCTTCAATAAACTCTGCTCTCATTTCCTGCTGGCTTGCATTTGATTTCTATCCTGCACGTAGCCAAGGAGCCCCTCTGTGCACTTGGACCCAGCCGGGCTACATCAATCCCATACCTTAAGTCACTAAATCTCAACCACTGATTTTTTTTCCAATTAAATCCAGTGAGCCTTAGGAAATATGGTTTCTCAGGAGGTGGGGGCTTAGGGATTATACACTGCAAACCTCAAGCCAAATAAAATTAGATTTTGTATCATCCACTACTTTGAATTCTCCAGGTCCGAATTTCCTCCATGCACATAAATAGTCAAAGCTAGATGTGGTTTGTGGACTGGGCAGGGGTTAAGAGAAAACCCAGGACTATACAGCACTTTAGAGTTTACAAGTTTCTTCCACGACACCCTCTGTAGATCAACTTCTGTCTGTGGAACTGGAGACTTATGAGCATGAGGACCTCCTCCAGAGCATGGCTGTGAGCAACAGAGCTAGGACTTGTCCAGCCCCCGAATTCCTTTTTTTTTTTTTTAAGATTTTATTTATTTATTTGACAGAGAGAAACACAGCGAAAGAGGGAACACAAGCATGGGGAGTGGGAGAGGGAGAAGCGGGCTTCCCGCCGAGCAGGGAGCCCAATGTGGGGCTTGATCCCAGGACCCTAGGATCATGACCTGAGCCGAAGGCAGACGCTTAACGATTGAGCCACCCAGGCGCCCCCAGCCCCTGAATTCTTAAGTCTGGGGCCAGAGTCACTGCGCTTAGATGTGACCATATTGTTCGCCCTCCGCTTCCATCTGCTGCTTATCAATCCCAGCACCCCCTCCACCCCAGATCCTGAACACCTGTGCAGCCCTCCTCCTCCCACCCATTCCCTCAACTTCCTCAGAAGCCCACCTCTCCACAGGTCTCCTTGTTTGGGGACACTCTGGGGAGTGACACATGAAAGGGAATCTAATCAGAGATCATCAACAGGTAATATTAGCAGAGCCAAATGAAGTCCCTGGCTGGATGAGAGTCAGCCAGCCCTGGCCAGCAGGCAGCCAGGACCCCTAATTCCATTTCCTCTTGGTTATTAAAATGATTTTCCAAGAGATAGTCCCATCTCAGGAGAGTCACAGACTAATAAAGTGCAGTCAAGGGCCCAGAGAAGACCTGTATCCATGCCCCCCTCCCGTTTCCTTTGGCTGCTCACTGGCAAAGCCTCCTGGGGGGTGTTTCTGCAGTGGGGAGGGACCTTCATTTTCCCTCTTGAGCCGTATTTCTCACCCTGACCCTGCCCCCACAAAAAGCCCAGCAGCCTTCCTCCTTTCACTGAAAACTCAGGCACCAGATCTCCTTGGGCAGCTCTGAGCCCAGGGTCACAAAATAAGGGCCGTGGAACTGCAGAATGGGAGAGTCAGATTCTTCCAGCCGGCCATGCAGGCAGGGGAAGGGGGCGCCTGGGGATCATGCCCAGCGAGCACCTTCGTTTCATAGACGAGAAACCCTAGGCCTAGAGGGGGCCACACTGGAGGTCCCAAGAGCAGGAGCAACAGGTGAAACTGGCAACGGGCAAGAGAGTCATGGCAGCAAGTCATCATCTGCCCCTTCGGCAAATATTTACCCCATGTCTCTGATGGGCCATGGGACTCTACTCAACACTGAAGCACACACATAAGTGAGCTGTAGAACCTTCCCTCCAGGAGACTGCAGTCTTGGGGCTGGGGAGGGGGGCAGTGAACACAAAACCAGATACTGCTAATAGAGCATCGTAAGTGTGGGCACAGAGAGCTGCCCAGGACACAGGGAGCCGAGTGGGGAGGCTCACAGAGGCCAACATGTCTGAGTCCTGCAGGCGCTCAGAGCCCAGCAGAAGTCGGAGCCTTAGCCTGTAATCAGCAATGACAGTGGACATACACCTGTTGACTGCGTCCTCAGCACGGTTCTCATTCCATCCTTCCCATCTTCCTCTGAGAACAGTACCGCCAGGTTACAGGTCAGGGAAACTGAGGCAGGGAGAGGCTAGCTGCCTTTCCTGAGGTTATGCAGCCAGGAGAGGGAGAACTGGGGTCCTAGCTCCAGAGTCCACACTCCAGCGTAGCCCGTGCTCCTCTGCTCCCGGGTGACCGCAGGTCCTGTTAGGCCACTATGGCCAGCTACGAGCTCCCAGTCCAACACTGCCCCATGCAGCTGGCGGCCTGGGGCCTGAGTCACGTTTAATGATCTCAGCTTCCCTAAGCCCTGGCCCTGCTCTGACCTCCCCGGGTGTCCCTAATCCAGACCTCTGCAAATACCACTTGCAGAATTGTTTCCAAGCAACAGGATACTGTGCCTTTTCTCGTTGGCCCCCCAAAACAAGCATTCCCATCTCCTGCGGGCAGAGGCTCTACACCCAGAGTCACCCGCACGTTCTCATCTGGGGCCCTCGGTTCCGAAAACAGGGAGCAGCGCTTATAAGCTGCTGCCACGTGTGCTGCATGCTGCGTGCGCAGCGCCTGGAGAAAGGTGTTAGTCTCATCCACATTTAACAGAGGAAGAATTCATACAGGAACAAAGACTCCCAGCAACCCAGGGCAGGTCTCAGGGCCACTGGCTGCAAGAGTCAGCCTTCCGCCCCAGGTCTGCTTGTCTCCAAGGCTGGCTGGAGTTCAAGGCATCGTCCATGACCATGAAACTTGAGTGGTGAATCTGCGAAGCCTCCATCTTTGGCTTCAGGCACAATGCTGTATCCAACTGAGCTAACCGACCGTGGCCAGGAAGCAATTGTCATAATATCAGAAACCCATTATGACCCACGAAGCCTCAGAAAGATGCTTCAAGAATCCGTCTGTGAGTTGAAAGCGATGCTGAGCATTATGCGCCCCTGGAAACAGCTGCCTAGGGGTTCGGAGACAGCAGAACCATCCCAAGACGCAGAGCCAGCCTCATACAAACCCTACCTTTTGCCTCCCAGACATTACATCCTCTGAGCCGAGGGGAAGCCATCCTTGTGCGGAGAACAGTATGACATGACACCAGAAAGGATAATGCAAATAATCTCAGAGTTGCACAAATTGCCCCTTTGTGGATCCCTGATTGGTGAACAAGGCAACCCTACAATGAAGCAATTTCTATTCAAGCCATTTTCCATAGCAGCATCCCAGAGAAGCCTCAATCTACACCCTCCACTCGTGGCTCCTAAAGGCTCTGCCCAATTTACATTGACCTTGTCTGTGGTCGTCTGTGGTTTTCTGAAGCAGGCAGTGGGTTAAGTCTATTACCAGATTCCAGGGGAAAGGACTGCCAACTTGAGCTCATTAAATTGTGAGCATGCGTGGGGTGCAAATCTTGTCTTGTCACTTTCCTGATTAAACCTTCAGTGGCTTCTCAGTGCCCAAGGCAAATAGTTCCCTGACATGGTGGCTCCCGAGGCTCCTGACCGTGGGCTCTGGCTGTATCTTCTCACTGCTCTCCCCTGGCCCTGGCCTTCGCTCTTCTCTTCTCCTCTTTTCCAAATGTGTCACTCCCTCTGGCCACCTTTGGGCTGGGCCTGGGCAGAGATGTTTCCCCACTTCTCCCTCCCTTGCCTTGCCCCTCTGCTTCTGCTTTTGTGAGCTCCTGCTTAAAGTCGTATCTTCAGAGAGGCTGTCTTAAAAAATTAAAAAAAAAAAAAGATTTCTTTATTTCAGAGAGAGAGTGCAACAGGGGGAGGGGCAGAGGGGAGAAAGAGACAAGCAGACTCCCATGAGTGCAGAGCCTCTGTGGGGCTCGATCCTATGACCCTGAGATCATGACCATGACCTGAGCCAAAATCAAGAGGAGGAGGCTTAACCAGTTGCGCCACCCAGGTGCCCCCAGAGAGGCTCTTACTCCGACCTCAGCCTCTGCCTTTCCTCTTCCATCATATTATCATTCTTGTCTAGGCTCTGCTCTTCCCGTTTCCTGTACATTCCAGGAGGGCAGACGCATCTGTTTTGCTCACTCCTGTGTTCCCAGTGCCTAGCGTCATGTCTGCTACACGGGAGGGACTCAAGAAATCTCTACAGAAGGGGGGAAGTTAGGAAAAACTACTTGCTTAGCTCTCCTGGTTCCAACTGGGATGGAACCACAGTCCTTGTGCTGAAGATGAAGTAGCATCCCGTGCTTGATCCGAAAGCCATGCCCAGTCTCCAGACAACAAGTGGCAAGGGTACCCTCTCTTGTCCTCAAATAGATTTCATGTTTCGTGGTGACATGTGGCGGTGTGTGCAGCAAAGCATTTCAGCATCTCTGGGTTTTGCTCCTTCCTCCCTGCACTGATGTTCTCTTGGGAGGCTCAATCCTTGCCCTGGGCACAGAGAAGGATCCCTATTTTTCTGTTCTTCTAATGCCTTCTGACTCACAATGCCACAGTGGCATGTGCCTCGGCCACATTAATGACAATTTGTGACACTGGGGAGGTGGCTGGTTATTTCCTATTAAGTGGAGCCAGACAGCTCTCATCTAAGCATTTCCGTGGTTACTGCAATCCAGATGAGGCTCCCAGCCTGGTCCCCGCTCATCCCTCTTGCCAGGCCCAGAGCATGCTCCCGAGCCACTAACCCGGGCCCTCAAAGAGAATAGGTGCTCTGAGTACACAAACTCAATACATTATTAATCACAACCAAATACCACTAGAGGGAAAGTCTCCTGGGAATAGCAACATGTGTCGGATTCCAGAGTAAAGCGAACATTTTGGATTGCTACTGCTCTTCTCCGTGGGATATGAATCATGCACTAGACATAGACTCTAGGATCGGTCTCAGGGTCACCGGGAAGTCCTTGTGTCTGGAAATGCAGGTGGAGGGAGCCAGAAGTGGGGGTCCTGACCAGAGTGCCCCAGGTGGGGCTACGGCATCTCGCTGATTGAGGATCTTTTCATTCTAATGGAAGGACACGTGCTGTGGGTGTCAGTCAGTCACTTCCTGCTGGAGGTCTGGGAGATCTCCACAAACCACTTGTGAGGCCTTTAAGAGCTAATGAACAGGAGCCAGTAAGCAGGCCGCTCTGCCCAGGGTTTTTGGCAGAAACCCTACATGTGTGTCACCTACAGTGACCAGCCTGCAGTCCTGGGGCCACACCAGCTGCTGACCTTGGCTCTGACGCAGAGCCTGCCGCCCCCAGGACGTTCAGAGGCCCACAGGCACTGGCACCCAGGCATGCTTCTCAATAACGGAGTTGGCATGCAGGGCAGAAATATTATTAAAATAGCAATTGTAACTGGAATTGCGCTTGCGCTTTACACATTCCAAACATGCTTTGTGTTAATCTCATTTCCTCCAGGTCATCTCTTTCTGAGTCTCATAGATGTAGAGTGACTTGCCCCACAGTTAGTAAGCGGCCCCACTGGGGTTTGCCTCAGTCTTTGGCTCCAATCCTCATGGCGTGTGGCAGAATTGTCCAGTGACAGATGCTTCCCTTTGAAGGGGGGACAGCAGGGCCTGGGTCAAGTGACGTAGCATCCAGGGAGTTTCTTCTGGCCAGTTTGCTCTGGCTGCCTCTGAGGCTGAGAGGCTAGCTGGAGCCTAGTATTTGGGAAAGACCCTTTTCGCTTCTGCTATGATAAATGACCTATGGTTAGGATCAAAAAGGGTCCCGGGCCTCCTTGAGTGCTGTCATTCTCTGAAAATGATAGACTGGGTCCTTCTATGGGATTCACAGATAGCATATTTTCCTTCTGTTTCATAGGCTTAATGACTGAGAGATGCTAAGAAGGCTAAAACCTCACCGCCCAGCCTGGCAGGGCTGGTGACACTGAGCTGGGCTCAGACTACGGATGTGGTGGGATGGGGTAGAGTGGGCTGCTGAGGGAGGTGGCTGGGGGGCCTCATTTTTCAGTTTGGGGGCAGGAGTGAGCCCAGCGTGCCCAGAGACTGACAACCAGCCAGTGTGGCCGTGAGGGTAGGGACAGTGCCTGCTGACTCTGCTGCCTGCCATTGCCTAGCTCAGGGCCAGGAGCCTGTTAAGTAGCTGATAAATGCTTGTTGGCCAAACTTCTGATTGTTGAACGTGTTGTGTCTGAGCCTGAGCTGAATATGAGCTCGTTGCTTCCCATGGGTTGGGCTCCGGGCAGCCTGGGAGGCTCTAGATGTGGTTAGACAGGTGTGAGGAGATCACCCATCCTCAAGCAGGCTTATCCTGGCAATCCCAAGACCACAAGCCAAGGGTTTGGGGGAAGCCTGTGGAGGCCCGAGGGTCTAAGGCAAGCTGGAGGGCCACATGGGTGGGGTTGTGCTCAGAAGCCCGGTATGCGGGTGCCTGGGTGGCTCAGTTGGTTAAGCGACTGCCTTCGGCTCAGGTCATGATCCTGGAGTCCCGGGATCGAGTCCCGCATCGGGCTCCCTGCTCGGCAGGGAGTCTGCTTCTCCCTCTGACCCTCCTCCCTCTCATACTCTCTGTCTCTCATTCTCTGTCTCGCAAATAAATAAAATCTTAAAAAAAAAAAAAAAAGAAGCCCGGTATGCAAGGAAGAGCTCTTCAAGACTCTAGGCAGGGAACCAGAAAAATCTGTCTTCAGGAACAGGGCTCCAGAACCCAAGGTGGGGGCCCTCTGTGCAGTGGCAGGGTGGGGTGGAGAGCGGTGCAAGAACAAGAGAGACTCAAAGATGAAAGATAGGCAATCACCCCATGATCACAGCTGGCCCCTAGGCCGAGGACAAGGTCTTAGCCGGGTGGCTGATCCCAGGCATGAGAATGGGCTGAGATGTCTGGCTTAACTGCACTGTGTTGCAGAGGTCCTGATTCAGGCAGGGCCTCGAGGTGGGGCTCCAGCTGTTGTGCCCGGGGGAGGAAGGCTGTAGAGACAGGGGAGCAGGGAGGGCCTCGCACAGGGGAGACGGCCTCCATGGGGTGGTTTGTACAAGAGTAAGGACAATGTCAGCCTCTCCCCAGGGGCAGGATAGAGGGACAGGAAGCCGGTAATCCTAGAATGGCTCCTGGACACATTCCATGATGTCAAGCTGGCCAGCTGTCACCGTCTCCCACCCGCACCCCATGCTGTTCAAGGGGATGGGCAGAGAGAGGCCAGTTCCCGCCCCTGGAGCCTGCGTTCTAAAGGCGAAGAGGGACCATGCTTGCAACGACCCTCAGAGTGACTCAGGGAGACAAGCTCAGATAAGACCCCAAAAGAGGCCCCCTGGCTGTGGGTATGGGGAGAAGTCGGCTGAGAATGGAAGGGAGAAGTTCCCCCAAAGAGGAAGAAGAGGACAGGAGTGCCACTAGTAGGTTTGTACAGTCTTTAAGGATAAAAAAAAAAAAAAGGTAGGGTCAGGGACAGAAGAGGTTTCATAGGTGAAGTCATATTTGCCACGCCTCTGTTGTCATGCCGAGACCCCATCTCACACACCAACTTGGATGCAGAACGTGCTCCAAGCAGATATTGCTTATTTTCCACTGAATCAGAAGGAAATTACAGTTCCCATTAGAGCATTCCCGTGGGCAGGAGGAAGGGGCTGCTGTGGAGGTGCTCCTTCCTGCCTCCCCAGGCCTCACCCCTGCAACCCAGGAGCAGAGATGGGAATGGCGCGACAGGGGCTGGGGACCCAGGGCCAGGGCAAGCTGCAGGGGTGACTTTCTTCTCTTCTGGTGGCTGGAGAGGCCTGAAGGACCTCTGGGCCTCGGCTCAGCCCAACCCTCCCCTGTCCCCCAGCGATGTCAGGGGTGCCTGCAGGCCCCAAATGCCTGCAGCATCTGGCGTGGGGGGTGTCATCATCCTGATCGGCTCCTGCTAATGTACAATTTTACCCCATTGACCATGGATGGAATCCTTCATGAACTTGGCTGGGCTCCCTGCCCAAGGAAAGGCAGAAGGTAGGAGTTCCCCAAGTGCCACCACAGTGAAAAGCCACTACTGCGTTTCCCTCAAATGCCCTCTGGGGGAGCCCCCACCCCCATGTCCTTCTTCAAGCCCCCTTCCCTCTCCTAACACATTCACTGCTGTCCCCTCAAGCTTTTCTGTCCTTCTTGTCTAACATATGGACTACATGATGTTAGCTGTGCTTGTCCAGGTACAAGGAGAGGCCTCCAGGCCTGGGTTCAGAGGGACCCGCACGGGTGGTGGAGGGACCACTGAGCAAGACTGAGGTCCCGGCCCAGCTCTGCTACAACCCCACTCCTCCTCCTGGGGCCTCAGTGCGTCCCTGCTACAGAACGGGTGGGGGCACCTCTGCCCCTAAGTCCAGGACTCTGGGGAAGCCAACAAGTACATCATGGAAGGGTAGGGGCCACTGCTGCTGGAGTTGCTCATCATTCTCAAGGGCACTGCCAGCCCCAGGACGCCCCACCTGCAGCCAAGCCAAGTGCTACTCTACCTCCCTCCGTCTGGGGCCCACTCGGCTCCACCCACCACCTCCAAAGGGCCCTTCTTTCTTCCCAGCACCTGGGGTGTCTCTCCCAGGGGAGATGATGCAGATGAGATCTCCTGTCTCAGAAGCTAAAGAATAACCCAAACCTAAACCAGATCAAAATGCTTCACCATACCTGGCAAAGTACACTGACTCCCATCCTACGGAGATTCAGTTACCACACTTGGACGGAGGCTGCAAGTTTTGCTGACAGGTTTCTAATGGAAAGTATGATTGGCTGGAATTGGAATGCAGGGCAGCCTTCTACTAGCTAGAAGGAAACAAACACGGGCTCCAACGGGCCCAGCATAGCTTTTCTTGGGGCACCTGAGTACTGTTGCGTAGTTTTTGTGCCAGACCAAGGGACAGGGGGGACTGAAATTCACTTTGCCTGCCAAGTAGAGCATCCACAGAGCTATGTGTGCCTTCAGGAGGCCCCTTTTAAAATCCAGGCAAAGAACCCATATCTGCCCACAGAGCCTGTCCCCCTTTCTGAGTGACAGTGGTTCTAAAGAGAATATTTCAGAGCTGATGGGGGCAAGAGATAACATAAAGATGCAGGTAGGTGAAAATGTGGTTCTGAGCCAAGTGGTAGGCACCCAGCTGAGACCCAAATGCTGCTTGGGGGCAGCTTCCGGTGAAATTGCACAGAACTCACAGTGGGAGAGAAGGAAAGAGAAAGAGAGAGAGGGTCCAAGATTCCACTGACCTCAGAGTATTAGGGCCAGCGGGACTCCAGGGTCACCTAGATACATCATTTTTGGAGGTGTTTGGTTTTGGTCTTGGTTCCTTTTCATTTCTTTATTTCATTTTTATTTTGAGTAGTAGAATCCTTTTCCCAAAGAAAATTAAAACAGATAAGGGAAGCATTGGGTTGTTTCTTTTTTTAATCTGGGGAGAGGGAAATCCACAGCTCTGCCCACCTTGACCTGGCACCTCCCCCAAGCCCTAGGGCTCCCCAGGACACAATGTGGAAAACATTCACCTAGTCCAGCTCCCTTTCCTCAGTGGTAATAAGGAAAATGATGTGACTTGCCCAAGGTCCACTGAGGCAAGCCTACACCTCCATGGCCCAGGATCTGTTCCTTCCCACACAGCAAAGAGGCAGACCCTCAGGCTCCTTGGCAATGGAATCTTCAAGGCAGCTAGGCCTGGGTTCCTGCCCACAGGTAAGGCCCATGTCTTTCCCTCGGGTGATTGTTCCCAACCACAGAAATCCCTCATCTGGTTCTGCCCTCTCCACGATGGAACCAGAGTCTAGAATCTGGTTGAAGATTCAACCCTGCAGGGTTGAAGAAGTTGAGGGCACTGGAGATTTACCAACCATGCTGAGGATGGGGGAGCTGCAGTGAGAACCTGGGGTACCATCCTAGGACCCAGTCTCACTGGGGCTCAGTGGGAAGGCCCCCGTCAAGGTGGGTGAGCTCCTGTTGGTGCGGAGGGTGGCAGGCCAGGCCAGCCACTGGCCAGGGGTGAGGGAGCAGGGATGAGACTCTGTGCAGTGCTGCAAACTTTCAGCACCTCGGACAAGAACAATCTCCCCACTAGCCTTCCACTCAGACCCTGCCCCAGTCTCTCCCCAGGGACCCAGGACCACCATCTCCTGCTTTCTCCAGGCCCTCCCAGCAGGACGCATATCCCGGATTCTCCGGTTCCTGAGCTTGGCCTCCCTCCAGGCAACATGTAGCCTCCTATTCTAGAGCGTTCTTGGTTAGCTCACATCCCCCCACCTCACTGCTAAGTCCCTCTTCCCACCCCCTGAGAGTTTACGGCGAACATGCCCTTGAACCAGTCGTGACTTTCACGGCTGCTTCGACCATGAGCTGCCTTCTGGGATCTGGGAGCAGCATCCATTGCTCCTTGGATCTCCCGTTCCTATGGGGCCTCTGATGTCCTTCCGAGCCCTCCCAGCCCAGAGCACCAGGAACACAGCCAGGCCATCGATTCGCTCTCATGTGCATTTATTGAGTGCCAACAGAGTGCATGGTACTATGCTCAGGGTTCAGAGCCACAGTCTAGTCAAAAGGAGACCAGAGCTAGTACAGAGAACGTTTCATAGCTGCTTAACATCTGTAAGGGACGGGGAACGGGGAGAACTAATCACAAAACAAATTCCTATTCGAAAGCAACAGAATCTCCTCTGAGAGTAATATATATTCTACACACACACGCGCACGCACGCACACACACACATACACACACGCACACACACACACCCTGAATGAACACAGAAATACACCCACGTGGTTGTATATGCATTCATATACAGGTGTTGTGGGTAAAGAAACTAATGGATCCGCTGGAGGCGCGCACACACGCACGCACGCACACGGCACCACGCAGACGGGTAATCTGGCTTATGCTATCAAAGACACTATGTCTCCAGGTTCTAGTGAAGCATTCTGTCCTAGATGCCTGCAGCATGCAAAACTTGAAAGTTCCGGAGATTCACAGTTAAGGAGGACAATGGGTATACGTGTGTACTTTTCCATCCTCGGGGCCCCAGCCACCACACTGGAGATTGCTCTTTGTCTGCGACAACAAAGCCTCGGTGAAGGGCTCCCAGAGCCGAGCTGGGGAGCTGGAGGCTCTCTGTCCTAGTGGCAGGGCCCACAGGAGCCCTGGTGAGTTCACCAATCTTCAAGGCAGAATTTAAAACTCTGGTTTTCAAGTGTGTAGTCCTGCAAACGGTATTCCTTGTTACAGAGCCGCAGATCGAGGGAAGAGTTTCTCTTCTTGCTTGCTCGCTGCAGCTTCCCACATGTGCTAACGCATTTTGTAGTCATTAGATACAGATGTTTCACACAGCTGTCCCTTAAAATCCAAATCTACTGTGAAATCGAGGTCTCGCTGCAAAGGAGGAACGAAGGGTCCCAGCATTAGTGTGGGAGTGAGCGAGTCGAGCGCCTCCCACTCCTGCGGGCAGGGGGATGGGCAACTACCGTGTTTCTAAGGTTTTCTAGCTAAGGGGTTCCCACGAACAGCCCTCGGGAATCTATTCTGGTGTCTCATTATCCTCACAGGAAGTGCTTTGATTTTGAACCTAAACCCTTCCTGTTATAATATAGAAATGTTCCCTCTGATTTCATCCTGAGAGAAAACAGAGTGGGGTGGTTGAGTCTTGTGTGGCACAACCCTCAAAGCATTCTCTAGACTCTTTCAACACACATGCTTGCACCTGGGGTTACTCAAAAAGAATCACATGATCCCCAACCCACCAGGGCCACTGAAGAAATGTGAACCAAACATCTTCCAGGCCACCAGAAACTGTTATTTCCTGGCTTGGCTTGTTCTAAATGATCTGAAACCCATGGCAACAGCCTCTGTGCTCAAAGCCCCCTGGGTGAAGAACTGGAAGCTGTCCTCAAGGCTGAAAGTCCAGAGCGGGGCCTTGAGAAAAATCTATCATCTTTGAGTGTTAAGGGGCCACGGCTGGAGGCCTTCAATGACACCTGTCAGATCCAAACCAGGCTTTCTACTGCCCCTCCCCCAATACCTTGTCTGGTTGTGCACAAGACACTCGGGCATCTGGGCAAGGGGGTCCTGGCAGCTGTAGGGAGCCAGCTCAATGGGTCCCTTCCTCTCTCTGACCCTGGCCCAGACAGAGACTTCCTCAGCACTCACCACGTTTTTGGCATTTGGCTTCATGGATATGGTCCCATAGATTTCTTCTCCCCTCCGGACAGTGAGGTAATCTTCCAAGTAGAAGACAGTCTGCTTCCAGTGGGTGTAGGGGGCATCGGGGGCTGAGGGGAGAAGAATAGGGGAGGTAGGAAGGAAGGGTCAGAGAAGATATCTCCAGAAGGTCTGAGGCTGAGACCCTGCCTAGAAGTTGCTGGGCTTCTTCTGGGATTCACTGAACCAATACCCAGCACTCTTGCAGGGTCAGTGCCCAGCCCCTATAGCCTGCCGCCAAGCCCCAGAAATCCTCACTCGGCCCCAGTGCTCCTCCTTCCATCAAATTCCCATCTCCTCGGGGCTGCTGATCTTCCAGGGAATCAGAAGAGAAAGATGCTGGTATTACAAGTTCATTCCAAGGGGTGGGATGAATACCCTCTCACCAACTAAACTCAACGCAAATGAAACTCAAAATGCTACTGTTTTTAATCAGTTCAACAGAGGGAAGACATTCAGACAGTGTAAGGGGGAGATTTGTAGAGTAGGCCATCCTGGCTCTCCTTAAATGACATTATGTATGCAAATTCCAGAGCTAAACTAGTGTCCCACTGACACCCCCATCCTACACATAGCTTTCCTTGCCACTTCTCTGCCCTAGAACCAAACCTAGTACCCTTGGCCCAAGCCTGCTGTGGGGTTTCAGCGGTGTCCTCCTAACTGGATCAAAAAGAAATGAGGGATGGGGTGCCTGGGTGGCTCAGTCGGTTAAGTGTCCAGCTACTGATTTTGGCTCAGATTATGATCTCGGGGTCCTGAGATCGAGCCCCACATCAGGCTCCGTGCTCTGCAGGGAGTCTGCTTGAGATTCTCTCCCTCCTTCTCCCTCTGCCCCTCCCCCCTCAAATAAATAAATAAATCTTTAAAAAAAGAAATGGGGCATAATTCTCATCCCACAGACCCACCACTGGTCTACAGCGCACTCCTGCAGGATCCAGAGCTGCACTGATGCTGGCGTCTCCCCTGTATTTGCCATTAAATCCCAGCCAGCCTCTCTCGACACACTGCACGCTCAAAAGCCAAAGGAGGGGTCCTGCTTATGGGCCATCTTCCTCAGCACCAGCTATCTTTGGCATACTCTTCCCTCCCTGTCCAGCAAGCTCTCCCTTCCTCATCCGTCAAGGTCACTTCCTCTGGGAAGCCTTGCCTGACGGCCCACCCTGGGCTTATGCTACCACAATGTCTATCACACTATGGCATAAAGGCCTTCATCTTTTTTCAGCTGTTTGTTCCTCCATAGGATTGCAACTTCCATGAGGACAGGTGCCCTGCCAGGCTTATTGACTGTGACGTCCTTGGTGCCTACCACCACACTTGCTAGATCTGTAAGAGCTGAATAAATGAGCTATGGCAAAAACCCAAAGAGCAGACACTTCGTTATGCTTCAGGGTACCCACAGATGTTCAATTACGGTGGAGGCTTTGAAAACTGTAGGTAGTAGAAGAAGCCATTATAGTAAGTTCCTCTTGGCCCTTTAGGATCTTACCTTCCACCACCTGGATGTAGGACTCCTTAATACTGATTTTCTCTTTGCTTAGGACCAGAGCTAAAGATGAGAAGACTTGGGAGAATATAAGAAGTGCCTTTCAAATACTTCAAAAGCTGTCATATGGAAAGACTTACATGTGGCGTTATATATGGCGTTGGAAACAGAACAAAGGCTAGTCACTGGGAATTACTAGAAGGCAGATTTTTAATTCATCAGGAAAAAATCAGGGCTGTTCTGCAATCGTCTGAGCTACCTGAGATCCAGCCTTGAGGTGTTCCTACAGCAACCACTAACGGGATTTATCATGCGCTGAGCCAGACCAGGTAACCCATAAGATCTTACAAACCCCAAGACCTATTTAAATGGTAGTGAAGGGTCTGTCTTTCTTCGCCCTTTGCAATGAACTGACTTGATCAAAGGTCAGTGGTTTGGTTAAAGACTCGTGTAGCCTTCAATGTGTGCATTTAGGAGATCAACACAAACTCAAAGTTATGGTGGGGGAAAAGCAGCCTGAGCACTTGGAAAAGATCAAAGGAGGGTCATGAATGTGCAGTCTGTGCCTCTCAGATCCTAGATTCCCAAACACATCCAGCCTTCATGGCCTCTAAGGCATACTGCTGTCTACGGACAAAGTCCACCTGTCCCAGCACCTTCCCCTCCAACTATATCTAAATAAATTGTCAAAAGATAGTCTCTGGTGTGTGCAGAGAATGGCAGCATATGACTGAAAGCACTCTCGCCCCCACTTCCTCCTACACCAGTCAGACAGGTGTCTCTCTCTCCCGTTCTTAAAGACCTTCAGGCAAGGAGATTCAAGCAGCTTCCTTCTGTCACCTAATCAGATGCCTTAAGAGAGTCCCAGAGATTTTGCTGGCTCAGGGTTGGCAGCCATCAAGCCTAGGTGTGTCTGATGGTTGTCCAAAATATATGCCAGCCTTGTGTTGGAAGAAAGTGATTTTTTTCCCCTTGCCATCAACATCAAAAGTTTGAGAACCTCCCCAAACATTTCATTTCTGTGATGGGTCCATTAGCTATGGACTAATTATCTAAACCAGCTTTCACAATACTAATACTCTGTCGGGGTGTCCAGGAGAAACTGATTAAAATTCAGATGTCTCGACTCTACTCCTGGAGACTTGAATTCAGTCATTCTGGGGGACGTGAAGGGGGCATACTTGCCAAGACTTAAAAATCTCCCCCCAGATGTTGTAGACATACAGCATGGCTGAAATCACTGTGCAAACCCACTCTTTTGCATCTAATAACATCTCCAGATGGGCAAGAGTGGAAAGGACATTAAATAAGCAACAACAGGCCCAGTTTCCTGCTTCCACATTGCCATGTGTTTGCACTATGACCCTGGGGCTCATTTGCTATATCTGCAGAATGTGGGGCATGATATTGATCTTCCCGGGTACTTTGAGGATTAGATAGGATGACAAGGGGGAAAGGGTATACTAAGGGTGACCAAATCTCCTGCTGTGCCCAAGACAACTCCAGGTTACTTGTCTTTGTGGCATAACTATGAATAGCTCTCTCTTTCACTATCAGAAGTGTCCTTAATTGAAAGATAAATTATATAGTCACCCTATGACAGACACATTAGGCCAATGTGAGGGTATCACTAAGCCATTATAATATAATTCCCATATAATCACTATGGGAAGTGGTATATATAATTTTATTTATCCATAATCTATGGTTCTGACCTGCAAAGATGTGCTGCCTCACTCTAGCAGTGTAGAATGTCCTGGGGAAGCATCTAGAAAGGTGCTAGGTTGCAAGGGTGAGTACACAACACAGGGCTGTGGATGACATCTAGAGTTCTCATCAGGGAATAAGTCTTTCCCTCCCTTCCCTGCCCCAACTATAACCTTCAAGATCATGTATGTGACTTTCAGCTTTCCCTGTTATGAAGGTATCTTTATACTCTTTATATCCTGACCCCATACGCCAACCTCTCCTTTTCTCCCTCCCTTTCCCAGTCTCTCTGGGCTCTGGATTATGGACAGCTTTTGTTCTATATTTTAAGTGAGTGTGGCCAGTACTGCCCCCAGCATGCATTCCTCCATTCAACAGACATCAATTCAGGATGCCTATCATGTGCCAGTTACGGTTCTAAATTTGGGAAACAGCAACCTGTACAGCCTTGCCTCCCTTCACATCCTGCAGCCTCAGCAAGAAGACACTCAGATCGCTGGGTCATCCTCCTGACCAAGGACAGGGGTGCAGAGCTCAGGGGCTGTGGGAACGAACGGCAAGGGCCCCTCACAAGAAGATTTTTCCTGGTGCTTTCAGAAAGGGAGTGGAATCCTGCTCCCTGTTTCACTTCCCAGTGTCTAAGTGGCTTGTGGCTTTTCCTGAAATTTAGTACTTTTTCTGGCTATCAATTTGCAATTATATTCCCCCGGGGGATCAGAAGCTTTTTAGAGAATGAAAGATTATGCACCAAGAAGTTTCTTTGACCTGCTACAATGACTTATTGTCACGGGATGGCAAAGCGGGAAGGGGCTGCTAGGCATCTCGGTCCAACCACATCATCTCACAAATAACAAGCCAGAGTCCCAGAAAGTAAACTACTCAAAGCCCATCTCCTATGTATGGCCGCCCTACCTGGCTGACTCCTGGAAAAACGAAGACTCCAACCCAGGCCTGCTTCTACTCAAGCAACTGCCCCTCCACGCACTCCAGCTGCCCCAAGGGTCCCAGTTCCCATTTCCTGCCCCCACCCACTGAGGATGTGGCCAAGGTGTGGGGCAGCCATGCCCGCTGGCTGGCACAGCCTGGAACCCTGGGCTCCTGTGCTCATTTTCAACAGCTTCTGCCTGGAGCTGCAGAGAGGAGACTCGAGAGCCATTAACAGGGACTGTCTTCAAGCTGCATGCTACGTGATGTGCTTTCGAGTGGGCCCCCCAGAGCTAGCTGTGGCTGGGCTGAGACAGAAAGCTTGGCGGATAATCGATGGGAAGGGGCCACATACGGCAGGCTACACTCTGCATGAAGTTCGAAAATAGCTGAGACCAAACAATACAGTGTTCTGACATACACATAGATGTGATCAAACTTTTTTAAAATAGCAAGGGGATAAAGAACACAAAATCATTTGGAATAATGTTCATCTAGAGGCAATATGGGGGGGTGTGATGAGATGGGGTGGAGCATCTGTTTAATTATGTGATGAGCTCACAGGGATTAATTATGTGACTGTGAATTAATTTACTTATTAATTATAAATAGTATCATTATAGCCACTAATGTATTTCTGGTTAACACTCATATTCTAATTAGTAATAGTTTATTTCTTGATATTAAATAATGCATTTACATTCTAATAACAATAATACATTTCTTTCCAGTTACTATTGCGTTCTAGTTAATAATACTTTATTTACATTACTGAGTTAGTGGTGAGTTCACAGGTGTTCATTATATTAATAAATAAACAAGCAGAAAGTGAACCGTGCCTGACCCAATGATGTCATGAAACAGGAATTAGGATTAATCTAATTCTGTGCATCTGAAGTCCTTAAAAACAAAAAGTAAATACTCTTTTCTAGGCGGTCAGAGTACAGAGGGTCTGAAAAGCCCACTGCCAAACCCACACTACCTGGTAGCAAAACCCCCAGTGGACATTCCACAGGTGGCTGAAGAATCAGCTAAACAAATTATTTCCCCTGATCTCTAAACATATGGGGATGCTGCATCAAGAGGGACCTACGTCAGACAGAAGACATAGGCTTTGATGAGAAAAGAGGGCATATCGTAGTAGGGAGATGGAATTATCTTTCCAGAAAGGCATCAACGGGAGCCAAATTCACAAGCATCTTGTTCAAGCCGTCCTGCACAGGGGCAGTGGTTCTCAGACTGATTTGTGTATCACAATCACCTGGAGGGCCACACCCCCAAGTTTCTGATTCAGAAGGTCGGGGGTAAGTCTTGAGGATTTGCATTTCTAGCAAGTTCCCACGTGATGCTGAAGCTGCTGGCCACAGACCACACTTTGAGAAGGGAAACGGAAGACTGCAAGACCTCTGGGTGACCTTTGAGACCTGAGTTTCCGGGGTTCTGTGCAAAGAGGAGGCAACATAACATCATAGTTGCAAAAAGACAGACGAGTGAGCTCAGACCTTGATCTAGACCCACGGTATTTGAGCCTATGAAACACAGTCCTTGTCATTTCTCTCATAGGGACTTGTGAGGAACTACAATGGGGCTGTGACCACAGAATAGGAAGAAACTGCACCAGTGGGTTGGAGACTTGAATGCTGAGAGCAAACCCTCACCATCCCTCAAGCAGGCTCCTGCTCAGCCCTCCCGCAGCTGCCTTACCCCCTACTGTGAGGCTGAGTCTCACCCATCCTTCAAGGTCCAGGTAAAACGTCCCTTCCCCCTCCAGGCTATTCCTGACCATCAGGAAGACAATCTCACCTGCTGCCCCACTAAGGAAGGTAGTAGCTGGAAATGACCCCAGTTGGGGGGGGTCTCTGGTTTTCCCCAAGACAAGGGGCACCAGCACTGGCCTGGATGATGGAGACCAGAAGATTGTGGTCTTGGTGGTCAGGAGACACCAGTTCTGGAAAAAGCCCTCTGGGAGGGGTTGGATAAATCTCTTGCCCCCCTATCCACAGGTAAAAGAGGATCATTGTCACCAAGGCTCAGGAAGTGAATGATCATATCCTCAGATTCTGGTAGAACACATTGACCCCTGCCACATGCACGCTCACTCGCCCCCGATGACGTGCTCCCACTTCCCAGGAGGACTTCACAGGCATGATCAATATGAAGATGTTCCCAAGGGCAGGACTTGGATCTTGATATACTCCCTGGACGGAGATTTGTTTAGAACCTACTGTGAGCCAAGCCTACTGTAGACACCAGCAGGGCAGAGATTCATGAGATGTGACCCCAGCCCATGGGGAGACTGAGAATTGCATAAAAAGAGTGAAAATATTGAATAAACAATGGTACATTTGGCACTGGAATCCTGTGTAGTTGTTTCAAAAAAAAAAAAAATACACTAGCTACGTCTGTGAGTCTGTGGAAGGCTCTCCAAGGTATATTGTTAAATAAAGACAAGGTGTCAGAGGGCAGCATGTTTAGTATGAGCTATCCGGTGTTTTAAAAAAGGTGTAGTTTGGATGTGCTACTGTGGTTACATAAGATGCCACCAATGGGCGAGCTAGGTAAAGGGTTCACAGAGCTCTATGTTCTATTTTTGCAACTTTATATGAGAAGTATTTCAAATAAAAAGCGATGTGCTTCTGTACCATTGAAATGTTTGGGAAGGATACAAAAGAAATTATTAACATATGTCTCTGAGGCACAAGGCTGGGATGCAATAGAAAGAGGACTTCTTCCTTGACTTTTTATACCCCCTTTTTTTTTACATCACCATGACTGACTGACTAACATAAGCACAGGATATTAGGGAGCTCCAAGAAGGATGCCTAACCTTGACCAGGAGTGAAGGAGGGCATCAACTAATAACTGAGGTGAGAGATGAGGCCTGTGCTGGAGTTGGCCAGGTGAGGGGCGGGGATGGGGGAGGTGTTTGGGGCTGAATTGTGTCCCCCGCAATTCATGGAGGGAGGGTCTGGAGCTGAGGCCCTAAGCCCCTGTCCCTCAGAATATGACTGTATTTGGAGATAGGACCTTTAAAGAGGCCTTTAAAATAACGCCTTTGGGTAGGCCCTAATCCAGTGTGGCTGGTGTCCTTCTAGAAAGAGGAGATTAGGGCACACACAGAGATACCAGGAGCACACACACACAGAGGAAAGTCCATGTGAGGACACAGAGAGCAGGAGGCCACCTGCAAACCAAGGAGAGAGCCTCAGGAGAAACCAAACCTGCCGACACCTTGATCTTCCAGAACTATGAAAAATAAATTTCTGTAGTTTAAGCCACCGGCCTGTAGTACTTTGTTATAGCAGCCCTAGCAGACAAATATGGGAGGAAGGAGATGACAAGAGTCTCTGACAAAAGACCCTCCTGTCCCCATGGTGCACCTGGATGAACAAGGGGTTGGCGTGTGCAGAGACAATGGCCTAGAGACTTAAGAAGCCTTGCTAAGTTCGGGGACTGCAAGGTGTTCGGTGTGACTAGGCTGTGTGTGCAGTGAAGGGACAAGGGAAGAGGGCAAAGCAAAGGAGGGGCAGTGAGAAGCGAGGTGACAGAAGTGGGCTAGGGCCGGGTCATGGAACCCCCATTTACCAGGCTAAGAAATTTGGGGTCATCTTCTGCAGGAAATGAGACACCTCTGAAGCCGGGCAGGGAGGGAGTTTTGTTGTGCTTCTAGAACAGGTGGGCTTTGGGGAACAGTGTCAGGAACTTAATGAAGGAAGGATTGGGGTGGAAGCAACAAAGAAAGGAAGGAGACAGAGAGACATAGGCTGCAGCCTACTGAGAGACCCGTTGAATCCTGTGGTAGGGCAAGGCAGTGAAGACAGGGAAACCTTACTCTATATCCTTACCGCTCGCATGGAATATGCTCAGTAAATGTTCAAAGAACAAATGTGCCTTTCAAATGGGGCTGCCCCCCTCTGCCTCTCCCTGCCCAACACACACTCTCAGCTCTGGTCTTACCATATCCATTTTCATCTACCTTCTCCTTTGGCAGCCAAAAGCGTGCTGGAGAAGGCTTATAAGATGCCAAGCAAGGGCCCCTGCCTGGCTCATGCCCCAGGTCCTGCCCCCAAGAAGAGGCCAACCCCGGTCACTTCTGCAAAGCCTCAACATGGAGGGTCTCAACATGGAGGGAGGGTCTGGAGTGAGTGCCCACCAAAGGCTCACCTGTGGAAAACCCCATTTTCTTGTGGCACTTGGTAAATTCAATATTAAAATAGGTGACCAGGGCGTGGATGTAGTCATTTCTCTGTATCTGCAGGCAGAAGGCAGATGTGAACGACAGCTCTTCCGTCTTCACCGTATAAATGTCCACTTCCTGTGGCCCAGAAGAAAGAGAATGCCAACACTTAGCGCCTCCACCAGATCTGGGTCCTGGTCAGCAGCTTCCTTCCCGTGGAAGACCACCAACAGTAGACTCTCTGGGGGTGTCATTACTCTCGGGGTGGCTCCCCAGCCCGCCCACCGCCCTCCCAGCGACCTCCTCCATCCTTTCTAGGGTGGGGTAAGCTCAGGCAATGGTGCAAACACATTTGAATCAGAATGTGTGGGGAACAGAATTAGGAAGGTCAATCTTCTGGGGATGGGGGCTTATGCGGGAGGGGGAGGAGAGGGGAGAGGAGGATTAATGAGACAGAGCTTTCCTGAATCTAACGGAGCAGGCTCAAAGCAGTCCCCCTCAGCATTGCTCCCTTCATCTAGTGGTTCTCAAAGTGTAGTCCCAAATGATGGGCATTAGCATCACCTGGGTGCAAATTCTGAGTGGGTGGGGTAGGGACGGCATCTCAGACCTATGGAATCAAAACAGCAATCTGTGCTTTATCAAGCCCTCCCCTTGATTTGGGTGAACCAGATTAGTCATTTCCCAATTTTTTGATATTCAAGTTTCCAGCAATAGGAGACACTAAGTATTATCTCAGGAGTGAGGACCTGAGCCCACCCACAGTCACAGACTGGACCAAGGGAAGTTCTGCTGACCATCTACACCAAGCCTGGATGAAAGAAAGAAAAGGCGGGGGAGAGAGACAGAGGAAGGAAGGAAGGAAGGAAGGGAGGGAGGAAGGAAGGAAGGAAGGAAGGGGGGAAGGAGGGAGGGAGGGAGGGAAAGAAAGAAGGAAAGGAAGGAAGGAAGGCAGGGAAGGAGGGAGGGAGGGAAAGAAAGAAAGGAAGGAACGAAGGAAGGAAAGAAGGAAGAAAGGGAGAGGGAAAGGGGAGGGAGAGGAAGGAAAAAAAAGAGAAAGGAAGAAAGAAAAAAGGGGAGAAATAAGAGGTAAGAATTTTTCAGTTCTGGCTGGGGAACGGAGAACACAAAGAACTAATAATTCTAACAATTTCAGTTGGGAAGTGGCTGAAAATCAATGTTGCGTGGGGAGCAAGTATAATGAAAGACAGTTTGCAATGTGCAACATGTTCTTTTCTGTGTGGAGGATGCTGACCTACTGTTTGCTGGCCCCAATGAGACAGGGCAAACCTTCCAAGAGCCCTAGAGGCATCCAGACAGTTTTCAGTGAGGTTTAAGGAAGCTTCCCATTGTTGGGGTTGTGTAGCAAGGACCTCTGTCTGAAGACTCTGTAAGAGCCAGACAGATACCCGTGTGCCTGGACTGGTTCCAAGGGGCTCTCCTGAGACCCAGATGATGGAAGATATTGGAGAAAATTAGGAGAGGGGTCTGAGGGTGGGGAAACAAGAGCAGAGAAGACACAGAATAATGTAACAGAAATGGCTTTTATCTCTACATATTTCTAGAATAAATAAAGGAAAAGCAGACGCAAAGCATCCCGGGGCCTTGAAAGAGAAGTCCTGTTTCCAGGGGGTGGACAGAGGAAGAGGTTTGGTCAAGGAGGCAAGTCAGATCAGAGCCCTATTGTGGTCTGTGGTGTATAGCCCTTGTATCCCCTGGGGGAAGTTGAAGCTCTGACCTATTAGTTGGGAAGAGGGTGGGATTGCAGATTTAGGGGAATGGGGAGCCCCTTGGTGATGTCACCTCAATGCAAGTTTTGTTGTGCTTCTAGAACCAAGGATGAGGAACAAGAATCAGTAGAATGGGAAGCCATGGGTCAGGCATGCAGAATTTGACGGGATTAGAAAGCCATCAATGCAAGAGCCCTTTTGGTAGCATCCCTAGGAAGTCGTCATCGGGTGCTTGCTAGGACACCTTCGTGGGTGATGTATTCAGTACCTGTCAGGCAGCTGATTCCATTTCCTGACATCTCCAATGGACGGGTCCCTCTTCAAAACGAGTGAGGAGAGTACACACCCGTCTCTGTAACTTCCACCCATGGTATAAGCCAAATGCCTATTCCCGCTCACATGGGCCCCCTAAACCTTTTCTTCTCCAACATAAAGTGTGTCTGGTTTTTCATTCACTTCTCATAAGTCATGATTTCTTACTCTGTCACCCTCCTTGTTTGGGACCTACTTCTAGCAGCCTCTGGTCTCAAAGAGCACACTGCTGGCTCAGACGCATTCGGTTGGCCAAGCCCTCTCCCTCCACCGCATCCTGCTCATGCTCCTTTTTCCTTTTGTCCTGGAAACTGAGTGTAGGATCCTCCATTATATGTTATCCTGCTAAGTTTGATCCATGGCTCCTTTTTAAAGCCAGCGCCTGTCAGCCTACATGACATTCGTTAGCCCTCCGGCCACATGCTGCCCAAGGTTCCTTCCAGCTCCACAACTCAGAGCAAGATGTGGTTAACTGTATTTTTGTTAATGGCATCAGCACAGTCCACCAGGCTCACGGTGCCTACACTTACTGACTACCATTTGCTTCTTAGCCAGGGCCAGACGGCCAGGCTCCAGACTCTTTCCAAGGTCCTTGTTATCTTTTTCTCTCGGTCCCTCTGCCTCCAGCCTCACCTGGTCCTTCCACCTACTTCTGGCTATCTCAGCAGCCTGGCCCCCTCGTTGGACAGGATCTCAGCACAGAGGCTGCCCATTATGGGTCTGTGTACCCTCGCTGTGTAACCTAGCACCTGCCAGCCCTCAGTCTTCTCCTTACTGGCCTCCACACTCGACAATGTTCCTGCCCCCAGCCCCAGGCCTCTTCTCCAAACCAAGCCACTAATCCCTCAGATCCATTCAGACTGTACTGCTCTCTGAATCCGAAACCTTCCATGACTCTGTATCGCTTACCTAAAGAGAGTGGCCCTCTTGGCCTGAACACAGACAGGGAGCTCCAAAGGTAGGCTCCGGGACACATCTGGACATGGCTGCTTTCTCCAGTCACCCGCCTCACTTCTTCACGACATTCAGGGCGCGCATGTGCATGCACACACACACTCCATCCCTCCTCCATAGGGTCCTGCTCTCAGATGTACATCAACCACTCTCAGCTATCGACTCCCCTGTTAGCTGATAGTGTTCACTAAGTCCTACAGATATTTGCATCTTAATAGGGGCCTCTGAAGGAACCAAAGTTTTCGAGACAGAAGTGATGAAGCTATACATTAAAATGGTGACAATGGAGGGGCGCCCGGCTGGCTCAGTCCGTAGAGCATGTGACTCTTGATCTTGGGGTTGTGAGTTGGGCATAGAGCTCACTAAAATAAAAAATAAAATAAAATAAAACAAAACAAAATGGTGACAATAGAGGCAGCTGGTCTTTTGGAATGAGGGCTGGGCCATCTGCGAAGGTGGCCAGCTATGACTAGGCTTTGGAGACTCAGAGGCCCTCAGGGCTCAGGTCCACCCTCCTGTCAGACCCAAAGGCTACAGAGCCAAACCCGTTACCTGGCTCCCTAGAGCCCTGAGCCCTGTGGTGGAAGGTTTCTGTATTCCTTCTGCAGCAGCATTTCTGACACCACAGGGGGTCCCCCTGACTAGGCCTCAGGGAACCCCCATGAAGCGGAGGGCTCTGGAGGCCTCAATACTCAGAAGAACCCCCGGTCTCTGTTATCCCCAGCACTAAATAACGTTACAAATGGATGTCTCAGAGCAGAAGACTGGTCAAAACAGAGTCTTAATTATAATAAAATGTCACACTCTGCAACGTTAATAGCGATGAAAGTAGCAATTAAGTGTGTGAAGAAGGGCAAGTGTTTTCCCAGCAGGCTTGGCAAAATGTTGCTTAGCACACTGGCGAGCAAGCTGATGGAGGGACTCTCCTGGTTGCAGAAGCATGCACAGACAGCCCTTACCCTTCTCGGGGAAGAGAGGAAGAAGGGTTGCGGGCACAGGGAGGGGGCAGGACTTCAGCCCCAAGGAGTTTACAGGAGTGTGTGACGCGTGCCCTTCTGCACCCCATTCCCTGAGTTCGGTTGCTTTGCCCCTGGCTGCACTCAGGTATAACCAAGGGGAAGACCCTTGCTGGGAGTGGGGGGAAGAAGGCGGGAGGCCAGGGTGGCCTGGGGGCGGGGGTGGGGTGCGGGGAGGAGAAGCAGGCCAGGCCACCACGTGACCTGCAGTAGACCTGTGGAAGCACAGTGGCCACACCTACCGTCAAAGGCGGAAAAGGTGGAAATGGACCTGGGGCCCCAGCACATTGAAGGAGTTGTACCTTCAAGCCAAGGCCAGGACACACAGGTGCCTAACAGTTCCATATAGCTGCCACATGTCATTTAGGCAAATTCAGTTGCACCAGTTTGGGAGTATACTTTCCTGCTTCTGTTTGGGGCAGGGAGAGGCTTCAGGGACCGAGGGGCCGATAGGAAAAAACTAAAAGGACACGTTTGTTTGCAGTTGAGCCTGCCTGGACTTGGGATGGGGCGAGTTAAGAAGTAGTGAGAACCCCATCAAGAGAGAGCCCAAGACTTAGATTTCCAGCCACATCTCTTAGGCGGGATGTTACAAGGAAGCAGCAGCTGATGAGACTCATCTGTGTATTTGCCCTCGGAGGTCCCTTCTAAATGCTACAATGACACTATGGACCAAGAGTTGTGTTTCTTCTTAGGAAGACTGTGCCCAGGGACAAGGGACAGTTGTGAACCTAGCAAAGCCGTGCTATATATCAGAACTTCAGAAACCTCTCCTCATCCCCAGTGGCCCTGGACTCTTCCCCTTTATCCCCTGAAAATGCTGCCCGTCTCCAGCCCAATACTCCTGGCAAAGAAGTGACACATACAGGACCAGAGCCGGCAAGTATGTTTTAGTAAGATGAGGGCTACGTGGGCCAATGAATACTTACAGAATGAACCCAGATTTTTAAATTAAAAAGTTAGTTTCAACCATATGAAAGTGATGTCTTTCTAGATTTAAAAAAACCAAATATCAGTAGTTTATATGGTTCAACATAATATATTAGTGTCTGTAAATGCAAATTCTCAGGAAAGGGCTGGAAAGATCAATCCAACATGTGAACAGTATTACCTCCAGGAAAAGTGTGGGGTTGAAAGGGAGGGGAGGTCAAGGGGAGCTTTTGTTTTCACTCTCTCAAATTTGCTACGTTTGAATATTTAATAATAAGAATACACTAAGGATCGGTGTGCCAAGGATGCTGACCAGCTGTTCTTCATTTGCACTGAAGAAAGTCTTGTCAGGAAAGCTGTTAGAGCATATGTACAAACAAGACCACTCGGGAAGGGGGTTGAGTAGCTCTGTCTGGCCAGGTCAGATGTGTGCTTGGAGGTGGGAGTATAAATGCCGATTACACAGCAGATTGAGGTATTGGATTGCTTCCCTAAGAGGGCCATCCACCTCGGAATGGAGGAGCTTCCCCAAACCTGAGCATACCCTCCTGCCTCTCTGCTGATGCCCCCTCCCCCATACCCTTCCCTTTGCACCACCGAGGGATGTGAACTGACTCCCTCCCCTCAGCTGTGCCACTGTGGAGTCCAGGGGCTCTCTCTGTGACTCTGCTTAGTATGAGCATCTTCTTTTGACTGGCGGTCACCTTAGGTTGCCAAAGGCTCTGGCCAAGGTGGCCTTGCTTTGCCAGGCCAGGGCTGTACAGGAGCTGAATATTGCTTTTACTCCAGGCCCACAGGTTTCCAGGGTGGCACAGCTGGGTTGCCAGCATGCTTGGGCCCCAGCAGAATGAGTCTGCAGACCTTTATTAAACAGGCATTGGTCACCACTTGCTTTGGGTCCACGATGTCCACCAGGGGCTCCTTCATGGCAACATCCCGGATACAGGTCATATCAAAGCCATAGACATTCTCCCACCCTGTGAAAACAGAGCGAGACATGAGGGCCAGCAGCAGGACCCGCGGAAGTCTTCCCAGCCCTCCTGAGGACTAGAGCACAGCATGCCCAAGAGGGGGAGGGGCATCCCATGTTCCCCTGCAATCAGAATAGAAGAATCACTCATCTGAGTGAAGAGCTTTGCAGAACATACAGATCGCACTTGATGGTAGGAAAACTAAAGCTCAGAGAGGCTGAAAAACTTCTCTAAGGTCACACGCCAGAATGCCACAGGGTCAAGACTAGAATCCAGATTGCCTGACTCTTCCTGTATCCACTTTCCTGTCTCTCTATCTGAGCCAGCAGAGTCTCCTACAAACTCTTATCTGGCACCCACATTTCTATCTTGATGCCTTTGCTCAAGCTGTCCTGCACACTTAGAAGACCCACCTCTCTCCTGTCCCCACCCACTGAATCTTTAACAAAGCAGGGAGAAACATGGGCTCTTAAAATTATATAGACTAGTTTGAATCCCAGCACCACCACTTACTGGCCAGGCCCTTGTGCTAATTCCCTAACATCTCTGAAACTCCGTTTTTTCAACTGCAAAACGAGGGGGGAGGGTGGGTCCGTGAGAGTCTTGGCCTTTCTCACATGCCATGATGCACTCACTAAGAATCCATCCCATAAGAAATACCCCCAGGTGGTGCACAACCAACCCAGTGGTGCTCATTGGCTCCTTGTGGCTGCTCATAAGATGCTTTGAGAGGGAGAAAGATGTAGGGTGCAAGGCTGGTGAGTAAATGAATGTACATCTGATGGCCCAAGACCATCCTTATATGGTGGCAATCATTGCTACCATTGACTGACCACCTAGCTGAAGCCAGACTCTTCATTTAATCTATCCAGCAACCTCCAGGGGATATGTCTATTGACAGTCAAGGAAACAGGCTGGGAGAAGTTGGCATGTGGCCCACACACAATATATGGGCCAAGATCACACATCAAGGAGATGGTGGAATTAGGGCTCACTCCAGCTTGTCCCCTGACTCTTCAGCTGCACTGACCCAGCTGTGACAGCAACCAGGAATGCAATTTCCTCCCCCGTACTGTAGAGGGTGTGGCCTAAGCAGAAGCTTTAGTCACTGAGCAGCTGAATCTCATTTGTCTGTTTATGCAGATGGGTCTAGAAATGCATCGAAAGGAGAGATGCTTTTCTCTAGAATCTTATGGGATTAAATTTCCTTTTAAAATGTGCATCAAACAAATGGTAGTTTCGGGAACTATGTTTCCGTATGTTTAGTAGAGGGGGTGTGTGAAGAGGGAGGTGGGAACAGTCAGTGAAAGCCGTGTGTTTCTTTGACTCCTTTCTAAGGCACACAAAGACCTTCCTCAGGGAGAAGAGGCAGAGAAAATAATCATCTCCCAGAGGGGGAGCACTTGTGAAATTCTGGCTTGAGGATAAGATGCCAGTCATATCCATTAAATCACATGAGGTTGGTGCCAAGTTCCTAGTTGAAGCCTACGTTTGGAGAAGTAAGCTGCTTGGTTGGCAATGGGACGTGCTTCAGAGGAGTTGCCCTTCTAGAGTCTGGAAGCCCCCAGATAAAACGTATACACTAAACAAAGTGCCTTCATTTTAAATCTTTCCTGAAGACACCTGCTGCCATGTTCCTGCTCTCCCATTCCCCGCCCTGCCTTAAGTTGAGGTTAAGGGCAAGTGTCGGGCAAAAACCCAAGAGTCCATGTGCGTGATGGTTAAAGGCCTGGGCTTTGGAGTTCAACTCTGGGTTCTGCCGTTTATTTGCTGTGTAATATTAGCAAAAATTTAGCTCTCGAAGAGTTGGTTTCTTCTTTAAAATAGAGATGATGGTGATAACCACAGCTACTCTGTTGGGTTGTCATGAGGATTAAATGTAGAGTGTGTAAGGGGATGCCTGGCACACAGAGCTGCTGGTACATAGTGATTGTTATCATGATGTGGTTTGAGCTCTTTGTCACCATCTGAGCTGCGTGATCTTGGACATATCAATCCTCTTCTCTGGGCTTGTTTGTAAAGTGAGGAGTTTGGTTCAGTGGTTCTGTGCTCCAGAATCATCTGGGATGCTTTTAAAAATACAAATTCCTGGGCCCAAACCAGATCTGCTGAATCGGAATCTCCAGATTTGGGATCTGGGAAGCTGGAATTTTACAAATCTATGTAGGTAGGGGCGCCTGGGTGACTCAGTCAGTTAAGAGTCTGACTCTTGATTTTGGCTCAAGTCATGATCTCAGGGTCGTGAGATCAGCCCTGCATTGGGCTCTGCACTGAGCAGGGAGTCTGCTTGAGATTCTCTCTCCTTCTCCCTCTGCCCCTCCCCCCACCACATGCACATGCTCTTTCTCACTCTCTTTCTCTCTCTCAAAAAAAATTCCTTTACAGTCAAGAAATGGTGAGTTGAATGTCTCTTGCTTTTGTGAAACCTTTTCTAACCATTCCCAACTATGAGACTACTTCTATATCCTCAACACCTATAGCCCAGCATCTAGTGCAATACAAGCGCACAGATAATGCTTTTTTAATTGGAACTCATTCCCAAATATTTAATGTTCTACACTGCCTTGCAATGCCCAGTATTTTAGTTACCTTTTCAGAGGTTAATTCATGTTTTTCTCCCCAGCTAGACTACCTTGCCTTCAGTTATTCAGGAGAAAGTTCACCCAGGACAATAAATTTGTTTTCTCTTCTTTCTGCTAACCATTTATCTCCCACTAGCTCCTTTAGCAGAAGTGGAGCAGGGATGGGAGACAACACTAATCAAACAGATTAATTTTTCGTTGCAACTCTGTCTTGTTTATTGACTAAGTGAATGTGGGGTGAGGGCTATTGCTACCAGGAAATATTGTTATTAATTTTCTTATTCAAATTTAAACAATAACATCAGATGGACCTGTGAACTTTTGTTTATGGACTAAAAAACAAATTCTCAGAAAGGACAGCACTGAGGCACGATGAATGTAACTAAAGCAACAGCCAAACCCCAACCTATCATTATGACAGACTAGATTGACTCAAATGCCCACTTTAAAAGCCTGGCAGAGGAAAAGGCATACTCTTTTCTGGGCATAAATATTGTGCATCTGTCCCTACTGTTCTCTTACTGATATTGCCCAGCATTGAGAAAAATTACAAGATGAATGAAAAAGGAAAAAAAAATGACCATCATCAGAAGAAAATATAGTCAATAGAACCAGACTTAGAGACAGCCCAGATGTTGGAATTATCCAATAGAGACTTTAAAGTACCTATAATAAGAAGTTAAAGAATCCAATGGAAAAACATGCATGAACAGATCAGGAATTTCACTGGTGAGATGGAAACTATAAAAATGAGCCAATGGAAATGTTAGAAATGAAAATCACAATATCAGGGGTAAGGAATTCTTTCAATGTGCTTATTAAAAGAATGCATACATCAGAGGAAGTAATGAATAACTTCAAGATAGGTCAATAAAAATTATCCAAACTTAAATACAGAGAGAGAAAAAATATAGCACCCAAGATCCATAGGACAATATCAAACAGTACCTAACATATGTGTAATTGGAGTCCCTGAAGGAGAAGAGAAAGAGAATCAGGCAGGAAAAAATATTTGCAGAGATAATGGCTCGAAGTTTTCCTGAATCAATGAAATCATCAACCCATAGATCCAAAAATGCTGTAGAACCCCAAGCAGGATAAATAGAAAGGAAAACACTTGTAGACACATCCGAGTCAACCTGATGAGTATCAAAATAAAGAGAAAAGCTCAAAAGCAGTTGCAGAAAAAGAAATGTGAAGTACTGGAGAACCAACTTTATGTTTCATTGAAGAGAGCTGAAGCTACATCCTCCTTCCCCACCCTGGCCCCACAGTTTCAGTTTCTCCGCTAGGGCGGATGGGACTGCCTCCGGATGTGTTAGAGGGAAACAGAGCAAGTGCCACCAGGCGCTACTTACAGTTTCACCTCTAGACGGAAGGGAAGGTGTTCACAATAGTTTCATACATTCTAGTCTCTCAGGCACAGAGGCAACTTCTTGTATAAAATAGGACAGAGGGGCACCTGGGTGGCTCAGTCGGTTAAGCGTCTGCCTTTGGCTCAGGTCATGATCCCAGTGTCCTGGCATCGAGCCCTGCATCGGGCTCCCTGCTCCGAGGGAAGCCTGCTTCTCCCTCTCCCACTGCCTCTCCCCCCAGCTTATGCTCTCTCTCTCGTTCACTCTCTCTCTCTCTCTCAAATAAATAAATACAATCTTTTTAAAAAAATAAAATAAAATAGGAAAGAGCCGGAGAACAGAGCTCTGGATGTTGAGGGTGGGGGTGAAGGTGGGAAAGAACCACATGGAGAGCAACTGAGCACTCCAAGAGGTCCTGCCTTTACAACCTCCCTCGGGCTGCAGGCACCACTGACGCTACGGAAGGCCTTCCTTCTTATCTTCTCATGAGCTGGGAAGCTGGTGCCCATATCTCTGACTCCCAGCAGGTTGGAGATTCATGTATTGGGTCAGATTCGTGTATTGGATAAGAAATCAAATAGAACACCTACCACGTTTCCTTCCAGTTTTAAGATTCTATAAATCTCCTCCATAGTAGAAATTCTAAAAAATGATCGCTCCTCTCTCTCGTGGTTACACACTACACTTTGCACATTCCTCTACTGCTTATTTTTACTCCTTCATTTGTTTCTTCATGCATTCACTCAACAAAATATGTATCGTGAGACTGGTTCATGCCAATCATTTGCCTCTCTTCTTCTGTGTTCTCTAGTAGCTGGTGAGCAAAATAAAGGCAATTTCTGTGTTTCACTTATTCTTGTGTTTCTATGTTGCATGTGATTGAGAAAGGAAAGGAGAGAAGAAGGGAGAGGGGAGAGGAGGAGGAGAGGGGAGAGAAAGGGAGGGGGAAAGGGCGGGGAGGGAAGGGGAAGGTGGTGGAAGGGAGGAGAGGGGCAGGGAGGAAGCGGTTTTGTAACAATTTACTTTGTGAAAGGGTCTGGGCTTGTCTCATTCTCCTGCCCCACTTTAAGATTTTTCTTTTTTAGCCGGTTCTTGAACCAACTGAAATTTGCTTACAATTGTTCCCTTAGCAACCAGCAACCTTTATGCTTTACTTTTGATTTAGAACTCAAGAGTATCCAAAATCTCTGTTTATCTGAAACAGATTTCTAAATGGGCTTGCTTCCTTTACTAAAAACAAAAACAGATCATTAAAAAATTTTTAAATGGAAAACTTCACAGTTTTTTAAATAAATTTTAAATGTATGTTTGATTTTTATTTTTTGGGTCTGGGGTTTTTGGTGTTTGTTGGATAGAAGACTCCAGAGCAAACATTTCACAAGAAAAGAGGATTTAAATTTTTTAGAAGCTGATTTAAATTTTTTTTCTTCCCCAGAACCTATGAAAATTGCAGTGGTCAGCATAAGATTAAGTCACACCATCTCCAGTCCTGCACCAGCACCTGAGGAACAGCAACTGCCCTCTTGCACCTTCCAGGGTCCATGCAGTCCGGTCCAGCTCCAGCTGGCTCACTACAATGTGCGTCTGCCACAGGTTCCCAAACACAATCCAGGGAAAGGAGGAAGGTAAGGAACGTTGGCTTTTAAACCATGAGGAAGTCCCTTAAAGAGCTGTGCCCAGGGTCAGGGCTTGGTAAATATTTATGCATAAGAATGAAGAATGCACCTGAAGGTTCTCCTCAAAACACGATTCGGTATAGTTACACCGCAAGAACTCCAAAAGCAGTATTATAATGCAGCTCCAGGGCAAAATATGTCCTATTTATACATGCATTTGATCAATGTTCACTGTTGGGTTGTTTCTGCAATCTACCGTGAGAGCACATCTGTCCTAGATTCTGAGCCACTGGAGGCCAACAAGCTTGGCAGTCAGGCTCGCTTACCAGAGCTGCAAACAGAAAGGGGCTTAGTGACGTGTTCAGTGCCTAGGTCCAGTCTGGTGCCATGTGCCTCCAAGAACTGTCACATCCTTTCCTATACATCATCTCACTGAATCCTCATGGCTAGTGTGTGGGATTGGTGATATTATCTGTGAGGCCAAAGGGGTTGGGTAAATTGCTCCCAGTCATCCAGGTAGGATTTGAACCCAGAGCTGGCAGACTTTGAAACATGATCATCCAACGTAGGCTACTCTCCCTCTCATTGCTCATCAAATGTTAGAAATGTCACCAGATTGGCTGGAGGCAGAGGGCACAGAGCTTCGAATAACTGTCCGGCTTCTGCCTTCTCCTGAATCTGACTCTGAACTTTGTGCTTTGATGTTTTATTTCCGGAAGGGTGTGAACACACACACAAATGTATACATTCCGTAGCGCAGTCCAGCTTGGGTGTCATTAATGGCACTAGAAAAATTAGATGGCAATCGTGTGAATCCACGGAGCAACAATTTGTCGAACTATCAAGTCTCAGTCTCTCAGGGTGCTGATCCTCTGCTCAGTCTGTGCACGCCTCCATAGTAATCTTGCCAAGGAGGGCTTGACCACTGCAGGGGCAGGAACCCCAGGTCTGCTGACTCCATCGCACTGTGTAGAGTTCCTGTGTCATGCTTTGGGTTGGATTGTGTGTGTGCTTGCCTATGTGAGGGGCTCTTTGCTCCTTTGTCGTGTTTTCTTCTGGCTGAGGAGACATGGCTGTTTCTAAGTGATGGGAACACATTTGAAATAAGCTTGAGGACTAGCTTGTGTCACTGAGAAATGCTACCCTCTAAATTAAAAAGAACAAAGCATCCTTTTCGGACCAGATATGACATTGGAGAGGGTTTTTGTTTGTTTGGCTTTTTTTCCCTAAAGAACAAATTTTCAACTGATAAAGCAGTATGAATGTAGGTTTGGATATGAGTCCCTGACACACGCATGTACACAACTGCACATATATGGCATGCAAAGTCTCCATCTCTCCCCACCCCCACTGCCATCCATTCCCCCAAAAGAACCGCAAAGAAGAATATATATTTTACTTAATGTGAAGAAGAGTCACTATCATTTTCATGAATTCAAGTAGCATGAAGGCAGGCTTCAGAATGGTCGAGCTGGCTAGCGATCTGCCATTTTTGACCCCTGTAGTGGACTTTTGGGATAACCGAAACTCCTCAGGCTCCCAGCCCCCTGGCCTGATGTTCTCTACAAAAATCAGTTTCTGTTGCTTCAGCTCATTTTTCATTCACATTGCTTTCATTCTCTCACCCCAGGATATGTCTCTTAAATCAACTGCTTTGCTTATTTTCTCTCTGCAGACCTCCTACCCTTGGGACCAAGGGAAAACGCCTAGAGGGAAGAATCCAGAATAAGTCACAGGTAAACTCCTCCATAGGCATATCAGCTGTATTCATGAGGCTGGTTGCTTATCTCAGAGCCACTGTAGTACCTCCCACCCCAACTGTGAGAAAGACAAAAACTTAAAAGGTGACTTACAGTGGATTTTGAAGTCCTTGTACTGTCTGTCTTCAATTGCTACCACGTACAAAGCTGCCCGGTCTGGAAACATAAGCCCTCCAGGTTTCTGTTGATGAATTGTGGGGAAATGGGTCTCGTAATCTATTCACCTGACAAAGACATCACATTTTGAACTGCACATAGAGTCACCAGACAGGCACCCCCTTGCCAGCATTTCTCATTCAGCAGACTGTCACCTTGGCCAGGGTTAGGGTTAGGATGACAATGCCCAATTTTTATTTGGGAATGGGGAGAACTTGAGGGACCTAAGTGGAGACCATAGAACAAATGAACTGGGGCAAAGGTAAGTTCAATGGGGAACAGCCTGGACAAGCCAGAGTCAGAAGCATGCTCAGCTCTCTGGCAGCCAAACAAGTCCTAAGTACCTGTTGACCAGAAGAGATTTTTGTCTTGACAACAGAGAATGGGTGTTGATTACAACCAAAGAGGACAAGGTGAGCCCTACAGAACAATGAGGCAGACATGTTGGACCTGGGTACCATCGTTCTGTCCCCTGAAGCAGATCTGGTTTAAGGAGAGGGGTCTGGAGGAGGTGACCTTCTAGCCCAAGCCCTCTCTGGAGTCCTCATATTCTTCCTAGACTGTCGACCAGGGGTAGAGCAGCAGGACAGCCAGCAGACCAACAAGGGGACGGCATGCAGGACACTTACCAGCCACTTGTCCCTGGCAAAGATCACCGTGTTGAGCATTGACTCATAGAACAGACAGTAGCCCATCCACTCGCTGATGATGATGTCTACCTTCTCCACAGGCAGCTCCACCTCTTCTACTTTACCCTTAAATATGGTGATGACTGGAAAATAGGAACCCCACGGCCACACTTTGCAGGGACCCTAGCCTGGAACCATGAGCACCCCACATCAGGGCCAGACCTGCAGGTTTTAGCCCTGTTCTGATTCTGCTTTTAGGATGCGACATACCTCATCCTTCACCAAGCTAGTTATGCAAAGAAAACTGCGAACGACTTGCATGTTTTCTCCCCAAAATGTACAGGGCAGTGACTATGTCCTGGCCCCTGTGCCGAGCCTGTGATACGCACCGTATCATGTGATCTTCCCCGCAACTCCATGAAGTAAGCACGTTACTATTATTCTCATTTTTGAAGTGAGGCTTAGAGAGGTTGAATGGTGGGTGTGGAAGTACAGGCCAGTCTAATATGCTATGACTCTAACACTCTGATCACAGTCCCCATCCCATTTTAAGCCACCATGATGGTTCAGATCCAAAGGGCAAAGATGTTCACATCCAGGGCTCATCCCCCAGTGGTTTCGTGAGGAAGGCAACTTGGTGTCTTGACAAGAGCATGGGCTCTATAATCAGGGGTTTAAGTCCTGATCTTCTCATTATTAACTATATGATTTTGCACAAGTTATTTGACTTAACTGAACTCCGATTCCCCAGAAAACAACCAAGGAAAGTAATATCTACTTAGCGGGCAGTTGAACTGATACGATGAAATAACAAATGTTAAGTGCCAGGCTTATAGCCAGGGCTCAAGAGAAGGTACACATCATCTGAAATTTCCCCCCTTGCTGATGGAAAGGTGAGGGGGATAAGGATGGAACCACTCTCCTGCTCTTAGTGACCTCTGCTCATGAGTCACTTCCTAGACCTTCCTATCCCTCCGTGGCAGGAGAAACTTCTTAGTTGAGTTTTTGATCATTTGACATAGTCATACACATAATCTTGGAGTCTCTTTTTTGCATCGGTTGCTCTAAAGATCATAGCAAACACTATCTTAGATGCTGCTATGAAATTGACAGGGTGATGTATTGGTTGGCTGATTCCATCTGAACATTTCCTCTGAAAGGATACACAGATTCATGCTCTGAAATTCTCTTTCTGCACCATCTTCTGAAAAATCACACCATGCCTGAGCTTTGCTGGGAAAATTGAACAAGAGCTTGTATTCAGGAGTGAAAAAAAACAAAAAAACAAAAACCTGTACACAAAGAGAACACATCTGTCCTGAATCTGAGCTTCATGAAAATGAATTTGGATTAGAGGCTCCTGGATGACAAAGGGCACACAGGTCACTGGTTTTGTTTCATGTCCTCACATTGGATAATGCAGCTGATGAAGTGCCCATTAGCAGCCTCTAATGATTTGCTCTCCAGTACCTGGTGTTTAATCAAGTCTTAACCAGATAAGGCCTCCTCCATGATCAGTCAGATACTTTGCAGACGCACGTTGGTCCTGATCGCTCTAGAGGGAGGCCCAGGCTTGTGTGGCCTTCCTGGCTACTATGCATGAGCCCTGCCCCTAAGTGGTAAGAACAAGGAAGGCCTAGTCATCTCCAAAAGGTTTGGAAGGGGTGGGAGGAGTAGGTGTCAAAGTTCTGCTTCTCTGGGGGGCTCCACAACCCGAGAGCAGGAACGCAAACAAGAGGAGAGCCCAGGATGAACCAAGAGAATTCACAGGGAACAAAGTAAGGGATTTTTGAAAACGCAAAGAGAGTGCCTAACTTAGTTCTCATTCTGAAAAAGAGTTGACAGATACAGGCCCGACCCACCTGTCTCATTATTTGAGTGCAAAGCTTGGTTTGTCCTACTTTTGCAAATCTTTGTTGTTGAAGAGTAACCGACGTATATTCATTTCATGTGCACAACACAGTGATTTGACATTGTATATGTACATTGTGAACTGATCACCACGATAAATCTAGTTACCGTCCGTCACCAGACAAAGGTGATACAAATTATTGACTATATTCCTCATGCGGCACATTACATCCCCATGACTTATTTATTTTAGAACTGGAAGTTTGTACCTCTTAATCCCCTTCACCCTTTCCCCACCATCCCCTACCCCACCTCTGGCTGCCAGCAATCTGTCCTCTGTGTCTATGAGTTTGGGTTTGGTTTGGTTTGGTTTTGTAGACTCCACTTCTTGGTGAAACCATGCAATATTTATCTTTCTCTGTCTGACTTCTTTCACTTATTGTGATGCCCTCAAGGTGGCCTCCCTTTCTTCTCTCTTTGCACATTTCTTGAAGGCTCTTCCCTAATGTTTGCATGTGTCTATGGGGCTATAAGTCTGCTCCATCTCCTACATTAGATCATGCCCTCCATGTGGCTCGGGAAGATGCCTTCTCCTGCCCATGGTGCCCCACGGCCTCCACTCTGGGTGCCTAGTACACGGCTCACTGGGGATGGTTCCATGAACAGGACTCCAATAGGACTACAAGAAGCAGAGATGGACAAGAACTTATAGTCTAGTCTGACAGATGGGTATGTACAGAACATTCCTGGGGTATCCCCAGCGTGAGTGAATGCTGTCCCTGTTCTCGGCAGTAGCACTCTATCCATTCGTTGCTAAATTCTGATCACTATGGCTACAACAGATGATAGGTACGTAGATAGATAGATGAGAGACAGACAGAGAGAGAGAGATACACACGGTAGGTCATAGAAAGGTAGAAGGTATCAATTAACCCTGTTTTAAAAAATCAACAGTCTGTGCCTCTGTTTACTTAACATCACCATTCTGCATCCAAACATTTTTTGGAGCAGATGTAGCCCCTGCTTGGCTTGGTGAGTAGATGGGCCCTCTGTGAAAGGAAAAAGGCAGGCCTCCTCTCAGTCCAGTGGTGGACTGGATTTCAGACCCCCTTCATCCCCTTGCTCAGGTGTTTCTATACAGTGCTCGATTTCCACAACCTTCTGCCGGTGTCCTAGGGGCAGACAACTTCTGTTCTTCTTCCAGCTGACAACAAACCTTGATCAAACATTTCCTCCCCTTTGGGGACTCAATTTCTTTATTGTGGGGGAAAAAAGAAGGGGGATTGAACCTAAGAATTCCTAAGATGCTCTGCAGTGCCAAAATGCTTCGATTCTTCAGATATATATTGAGCATGTAAAAGGCATTCTGCAAAGTTTACTGGTAGTAGCTGACACCAATAAAGAAACAGTGCCTACAATTTCCAGTTTGACTAATTTGCACCAATTCCTTGAGGCTAATTTAAAAAAAAAAAAAAAGAGGCTATGTTGTTTCTATGGACCCAAATATAATTGCCCAGCTGAATCATCAAGGATATTCTTCCTGTTTTCTACAGTCACACCAGCAACCATTTAAATTCCCAGATTCAATTTCCCAGTCTGCAAAATGCTACCTCTTGCGGTGGGCTTTACGGCAACCAATGGGGTGGGGAGGGCTATTGGCCAGTGCAATGCAGTGGGCTGGTTCCAAGGACTGTGTGGGCATCTGAACCTTCTCCACATCAAGCTTTTTCAAGGGGCATCTTAGCCACTGATACTCAGGTTCTGAGCAGCTATGAGCTGCAGAACCCCACTCCCAATCTGGACCCCACATCACTAACCCTGTGTCAGCTCAAGGTTGCACTGAGGTCCCTCTTTGGAGCTATGTTTTTACTCCATAGAGATGATGGAAAGTTTGTTCCAACAACAGGCCCAGGGCTCATAAATTTTGGAATGATTAATCATAACTAAGTGCACAACAAGGAGCAATGCACTCTGAACTCTAAATTCAGAGATTCTTCCCCTGTAATTTCAAGTTTGCAAATTAGACATCCAGATTTTTTTTTTCTTTTTTTGGATTTGTTTTCTTTTTATCTTGAGTGTTTATTACAGAAAGCTAGCCAAACTGACTCACAGTTATTCGTTTGACTTAAAAAAAACAAATCGGGACAGCCTGATGTCATCTGGGCCTCCAGCATGTCCATCAGAGTCAACTGACCCCACAGGTCCGAAGTTAGACTCTTCTGTTTCCCAGAGCAGATCCTGTGCCAGAGAGGAGTGGGCATGAGGGTCATGAGTGCGAGGTGGGGGCACATTCTGAGGCAGTAGAGCCTCTCTGATGCCACCCCCACCGCAGCATGGCCACTAGCCGCCCCCCAACTACCTTGCCATGTTGTTCACCTGCCTATTTTGGCGACACCCACGCCAGCTGCCACACACCTTCCAAGGGCCTGACTCACCTCCAGGCTGCAATCTCTTCTTCTTAATTGCCTATCCTAGCGTCCTATTTCCAGGACCTCACAGAGCACTTGACTCCTCACAAACATCAGGAATCATTGCTGAATGAATGAATGGATGAATAAGCAATTTTGAAAAAAGGGTATTTGGGTTGAAAGACAAAAGATCCTCAAACCAGTCCTAATTAGGATAGTAAAAAATTACTAGCATTTGAATAGCAGCTTTGCAGAGTTGATTTCACTTATATTATCTCTGTAACCCTCACAGGAACCTGTGCAGTTGGTTTTTATTATTCCATCTGCCTAATGAGAAAACTGGAGTTTAGAGAAATCAAAAGGTAGAGCCAAAAGCGAGGCCTGTTTTATAACCTGGTACAAGTCACCAGCCTCCCTGAGGTTCCCTTCCTTCACCTGCAGCCGATATAGTATCTGCCTTAAATACCTCGTGGGATTGCTGTGGATACGAAGCAACTGCTTGGGAATGATGGAGGAAAAGAAATCAGAGAAGGCCAAGGACTAACCCATCCTCCTCCTGAAGGCTGTCAGATTGGTTAGTAGGGTGAGGAGAGGTAGAGCCATCATGAGCCTATCAGGATGGTGGAGGAAGAACCCATCCAACCCCCTGGTATCAGCTCTGTCTCAGGTTCCCATGGTCCAGATACATGGATAAATCTCTCTTACAAGGTCAGACCTAGCCCCATTCTTGAGCCAGTAGTGATGGGACAAAGAGGACAACAACAACTTTACCCCCAATATCTGGTGGGACTTGGAATATACTCTACAGCCAACAGACCCTATAACTGGAGTGGCAGAGATGAGCCATGGGTGCTTCATAGCCGCAGTATAGTAGAAACTTCAATATGGTAACCCCTTTCTTCCCCAGCCCCCCTTTGCCCGAGAACATAGGGCTTGAACTTCTGTCTTGTCCCTAGTACATCATCTGCCTGGCTTTGTGCCTTAGCCTGCTCTGGTTCCCTTGAGGACCGAGGACCTTGTCTGCTTAGCTAAAGCTCTGAAGTCCTGCTAGTTTTGGCCAGAGAACTTCTCTGGCCAGAGACCCTGCACAGCTGGACTAACACTCAGGCAATCAAAACCACACCGGGACTCACCCCACCCCAAGCTATTGCCCACCACTTAGGACCCCTGGCACGGCACAGCCTGGGAAGATACCTCACACATTGGCCACAGGCAGAGGATTGTGCGGGCTTGGCCAAGTGGGGGCAGGGATGAGGAAGGCAGTGGAACGGGACAGGGTGGTTGAATCAGTGCAAGTGTAGAAGAGAGCAAAGCCTCCCCGAGGCCCCAGGACTCAGGAAATCATCCCAGGTGTCACTGTCGCTCACTACCTAGAGCTTACGTGGGACAGGCACAAAGTGTCTCTCATCTCGGGGAGCTGGCATGGACGGTCCCTCTGCGTGACACACTTCTGTCCACTCAGCAGCTGGCCTCTTCGTCCGTCAGGTCTGTGCCTCAGGGGCCTCCCTCCAGAAGCTTCCTCACTTCCAGTACTGTGCTGGTCAGTGTCTAACAACCGGCTCCGGGAGTGGGGCCAAGGTGCTTGCTGGTGTCTGTGGTGCAAATATCTCCACCATGGCTGATTTCTGCTCACCCCGGGACGTCACCCGTGCGCAGTTGGGAAGAAAAGTACAAGGCAGTGTGAGCCATGTGAGCCGGCTCCAGAATGCCATTACGACCCCCCAGTCGGAAGTGGGCACCCCACTTTGCTCAATGGCCCCATCGTGTCTTGTTCTAAAACCTGTCGTGATTTGTAATTCTACCATGATGTCTGTTCACTTGCGTTCATGTCGGTTCTCTCCGTGAGACGGTGAGCTTCACCAGAGCAAGAGCCTGCCTGTTGGGTCTGCGATTGGCACCCAGCACCTGGCACAGGGTATGGAGCGTGGCACAACGATGCCTGAAGGAACGAGTGTGTGAAAACCAGCCCTAAGGTTATTAATAGGCTGCTTCACGAGCAGTTAGGAACGGAAGTAGCAACCGCCAGCAGTCACCAGTGCAGGTTCATTAAAAACAATTATATCTGATTGATCTCACTTCTTCTTTTGACAGGGTTATTAGTCAAGTTAGTAAATGAAATAATAATAACAATAGCGAACATTTATTGGCCGCTTACTGCCCACGAGGTATCGTGTTTTACACAGAGGTGTGCTAGTATGACCAATTGGGGTTTCGGGGGAAGTAGCCCTGATTTGTAGCATTTGCTGATTTCTGTGGTATAAATATTCCCATGGTGGCCGATTTCAAGCCACCAGAGTGGCTTCATCCATATAACAAATGTACTGAAAATTTCACAGTCCGTCCTCAGGAGCCTGTAGGAGCCTGTTTCGGCACACCGTGGTTTTCCCTAGTAACATGGGATTATCACAATGACCCTATGAGATATGCCCCGCTATTGTTCCTATTTCACAGATGGGGAAACTGAGGCACAGAAAATGAGGGGTCCAAGATCACAAGCTAATTGGGCAGAACTGAGTGTGAACCAGGAAGCCTGGGTCCAGAGTCAATGCTCTTCACCCGCACCCCCCTCCCCATGCCCGTGGTGAGCGATGTGGGCACATCCTTGCCTCCATGGGATCATCATGGATATGCCATATTACTGTATGGCTTCACCACTGGCTACTTGGCTGTATTCAAAGGTGCTGATCAAGAGCTGAACGCAGACCAGGCTACAGGCACTTCACGCTCACCCCAGGGCTCCCATCAGAGATGCAGGAATGGTGACCCTGGGAGAGCCATGCTCTCGGGATTCCTAGCAGTTGTAAGGAAGGACCAAATCTACCAGCATGAAGTCTACCATGAATAAAAAGGGCAACTCTCCGTTTGTATTCAAGACATAGGTTAGGAACTACAGCTTGGCAGTAACTCCGATAGATGACAGATACGGGTATGGACAGACAACAGATTGTAGCTGATTCCAGCTCAGCACCAGATGACATGCGGTTTCTATGATTCCTAATGGACACTGGAGCCACGGGGCCAGCAGCACAGCATCTGGGTCCCTCCAGGCGCCAGTTGGGTTTATTTCTTAGCATGACTCTGAGGGTGAGAGGGTGACTCAAACCAAAGCCAGGGGTGAAGGACCGTCGGGGGATGTGGGAGAAGGACTGCCGCCTGAGGAGGAGGCTTCTACGCCACGTGGCCCCAGAGGAAAGAAAGGGAGCGTGGGCAAGGTTGCAGGGAGGCGGATGCCCCCGAGGAGCCAAAGCTTCTCCCAAGGGTGGCTCGCAGGTGGCCAGTGGCGGGGTCCCTGTCAGGGCCACCTCCAGGACTGCATGGCTCCAGGGCACGGGAGGAAGCCTGCTACAGCAGATAATTCAAGCATCGTCTATGGAAGTCACTGAGTGTGGGGCTAAGAAATAGCAAAGTGCTCAAACGGACCCACACTTAATGCTTTTTGAGCACCTACTACGCAGGAAGCCTAACACTGGGCACTCGGTGAATGCTCTCTCGCATCCCCCCAGGACCCCCGCAGGCTGCACAGGGACCTAGCTCCTCTCTGGGCAGGAGGTGAGGTGACAGGACAGAGCCACCCCTCCTGGGACGTTGCAGAGCTTGCTGTCCACTGCCACTCTGCCGGGGTACGTTACACTCAGACCTCTCCGTCCGCGACTCTCCTGCTTTAGGACGTGCGCAGGTAGAAAAAGAGAGAGGAAAGGAGGGGTACACTTTCTCCCTTTAGTTTTCTGAGAAGTACATGGGTTCTAATTCTTTTGTTCCTAAAACTATAAACATTTCATCAATCTCTGAGCACCTATGTCAACTTTCACAAACAAATCTGCCTTTTGAGGCATCCCGGCAATAGCACCCTGGCTTCCTCAGCAGGGAAACAGAGGAAATAATAGTGCTTAAGTCAAAGAGTGGGCCACCCGTGTGGTAGAAGCCATGTGACGCTGTGAGACCGCTGCAGGTGGCTTCGTGGAGGTGTGTGTCTCCATGGGGATAAACCCCTCCCCAGGAACCGTGTGGAGGTAGATGGGGAAAGGGCTTGATTGATTCTGGGTGGCAGGTATTTTATGTCCTGTGTTGTTATTTATGTCTCTACACCTACACTCCTGAGCCCCACACAACTGGCTGTTGCAACATTTCAAAAGCATTTCCATGGAAGCATTCATACAGTCAAGCTGTCCTCTTTCCAGTACACATGCCAAGGCTGAGTGAGCAGGTGCCACAGTCGGGGCCCTGGGCGGCCACCTATTGCTGTGCTCGGGGAAGGAAGAAGTGGGAACAACGTTGCCTTGGAAGGGCCCCTGGCCCTGGAGTTCCCTCCCCCTTGGTACACTGGATGTGAGGGGAGGGTCCAAGGGGGCGAGTGGGTCCCTGCACAGGAAGCAAGCCTGGCTCAGCGGACTGGAGTCGAGCAGGGAGAGGAGAGTGCCCATGCACGTGTCAGAGCCCAGCACGGGGTGACAGACACATCTGCACTGGGCACGAGGTGTTGACAGTGGGAGATGGTGCACATACGGTGGGATTGATTCAATAAGTAAACATGTTAAGAATAGTGAGAGCCAGATTTTTCACCATCAGAGAAAGGAATCTCCAACGTGGGAAGGGAGGAAGTTAGAGCACCTGGTGGGGCTGGTTGCAGCCAAGGCATCACGTGAACTCACACTTGACAGTATGTGTAGATAGATTCAGAAACACACGTTATGTAAATGCCTATGTACACACATACACACACACTTCTCTAGTTCTTTCCACTGAAGCAGCCCTGGGGACATCAACGCCCTAAAATCAATGAGGACACTTAGCCCCAGATCCTAGTTTCTAAATGCCATCGTCCACTAAATGGACTTCAAGACTCCTTGGAGAAATGACTGATTCTAAAACAAAGCCATGTAAAGTACAAGGTGAACCTGGAACATTTGTGCCAGAAAATAAGAAAGCTCACAAAAAAAATGAAGAAGGAATGACAAAAGGATGCAGAAGCCAGCTTGAAGGGGGTCCTGTGACCAAATTAGGAACAATTTGTGTTTCAAAATGAGTATTGATAATAACAGACATAACCTATTGAATAAAATAAGGAATTAATGATAATGAATGAAGTATTTACATGGTTTCAAACCGCCTCCCCCAGAAAATCCTACTCATTACAAAAGGAGAAGGAGCAATGTGACCGTGGAGAAGCCTGGTAGACATCACCTTAAGCAGGGATCAAAGTCAATGCTGTCAGTGACAGGACAAATCCAAACTGCATGTCCCCAAGAGCGTGCAGGGAGAAGGACACAGCATCTCAGCTGAACCCATTAGTGCAGAGGCATCCTACATCCCCAGACGGAGGGACATTCTACAGAACTCTGGCCTGCGATCCTCAAGCATCAAGATGACAAGAGTCAAGGAAAGTCTGGCTGCTCCAGCCTGAAGGCAACCAGAGATATGTCAACTAAATGCAACACGTGGTTTGAAACAGAATCCTTTTGCTATAAAGGGTGTTATTTTCGACAAGTGGCCAACAGTAGGATCTGAGTGCTCAATAACAATAATGTAAGAACGCTAGTCTCCTGATTTTGATGGGCGCAGTGTGGCTATGCAGAGAAATGTCCCGGTTTGTAGGACACACACATTTGTGTCTTCAGGGCTGATGGGGCCTCATGTCAACAACTTGCTTTCAAAGCATTCAGGGAAAAAGAGAAACTTGCACCTTTTCTATAAAGTGGAATGTTCTGAGGGTTAAAGGAAAGAAGGGAAAAAGGAAAGGAAGGGGAATAAAATAGTTTACAGGAGTCTGAAGCAGGGAGGGGGAGGGGGGCCCTCGAGGTGTGACCAGAGTTCATGGTGAGGAGTTGTGGGCTTTCTTTTTCCTGGCAAGCCTCCAGAGCCAAACTGCTCTTCTCCTGAGGTCAGGCACTCCTCAGCTAATGTTCTCCCCTCTCCCGCTCAGGCCTGCCCCACACACTGCTACCAATGGCTATGGGCAGCCGACCTCGGCAAACCAGGGGGGCTACGGCTCTAGATCCCGACAGCAGCAAGAGACAGATGACAAGTAAGTGGGGGCTGGGCAGAACTTCCCTCCAAGGGCAGACGTCCTTGCGCAAGAGAACCTGTACAGAGGCAAGGATGGTCCAAATGTCCTTTGAAGGCCTCTTAGGGCCCAGGGATGGGACTGAGAGGACGTCAGGTCAGACATCTATTTGCACACACCCTCCTCTCCTAAGAGGTTTTGATGTTCATTTTCAGGATTGGCAGCCACTGCTGGGGCTACCACATCAACGTAAACACACTTCAGGGGAGAGGACATGAGCAAAGCCAAGACCGAAGGTTCTGCCCTAGCTCTCCTAACCTCAGCTTCCACGGCTGTGGCACAGAGCTGGAGAAAGGGATATCCGATGAAAACATGGGGGATGGCAGGCCGATTCACCCTTGTAGAGAAATAACTGGCCAGTCTTCTTTTCCATCGTAGTAGGCAAGTAGAGCGCTCACCTCTTTCCCTTCTGCCCACGTCAGGTACTATTCCGAGGAGCGTAGGAAACAGCCGGCTCCCCTGAGCGAACCGAGAGAGGCTGGACACCAAGGCCAGAGGTCAGGGGTGTCTGAGCAACACTTCCCCTACTCAGGCTGGAAAGAGGCCTCTGGACCCCTTTTGTGGCCCACCCCTAACCTTTTGTGCTGTGGCTCACCCACCATCGCCCCCTTCCCTTCCTCACTTCCTGCCTTCCCCAGCTTAGATTCCATGATCCATTATTGCAGTCAACTCCCAGGCTCTGCCATCAAATGCCCCACCCAGGCAGTCCTCCTCACACCCAAGCTGGTGAGCGTGGTAGGGGGAAATTCAGGCGTGGACCAAGCTTACTGCCTGTCTGTGTTGACTCATCTCCAGCAGGCACTGACCACTCCCCAGCAATCCCCACTAGTCCTACTACTATATCTGCCTTTCTCCCTCCTAAAAGACCATTCCATCCCTTCTCATGTCTCTTCTCATCACCTTCTTCTCTGCCAATGACTGTCTTATTCTTTGAAAAGGAAATGGAGGCAATAAACCAGGGGCTTTCCACTGCCAGCCCACCTCTGTCTGGACCCACACCCTCCACTTTCCCTCTGGTTCCCTACTCCAAGAAAAAGGCCAACCCCTGAACCTGTGCTCTGAACTCAAGGGCCTCACTCCTGTATCTTTCTCCTGGACAATTGAATCAAACACACATGTTTCCATATCTCTAGCCTTAAAAAACAACTCCCTCCCTTGGCCCCACATTCCCCTGTAGATACAGTTCCATTTTTCTGTGCCCCAGCACAGCAAGAAGACTTACTTATAGCCCTCCCTTAACCTACTCTAACTGGACTTCAGAAACCCCCCCACATTGAGTCCGCTCTTGTTTAGAACACCAGTACCTTCCATGTGGCCAAACTCAATGGTCACTTCTCTATTCTTACCTTACTTGATCTCTTAGCATTCCCTACACTCGGCCCTATCTCCTTCCCTTGACTTCATGGTACATCTCTCTCCTGAAGGTCCACCAGCCTCACTGGGGGTATCTTCTCTGCCTCTTGCTGGCCCCTTCTCCTCTGCTTGCCCTCCAGATATTAAAATGCTCTAGAGCCCTATCTTTGGCCCATTTCTTTTCTTCCAGCTCTACTTTATCCTTAAGTGACATCATGCTCTAGCTTCAAATAAAATCCATATGCCAAAGACTCCCAACTCTATATGGTTCTCCCTGGAACTCTAGACTTATATATCCCATCTTACTTAACATGTCTATTGGATGTCCATCTCAAACCTGACATGGGCTGAAGAGAACTTTTGACTCCTTTCTCCCTCCCATCACCCCTAGGAATTCTCTACTTTCAGTCTTCCACCACCGCCCCCCCATTACTCAAGGCAACAAAACAGCCCTTGCTCCTGTCTTTTTATCATTCCAATATGCATTGCGTCAGTAGGTCCCCTTGCATTTTGCCCAAGTGCTCAAATCACCTCCACTGCCACCATCCTTGCCACAGTACATCCCCCGAGCACTGAAATAGCCCAATGAGTCTCTGCTTACACTCTTGATGCCTACAACCCATTCTGATCCATACTCCATAGGAACCACTTCTCCAAAATGCCTCCATCATCCTTAGAAAAAAAAATTCAACTTGGCTTTCCTAGTTTATACAACCTACATGATCTGGCCCAGCTCAGCACAGGACTTGGGGGCTAAATCACATCAGGTTGACTGATAAAAGATGCAAGGAGTTCTTTGGATCTGGGACACTTGTGGGTGTGAGTGTGTTCAAGATAGGTTCCAGGACAAAGGGCCTGGGAACTGTTGCAATGCATGGGAAAGGAGTGAGGGGAGGAAGGGTAGAGAGGACACCTCTCTTTATAATCAGACTCCAGCCTGGAGAAGGTCCCACTCCCAAGGGCAGCCTAATTGCCAAGACAGCTTCATCAGCAACAGGCCCGGTGGGCAGTAGAGGACCGCATTTCTCCAAAGGCAGAGCCCGGAGTCTGCTAGGATGCCCCTGGTTAGCTTACAGGGAGAGGTGGGGCTGGGGGCCGTGCAGAGGAAAGAAGAGGAGGAAGAGCAATAGAATGCCTACAGCTGGGGCCAAGCAGAAGGAATGGTGGCTAAGCCATGGAAGCTGAGCTGGGAATAACGTGCCCTTGGCTGAGATGGCTGGGATGGGGAACCTCAGAACCTCCTGGGCACCATCCTGCAAATAGGGCCTCAGCCAGGCTCCACCATTCCAAGGCCAAGTGCTCTGTACTCTTCCCTCTTATGTCAGTCTATACCACCCAAACAAGAAAGTGCAAGCCCCCTCACTCCCTCCCTCCGTGGGAAAATACGTGGAGGTGTGTCTTACTGTTGTCCAAGTGGTTGGCCTTAATGATCTTCTCTGAGTAGTCAGAAATACTGGAACATTCAATCTAGAAAGGGCACAGAACAGAGGAGTGAGGCATAAAAAAGATCACAGCATGTCTGGCACCAATTTAGCCGATGGAGAAGCTGAGCCTGGAGGGGTATGGTGACCTGCCCACAGCCATACAGTTATTTTCTAGTAGACTGAAGACTACAGTGCAGCCCTCTGAATTGGCAGGACTGTGGCTCTTGCATTGAGTCTGTCTGCCTTTGCCGGAGGCTGATTCCCAGCTACTGCTTCACAATGGAGGGCCTGGTATCCAAGTTGGGGGATTCAGAAGGAAGTGGCAGGCCTCCTCCTGGCCAGAGGAGAGTGACCTGGAGCCAGGCAGCCTGGATTCACATTCAGCCTCAGCCACTCTCCACCTGCCCCTCAGTTTCCTCCTAAGTGAGGAAACAGTCCCTGTTTTACTTGGTCATTGTGTGGGTTAAATAAGCCAAAGCATGTGATCCACTCAGAGCATGACGGCCCCCAAGCCCCAGCCCCCGGGGGGGCGGCCTTACAGCCCTCTTTTCTCTTCTCCTGTCTTTGCCCCCCTGCTTTCCTTTTCCCCTTCTCTCTTCTCTCCCTCTCCCTCTCTCTCCCTCTACTTCTCTCTCTCTCTGGAGAAGAGCAGTGGGTAGAAAGGGGAGCCTGGAACAGAAGAACCTGTGAAATGGGCCATCAGGAAAGAGGCCCAGCTAAATGTGGGAGCTGTTTAGAAAAGAGCAGTGACAGCAAAAGCCCGGGAGGCAGACAGATTGGGACAGTTGGGATAGTCGCCACAGCTGGAAGGCGCCAAGGGGGCGCCTCCTGACAGCTCCTTAGCTGGGGCCGCTGGCCACTTAGAAGCCAGTGAGGGACAGCCCAGCCCTTTCATTGCTCAGCCCTTGGCTACCCATTCCCCAGCTGGACAGGGGCTGAGATGAGGCCTCTGAGACAGTGCTGGGAGGGCGGGCAGAGGGATGGCCAGACAAACCAAGTCCCACCCTGAGGTTTTGTGACCTCATTGGAAGTGGAGTCTGTCCCTTGCTGGAAAGCCTCCCTTTGGGTGAGGAGGGCCCAGTGAAGGAGAGCTGGAAGGTGGGGAGGGGCAGGACTTGACCTGGGGCATCCGGATTGGCCCGTCTCCTCAGCTGAGTACATCTCAGCTTTTTCAGTCAAGTCTGTGGTGGAGATGCCTCAAGGATGGCCCAGGTTTCTAGAAGACCTCTACAGCCAACGCCTAGGCACTTTCCAAGTGAGGCATGGAGAAGGAACGTTGTCGCTGCTGGGGACTCAGGGACAGGCCTCTGAGGCCAAACGGGGTTGGCCAAGGGGATGTGGAGGGCTCTGGGATTGTCAGCACAGGCTACAGGACCACGCAGCTAAATGCACACAGAACAAAGCCCCACTGAAAGTTGCTCAGCTACCATGGGCTTCTGCAAGCAGCTGTCTTGTGTGCACACTGGGAGCTTAATTGTAGTGTGTCTTAAATTTTGCTCAAGACCAATTCCCATATTCTAGCCTTGGGCCCTCTGCGTTTTTCAAACATCAGCCAGCCACTCAAGAGATTTTCTTTTTCACAGTTTCTTCCCAGCTCCAGAGCCCACAGCCTCCCTGTCATCAAGCAGTGCCCAGCTCTGTAGAGTAGCCAGAGGAAGGCTGGGAGCCCTCCATTCTATGTCAGCCTCCATTTCTATCTGGAGGGGCTGCAGCAGCCAGAGCAGCAGAATTTAAACTTACCAACTTGCCCTTTAACGAACAAAGGAAGGAGATTGTCTTGTTATTATCCCCTAGGGCCTCATCCCAACTATATTAATATTAGACACTGAGCATTGGTCATATGCCAGGCCCTGTTCTAAACACTTTACATATGTATTAAACTCATTTATTCTTCACAATCACCGCATGGGCGAGGTATTGTTCCTAGGGCCATTTATAGATGGAGAAACAGAGGTACAGAAGTGAATTATCCACAGTCACACAGAGCAGAGATTCAAGCCAAAGCCCACACATATAACCACACAGCACTGCTTCTCAAGCTGATGGTAGGACTAAGTGCTCTAAGGTAATGATGACACCAGAATGATTTCCAGAAAGTCAAAAATCCTCCGTAAATGTCAGCATTTGTCAGGGAAAGGAGCCAGAAGCAATGCCCAAGTGACAGGGAGCCCTGCGAGCTTGCCCCACCTCCTGAGAGTCACACTTGATTTTCTCTACCTCTCCTCGAGGGTGTGGTCCCAGCAAGGAATGGACCTAGATTTGTACTTGTAGGAGGGACAGGAGAAGGTAGGAGGCAGCTGGTTCTATAGGAGCCAACAGGAGGGAGGGAGTCGCATGCTCACCCCAAATACTTTCTTGGCCCCTGCTTTGGCAGCAAACATGGAAAGGATCCCAGTACCACTCCCAACGTCCAGCACCACTTTGTCCTTGAACACATGCTTATTGTGGTACATGGAGTTCCGGTAGGTGAGTGTCCGCACCTCATCCTTCAGCATTTCCTGTGGAAGGAAAGGCAAGGCAATGTCAATGTATTCAAGCCACCTAGGAGTACACCAAGGTCATGGACCCCAGGACTGTCCTGTTAAATTTTTCAAGAATACAGCCACTTTGGAAAACAGTGTGGAGATGCCTCAAAAAATTAAATATAGAGCTACCCTATGATCCAGCAATGGCACTACTGGGTATTTACCCCAAAGACACAGATGTAGTGAAAAGAAGGGCCATATGCACCCCAATGTTCATAGCAGCAATGTCCGCAATAGCCAAACTGTGGAAAGAGCAGAGATGCCCTTCAACAGATGAATGGATAAAGAAGATGTGGTCCATATATACAATGGAATATTACTCAGCCATCAGAAAGGATGAATACCCAACTT
>NC_138373.1:69840569-69860534 GCF_054177405.1 Leptonychotes weddellii | reverse complement strand
GGGTATTGAGGAGGGCACGTTCTGCATGGAGCACTGGGTGTTGTGCATGAACAATGAATCATGGAACACTTCATCTAGAACTAATGATGTAATGTATGGGGATTAACATAAGAATAAAAAAATAAATAAATACATGAAATGGAGGGAAGCTGGTACAATATTTATTTGATGGCCCTTGGTTTCTTCTCCCACTGGAGATCACACCCTCCAGGATGCCCAGCCATGTGCTGACCAGGCATCACCTGAGTGATCAGATTAGCAACCATGTTAACAAACCTTTACAAATCAGTCAGTGTCAAGCCCTGGGTTAGAGGCAGGGGAACCAAGTCCTGAGGGAATTATAGAAGTTAATCCTAGCACAGGAGAGCACATTGTAGGAGCCAAGAACTTAGTTATCCAGAGGGAGTTGTCCCAGAAGTCGATCACAGGAGGCTCCATTGGGGGGGTGGAGCTTAAAGACCAGGGAAGGAAGGGCATGAGGTGCACATCATGATTGATTGGTTTCTAGGGGAGGGATTTCAGGCAAGCCCAAGGGGAGGCATTTTGGGGAATTACCATCTCTCCTAGGAATCTACCTCATTGAAATAGGTGCCCAGACCCACATGCCTGTTAGAATTTGTCATGTTGTGGGGGGGGCTGGGTGGCTCAGTTGTTAAGCGTCTGCCTTCGGCTCTGCTTATGGTCCCAGGGTCCTGGGATCGAGTCCCACATAGGGCTCCCTGCTCGGCAGGAAGCCTGCTTCTCCCTCTCCCACTCCCCCTGCTTGTGTTCCTTCTCTCACTGTGTCTCTCTCTGTCAAATAAATAAAAAATCTTTAAAAAAAAAATTTGTCATGTAGATGACATGTCCTCTAACTAGGGACAGGGTGAGCTCTTAAAGATGTCCTTTCTGCCTCCCAGAACCTCTCACAGGCCTAGGATAGGGCTCAGTGCACCACCTCACCCCTACCCCCACTTCCATGGGGAACAGGATCAGGGAAGGTACAGCAGCTCACTTATCTGCCCTAAGATGGGACATGTGAGCCACCAAGAACAGGAGCAGGCTCAGCTGCCCTGGCCCTCCTAGGCCAGGACCCCCAGAACAAGCACAGGGCCCACTCCTCCTCCCCTGCAAGTCCCACGCCTAACAATTTTATGTGAACAGCAGTTCTTGGGGGTCAAACCCTGAGTCTCCCCAAGGTGAATGAGCCAAGCCTCTGAGTCTAGAATTAACTGAGGGACCCCTCCTTCTCTCTCTGTCTCCATATGGAATTGCAAAGGAACCACCAGAAACAAAGTCAAAGTTCCCAGAAAGAAAGACCTGGTTTAAAGTCTATAAGGCATGGTAGCTACGGATGAAACTCCTGGGTCCCAAACGTAAAGGTTTCATTCCTAGCTCTGCCACTTGTTAGCTTGTGACCTTGCGCGCAAAAGACGCAAGGAATGAAAGTTGATCTGGATTCTTAAGATCTCACATCCTCATGTATAAACTGGGGACAAATAATCCTGTATTCCTCAAGTTCATTATAATGAATTTATATTATTTTATAAGTAGGTTGGTGGGTGGCATAGGGAATAATGTTACTCTTTAAAAAAGGAATATATGAAATCAAAACAGAAACAAAAAGAGTAAATACTAAGTAATACAAATTTGGCTTGTCTAAAAACAAACACACAAATAATTATAATTGGGGACAAAACCCAACTTCATAGGGTTGACCCGAGGAATAAATGAGCCAATCATGTAAAATCTTGGAACAACACCCAGCATGCTGTAAGCACTCAAAAAAAAAAAAAAAAAAAAGGAAAGAAACGCTGGCTATTATTTTTTAAATACTCTTCTGACAGTGACAGTGTTACCATTTTGTCACAGGGAGGGTTTACAGAGGCATCTAATTGAAAGGGGAACTTGGAGACTTATTTCAAAAACGCATTTGCAAAGCAAGCAAGGCTTTGTTTCTTTTTCAGTATTTCTTCATACTGTAAGGGGATAATAGAAATATTTTCTTCATAGGGTTCTTAGGGGATTAAGTGAAATGATATGTATAATGTGCTTAGAACAGTGCCCAGCACTGTGTAAGCACCTGGTTAATGAATAAGCACTCCCCAGTCTGGGTGGCTGCAGAAAATGCTGGAGGTGAGGTGGGTGGAGGCTTCCTGGCTGTAGGGGAGTTCTGTTCTGTTCCACAAGGAACATAAATCTTCCCCTGCTGTGGTACAAGTCAAGCATTTAGACACAAGAATTTCCCAAGAATCAATCAGGATGGCAGACCTGGGCCAGGTTTCCAAGGAAGCTTGCTGTATTTCTTCCCCTGGAGGTGCTCATTGGTCTAGGACCTAAGGGTTCATGTTCAGGCCTCCTGAAGACCAGACATCATGGCCTCTGGAAGGTGTTCTCAGCCTTAGGACTCAAGCTGCAAAGCATCTGAGCTCCTAGAGCAGGGACCTAGAGCAAAGACATCTGGTCCACCTGGATCACCTGGGCTTAGGGTCTCGAAGACTCAGGGGCCGAACCATAAAACAAAGAAACCTTAAGCCCCCCTTGCTCTCTGGCCGAGAAACACACAGACATATGCTTCTAGATACTCACCTGCTGCTGGCCTGGCCCTGACCATCTCCCAGAGAGGCTCACAGGAGGGAGGGCCAGGGGCCTTGGGCCCCTGAGAAAACCTCCTTTATGACAGTAGACAATACATTACGCTGCCTCAGAAAACAGTGATGGAACAGCAGGGCCGAGCTCAGCATGCTTTACCTCGTGGATCCCAAAGTGGGCGTAGGAGTCGAAGTAATAATCTCTCGAGGTCATCTCTTCCGGATTCAGCAGCTTGGACATCTTGCCCCGTCCTGGGCAGCTGGGTTGAGTGGACACATGATGGACACATTGCACAGGCTTGGGTGGGACGACGGGCTGAGGGGGCTGCGGGGGGGGACTGCTCACCTGAGGGGAAGAGAAGGGGCCTGGTGTCAACCGCAGCACTGAGGCCCTGCCCTCTGAGATGCCGCCTTTCCTTCCTTCCCCTCCCTGAGCCCCGTGGCTCCAGTCGCCACAGCAGCCACTCCTAAGGGGCAGATGGACCCTTCCGGCTTTCTGGCAGGCCCACTGAGGGCTGTGACTTGTAGAGAGGCACCATGCTACTGAGGAGCCAGAAAGACCTCAGATTAATCCAATCTCATCACTTGCTAGTCAGGTGACCTGAGCCAATCTGGGCCTCAGTTTCCAGATCTGCTAAATGAGGACAAAAATACATTCCTTTATAGGCGAATAGTGAACTCTCACTGAAGGGAGAGATGCATAGCGTCACATAGCCTGGTGGCTGGAGTATAGATTCCAGAGCCAGTCTGCCAAAACCGGAACCCCAGCTCTGCCACTCAGGAGCTATGCACCCGACCTCGGGCAAAATTAACCTCTCAGGGCCTTGGTTTCCCCATCCCTCAAATGGGAATAAAACGATCCCCACGTCCTAGAATCACCCTGAGGATCAGGTAGTTGTTATTTGTGAAGTGCTTATAAAAGGGCCTAGCACATAATCGGTATTTGTTAAACTGAATCCCACCTGCACCCTTAGGAAGATCGAGTCCCTGGGCTTCCCTCCAGCAGACCGCACTTGTCCCCCAAAATGCAGGTCTCTTAGGTTCTGGGGCCTCACACCTATTGTCTTCCCTCCTGCTTTCTGTGAACTTCACTCTGAACTTCGGCAGAAGTCTACTCTGAGCTGTGAATGCCCACGCTGATGGTGGCCTCCTGCCTGCACACAACCAAGCATGCTCTTTCTGGGTTCCCAACCCTGCCATGCAGCCTCGCTCTACACCCCACTGCTGCTGCCGGTCCCTGGCCAGCACCTCTGCCTTCACAGGCTAAGGGGAAGAGGGAGAAGGAGAGGAAGTTCAGGGAGTTTTGGAGCCCAAACATTTGGCTTGACTGCAGACACGAGGTCATCCTAGAAGAAACTTCTCTCCCCGGAGCGTAAGAATCCAGGTGTGCACAGCACAGCAAAGGCCTCAAAGCAGGGTAAAAGTTTAAAATACAGAGAAGCAGGATTATCCAGTAGTTGGTCCTCTGGGACTCCTGGATCCCATCCTGCCTCTAGTAAAATTAAAAACAGATATTGAGAGTCAGGTGGTACGGTATAAAGCATAAATCCTGAGACCACATTGCCTGGCTTTGAAAAACAGCCCTGCTGCTTAGTGGCTGACAAATGACCTTCAGAAGTCATTTGTCATCATGTGCCTCAGTCTCCTCCTCCATAAAATAGACATCATGGTAAAACCCATCTGAGCAAGCAGTCAAAAAGTTTGGGTGAGTTCATACATATGAAGTGTTGAGAACAGTGCCTGGCAATAGTAAGCTCTAATATTACTATTACCGTTATCAGTATTATTCAGATTACATAAACATGTCTGTTTCGTGCCTTGATTTTCTCATTTGTGAGCTGAATCAGCTCAGACTTATTAATCTCCTTCCCAACAAGGGAAATAGGGAGGCCCTAGGACAGAGCAAGATCAAGAAACCCAAGTGACTCCATCTCTCCATTGTGCTGTGCGTACAGCCCCCAGACTGCCCTGTGTCCTGGGCTGTAGGGGAGTGAGCTCAGGGGAGTGTGATGGTCCCATTTTCCTGGTGTATCTAGGCTACAGCCTCTGGGAAATAAGCAGACTTCCCAGTTTAGCAACATCAGATTTGAGGTCAGAGAGATCCCGGCTGGTTGGCAGAGGCAATTGGGGCTGCCTCATTAGAATGCAGCAGGTGTGCCCACCCTCATCTTGGGATGTTGGTCACGGTCTCTGGGAGGCTAAAAATAGACTGTGTCAGTTGCATACTCCCAAGCTGGCTGCAGAGTCACCTCTAAAGCTGAAGAAGTCTCCGTGCATGAAGCTGACCCCAATCTTGACTCTATTTAAATACATTAAAGAGAGAAAAAGTCCTCCTGGTCCAGGCAGCATGCATGGTCAGGGTCACAGGAGCCTCCTGCACCCCTTAGCTGCCGTTCAACTCTGATTCCAAGGTTCTCTCTCCTATGAGGTCCCTGAAATCCTTTTCTCAGCTGCCAACTTACAAAGTGTCTACCATGCACCATGCATTGCATTCATGAGGCAAAGTGATGATTGAATTTGGGGAAGCATTCACCTCGATAACCACAGGTCAAACCATGAGGACAAAGAGGTGACTGTGGCCCAGTCCCTGGTCCCAAAGGCTGTCAGCCTGGCTCAGCCTCTTGCAGAGGGGACTTGCACTCTGTCCATTAGCTGATAGTTATGTCCTGTCCCTGGAGACCGGAAGTGGGATGGGAAACAGCAGTGCCCCATGATCCCCAGGCATTCAGCTACCTGGAGGGTTGCTTTTCATTCCATAAATACCTACTGAATATCAGCTGTGGCAAAACACTGCAGGTTCTGTGGAAGAACAGAGACGAATAGTAAGAGTGCCCTCAAAGGACTCTGCTTTTTTGGTAGGAAAGTAAAACCTTAGAAGGCTCCACTAGATGATGGAATAGGATTTGTTTTACAAGAGAACCTTGAGCAAATTGTTCTGGGAATTTCAAAGAGAGAGAATTCACTTTAAAGAATCAGAAAAGCTTGGGAAAGCTGGCAGTGGCACATGTAGGTGGGGAGCTTTCTGAATGGATTTTGGTAGGTGGAAATGGTGGGAGGGAACTCTAGGAGGAGGGAATGGCTGGAGCAAAAGGTAAAGGGGCAGAAAGCTGTGAGCTTATTTGAGGAGCAACTTGGCCGAGATAGTGGGAGATTCCATTGAAAGGAAATTAAGGCCAGGCTAAGAGGTTGTAATTAAATACAAGACAATGGGGAGTTGGTGGTTTGCTACCAGAGAGTTCCATGCTTAAGCTCTACTTTAGGAAGATTAATGTGGTGGCGGTGTGCAGGAGGGGCAAGGAGGAGAAATGACAAGTCAAGGGACTAGGGTTGGGGAAGCAAGGTATGAACTTATGAGGCCATTTTCAAAGTCCAGTCAAGAAACAATGAGAACCGGAACTTACCATTGTGTTAGAGGTCCCGCCCACCAGGGAAATGACAGAAATTGAATCTTCACAAAGATTGCCTGTGGGCTGGCAACTGACGGGATATAGGGGAAAAGAGAAATGTTGGAACCCAAGATAACCCCAACAATTCAAGCCTCGGTGACCAGAAAAACAGTGGTGACATTAATAGAAAAAAGCAAGTCAGCAGGAAGAGCAGGTGAGGCAAGAGAGGGGAATAATGAATTTCCGCTTGGATTTGTGAAGTTTAAAATGTCATTGAGTCATATAAAAAAAGAGTCTAGCAAGCAGAGTAGTACAGTCCCAGTCAATAAACATCATAAATAGAATTGAAAAGCAAATGATAAAATGAGAAGTACCTTTCTAACATAGATGGATGAAAGTGAATATCCTTAATATGTAGAGAGCTCTTATAAACCAATAAGAGGGAAGCAAGCATCCCTCATTTAGCATTGAACAAAGGATCTTACCGTTAATTCACATGAAAATAAACAAATGACAAGTGAACATGAGGCAAAAATATTTAGCCTCTCTAGAAACCAGGTAGCTTCAAATTTAAAAAAAGTTATCATTTTTAATTATTAAATAAGCTTGACTCCTCCCACAACTATGATAACACTGCACTTGTAAAGGCTGTAGAGAAAGAAGTACTTTTATATAGTTCTAGAGAGGATTTTTCTGGAAGGCAGTTTGATAAAAATGCATTAAAAGTCTTTGAAAGCACAAATCCTTAAACCCAGTAATTACTTCTTTTGGAATTCATCCTGAGGAAAGAGTCATGGCAGACAACACAAAATGGGAGTCAACCTAGAGGTTCCACGAAACAAAACTGATTACATAAACTATGGTACATCCACACAACAGAATGCTATACATCCGCTTGTAATGTTGTGGCAGAGTGTTTAATAAAAGAAATATGATCACGATAAACTGTGGGTTGAGGAGAACAAGTGGGAGAAGAATAGACAGTGTGATCACATTTTTAAAATTAAAACCTATTCATGCCTGTGTTAAGAGGGGAGACTCAAGGAAGTCACCAGAATTGGCGACAATTATGACAGGGTGTTGGATGATAAACAGTTAATTCTTTCCTTTCCTGTGCTTGTTGATACTTTCTAAAATGTATGCCATTCACATGTACTACTTTTGAAAAGAGCAAAGCATAATAATATTGGCAAAAAAAAAAGAAACTCAATCCCAGACCTCTGAAAAGAAGCCGAGGCTGGCCCTCTGGGGGTAAACCATCTGCTCAGAGAGGGGCTAAGGGGCTCACTTGAGAGACACCGCCAGGGAAGGAGGTAGAGGGGAATGAGGCTGCGCCAGGGAGAGAAGCCAGAATTCTCCTTCTCTGAGGACCTTGGAGGCACAGGGGATGTGGGGGGAGAGGCTTTGGAGGATGTGTCTTCACCCCTCCAGTTCTGTGACTGTCCCTCCTCTGAGGATGTGCGAGATAAGCGCTGCAATCCAGTGGCCACTCAACAGCATGAAAGCAAAGACAACCTGTAGCTAGCCTCACTTATCCAGAAGGACGCCATGCTAGGAAGCTGTGCAGTTACTTCTAGAGCTAACGAATTCTCCATGCATGAAGCTGACCCCAATCTTGACTCTATTTAAAGGTATTAAGGAGAGGAAAATTCCTAGCTGGTCTGGGCAGCATACGTACAAGGGCCTCCTGCACCCCTTAGCTCTGACTCTGAGGTTCCCTTTTCCACAGGGTTCCTGAGATTCTTTCCTCCATTGCCAACTTGGAAAGTGTCTACCATGCACCATGCATTACATTCATGAGGCAAGCGGGTGAATGGATTTGGGGGGGCGTTCACCTCAATAACCACAGGTCAAACCATGAGGACAAAGAGGCATCTGTGGCCCAGTCCCTGGTCCCAAAGGCTGTCATCCTGGCTCAGCTTCTTGCAGAGGGGACTTGCACTCTGTCCATTAGCTGATAATGTGTCCTGTCCCTGGAGGCTGGGAGTGGGATGGGAAACAGCAGTGACCCATGATCCCCAGGCATTCAGCTACCTGGAGTATTGCTTTTCATTCCATACATACCTACTGAATATCAGCTGTGGCAAAGCACTGTGCAGGTTCTGTGGAAGAACAGAGATGTATACAAACCTTCTAGGTCCCCATATGGGCATATAGGAACCAGTATAGGAATCCAGATGTTTCTGTGGAAGCTATCAAAGTTGGTTAAGCCACAGTGGAAGGTCCTTTGGACGGTATCTGAAAACCCAGCCTTTGCCACATCTGCCTACCCTCCATGGCCCTGGAAAGACTCGAGCAATGTAGGGGATGGGTCTTGGAGGACAATGGTGGGTTCATCTGGGAAGTCAGAAGCCCTGAGTCCTCCATAGGTCAACCAGAGGCTCTGGGTGAAGGCAGCCTTCAAACTTCGACTCATCTTGTCTACATTGGCTGAGAGGGCAGACAAGGGTTGGGAATCACAGTGGGAGATGGAGGCCAGACTGACTCCCGACCTCAGCTCCTCAGTCTCCCCATAGCTGTGGCTATCACAGCTCTGATCTTCTCCCTGTGCCCAAGTTCTTTCCCACTAGACGTTTTAACCCCTCTAGCACTGCAGCATGAGACTTGTGCTCACATTACTCTCAAGTACCATCCTTGATGCAGTGGGATGCTTGGTGCTGCAATGCATACAGAAGCCCTGCCTTGCTTTCCCACCTCCCCCAAGGGCCTCAGGCTCAGGGTACCACTATTTGCAGAATAGCATGTTGCCTGCTTTCCTGGTCTTTTGAGACTCACCTGTCACTGTCAGGATTTCTGACTTTGTTTTCTGCTCTTAGTGCCAACTGCTGATTGGGACTCTTTAGACACTGTAACCTCCCTCTAGGCCTGGCCTTTCCCAAGGCATCTTCAGCAGTTTTTCTCCCCAGTAAATCATCTATGATGTTCCTAGTCCACCCCGTTCTGCTGGGGTGAATGGGCCCAAGTCCCACTAAATGCTGAGATAAGCTGAAGGGTTGTGGAAACACCAAAGCTAGAGGAAGCACCAAAGCTGGAGACCAAAAGGAGGACGGCTTCCTGAAGAAGTGGTGTTTGAGCTGGCCCTTGAAGGGGTGGAGGGGCAAGGATGGGGGTTCAGGGAGAGCATTTTTTTTAATCTAACTCACTTCCATCTGAAAATAAGGGTAGATGATAGGTGATGATGCTGTTGATGATTGATCCCTAACATTGATTGATCCCTAATGCTAGGCACTGTGCTAAGCACTTGACAGACACCATCTCATAAAATCCTCCTAATAACTCAATGAGGCACTGAAATTTACAAAGAAACTGATGCTCAAAAAATTTAGTCAGAGCTCACAAGTAATGGAGCCAGGACCTAAAGTGCTATCTGTTGGACACCGAAGTCATGCTCTTGACACGGATGCTGTGGTTAGCTCAGTTCAGTCACACCAAGCTTAACTGAGCTACTGCTAGGAACCCTGTGCTCAGAAATAGTTGGCAAAGCTGACCAAGACAGGAAGTCCAGTCCTGCAGAAAAAGGGGTCAACAGGCAATGACTAAAAAGAAGAAAATGTGAAGGTAGGCAGAGGTAGGTACCTCTCCAAAGTAACTGAGTTCAAAGGGGAACAAACAGAAAGCTCCATTTTATAGAAAGAGGAACTGAAGCCCACATAAGAAAAGGAATGTGTCTAGGGTCACACAGGCAAATCCAGAACTGGAGCCTCTAAGAAAATAGAGAAGGAGTGGTGGGGGAGAGGGAAAAGAGGTTTTGAGGAAGGAGAGTGGAGGTAAAGGAGATATGATGGGGAAAGCTGGGCAGCAGGGGGCAGAGAGAAGCCAGCACTTTCTGCACCAGGCAGCTGAAGCTAACCCAAGCCCATTGGGCTATAAATGGCTCTTACTGGCACCAGCCCAAGCTGTAAAAATGATTTTCCTGAGAACAAGAGGCTCCACTGGAGGAGCCAAATCCTGCTCTGTTTTCCAAATGTCAAGAGAGCTTTTTCTAACCTGAGTCGTCTGTCCTCAGCAGCAGCCTGCCTGGCCTGAGGTCCTATGGAGGGAACAGAAAGGGGATTGCAAAGGGTGGGTCACTGCAAGGTGGGTAGAGGAGAGTGTGGGAGGAGAGGTGACCCCCTCGCCAGGTCTCACCACATCTTTTTTTCCAGACGACTTTGTCTCTCTCCCACCTTCTTCTAGCCCATGTTCACACTGGCCCCTGTCCCAGGGTCACCCTCAGACACTCATCACGCTATTTCTTCATCCTGATTTTTACTCATGAGACTGTGATCTTGTGGTCCATGTCATTGGTAATCACCTAGGGTGAGCTCTTCTAGCACCATCTGTCTGCCTTTAGATAGGGACCAGAGCTTTAACTGAAAGGAGAAAATTCTAATGGTAGAATGTCAGGCAACAGGGCTCTGCTGGGCATATGGACCTCTCCTATTGTCCAAGATTACAACAAAAATATATAGCTTTCATGTCTGCCTTTGGCCAAAGACAACCCTGTTTCCACCCTCACATCTACTCTTCTGCAGCCATGTTTCCTATCATCTGGGCTGAAGATGAGTCCCAGCAAAGCAACGTCAAAGTCAGCCTCCCCACCAAAAAGTGCTATACTAAATAGCCCCAGCTCATGGTTTCTCACCCTGGGAGTCAGAAACCTGTGAATCTGGAGGATGGGGGGAAGCATCTAGATGCTGCTGGTCCCACAAGACTGTGATGTCTTCCTGTACATGGCCTCCAGGGCACCTTGGCCTGTATATTTGTCAACAGTCACTCTCATGTCCCTCACTAGAGTTGGCTCTTTAAAGTCATAGACTCTTTCTAGACCCCCCTGGGGCAGGGCCAAGCACTGATGCATGTCAGAGAGTGTCAACTGCTGTCACCCACTGGGATCATCCTGTTCTACAGTGTCCCTGATTATGACTGACATCTTGGCAGAACCAATCTTCACATGCTTTATTACTTTAGACTCAAGTTCCCTCCAAGGCTGTCCTCCCTGGAATCTTCTCCCCTCCGATCCTGCCACCCACTATTCTCAGCCCCCACTTTCCTACTGGTGAATGCTTTGCCCTGGGGAATGTTGCCAGGAGGCCTGGCAGAACACTTGCCTGAGCCAGGGCTTACCAAGGGATCTAAGACAGTGGTTCTCAATGTCTAGTCCTCAGACCACCAGCATCAGCATCTCCTTGGAGCTTGAAAGAAATGCAAATTCTCAGCCTTTACCAGAAACCACTGAATCATAATCTCTGTGGTAGGGTTTAGCAATCTGTTCCAACAAGCCTCCATGTGATTCTGATGTATCACAGAGTTTGAGCTCCACTGGTCTAGTGTTACATTTTTCCACATTGTATTCTACAGAATAGAGATTCCTAGAAAAGGGGTTTCCATGGTCAAGTAAGTTTGGACAAGTAAGCTAAAGAGATTTTTCATTTTTTTCCCCAGCTTTACTGAAGTATAATTGACATATAATGTATAAGTTTAAGGTACAACATAATGATCTGATATATGTATATACTGAAAAATGTGAAGAGGTTTCTTAATTGCAATACTTTTAAACCTTTAATTTGCTAAAACAAATTGTGAATCTCCAAGAGGGAGTTAGGGTGTCTTTTGCTACTAAATTTATGGCTGCGACGTCCTTTTCTTCTGAGAGCTCTATAAACATCTCTAGAAATTAATGTTCTGAGGAAACTATCTGTGGGCCTCTGATTTAGGACAGTGTTTCTCTATTAAAATCTGCATCAGCCACCTTGGGATGGTTCTCAGGCCCCACCCCAGACCAATGGAGTCAGAGCCTGTGGGGTAAGACCCAACAAGCTGCACATTTAACAAGCTCCCCACAGTGATGCCCATGAAATCCTGGTCCAGACAGAGCTGAGGACAGCTACCTGCCTTCTCCATCACTCTCTGACCCCTAATGCAGTCCCCAGGGCCAGCCTGGAATAGCCTTGGTGCTACTGTGATACCACAGACAATGTCAGGGCTGGGCCAAGGACACCTGGACCAGAGGCAGCCACAATTCACAGAAAGCACCTTAGCTCCCACAGTGAAAGAGCTTGGATTGAGTGTAGCTGTGCCACCTTTAGGCTAGGTGACCTTGGGCCAGTCCCTAACTTGCTGTCATTGCCAGGGTCATGATGTGCCTCAACTCGAAGGGCAGTCCTCGGCAGCTGTGCACGGTGTCTGGGTGCTTCCCATCAGCCCTTGGCTGTCTCTTTGTGGTACAACAGCTGTGCCTGCTTTAAATCAAAATGGCATTGCACCCACACGGCACTCCCTCTGTCTCCTGGATCAGTAACTGCTGGGAAGGAATCTATTGGATTTGTTGGGCCTGACCTATTTTTTAAATAAACTGGGGCTGTTTTCCAGCTATTAGTCACTTTTCTCCCAAGCCTCCACATATTAAATTCTCTTCTTATATCCTCAAATATTTTGGCTGCAAGAGATGTCAGGTTAATTGGATGTTTGACTCCTGGCTCTTCCTCCTTAATGGGTTTAAAAAGCAGACTCCCCCCCCCCACCCCACATGTCCTCCCTTTTCTCTCCCCAAGGCAACAGGAGCCTTTTCTCTCCTTTGACTTGAAAGTGGTCACCAAGCACTTGGCTTCCTTCTCCACTTCCCTGTATGGGCATATGTGCAGAAAGACAGCCAATGTCCTCACACCCACACCTCACCCAGAGGTGGACTAAGCTTTAGTTTTATATTTGGGTCAAATCATCCCTGTAGGATCTGAGCTGGGTTCATGACTCCCCACCCCAGGCTGGGTCATCCATGGAGGCAGTGGGTATCAGGCTGAAGTTGTACAGATAGAACATCTATGGGTTTTGGTCTTGGTTCTTTCTTGTCCTATTCAGGTCACTATGCAAAAGCAATTTAAACTTTCTTACACTCTCTTTCTTTTTCTGTCAAATGACAACAATTATGTGTCCTGCTTCTTTCATGAGCCTACTGTGATGACTGAAAGATGCTGAGTATGTAAATATTTGCAGGAAATTCTAATGTGTGGTAAAGGAGTATGAAACTTCCATCTGTGGCAATCTGAATCTATGCCCTTATGCTATTTTTGGATGTCCTCTGGGCTCTTCTCTGGCACAAGACACAGTAGCTTTGGCTACTCTTAGCATTCTGTTCTTCTGCCTGCCTGACTCTGGTCCTCCCCCTCCACATTGTCCGCTCTCTAGGCTCTATTCTGCCCCCCTTCCTTGGAGCTTTCTGAGTATTATGCAATTGCTATCTTCAGGAACATAGCCATCATGAAAAGTCAGTCATTTTTTCCAGCTCCTTACACCTGGTCTCTTCTACTCCTATTCTGAGCTCATATGACGTCTGCTAGTCTAAAGCAGTAGGTTACATTCTGTGTTATTTTGTTGAAAAATGGTCTCACAATTGTAGGTGTTGCTTCTACAACTAAGAAGTAAATTCCTTCAGACCAGGAACCAGATCCTATGTGTTATTGTTTCTCCTTTAATACTTGGCATAGAGCTGGGGCTCAATAAAGATGTGTTGGTTACAGTATCCTTACACTTCATTGGGTCGATGTTGCCCTTCATAAATATATTATGAAAGTGGAGTGAAGGAGACTTTTTTCCCCACCATGTAATCAGAGAACTTTCATTCCCCTTGAAAGGGTAGAGAGACAGCAAGAAGAAAGACAAAACTGAGAAAAATAATTATCAGAATCTTAATAATACTTCACACTCCTATGAGGGTTGAATGGCACTCCAGATGTCTTTATCAAGAAGTGTCTTATCTCTTGATCTCCTGAGATTTCTAGGAGGAGAAAATATCTTTCAAATACAGAATGGATTTACTAAGCACCCATAATTCCATCTGTACAGACTACAAGTGGTTTCAAGTACAGATTCAAGTGTATCTGTTAGATATTTTCCCAAATCTCTTCACACCAAATAGTGCAAGGCCAGAAATGCAGGTAATGATACTGCGGCTCAGGGAAGCTGACTGACAGATTCAGCCCATATAGCATACCTGGTCTGAACCTCAGAGTTGAACCTCACAGAGCCTCAGGCCCCATCACCTGGCCATTAAGCTGATCCCTGAAGAAAAGTGAGCTACAGTCATACATCAGAAAGAAAATCACAAGTTGTTTGTCAAGACCATAGCCACACCAACCAAATTCTCATCTGGTTTCTATGGACTCCTCCAGACACTTTCTATCTAGTTCTAGCAAACCCATTTACTCCAAATAAATGTATTTTCACCCGGATCCTGAGCAGAAGTGACTGACTCCTTTAATCAGAGATTCTGATGCAAGTTTGCACAGGGAATACTGGCATTCCAGTTAGAAAGAAAACAATGTCAGCCATCTGGTATATATTTGGCCACTACTCCAAAGGTGGCCTCAAATTGGTCAATGACAGATTCCAGGAATCTGGATTTTTAAAAGCACTCCCAGGCAATGCCCATGATCAGTTAAAAAGCCAGGCAAAACATAAGAAATAATAATTTTCAAGACATGGAACATCAGACAATGAAAAACTGTACCCTGAGATGGCAAACAAAAAAGACGAATCCTACAATGGCCCAGCTTGTTGCCTAGTGTGAGTATCCAGGCTACAGTGTAGGGAGTGGAAACCCAGCTAGAAATCTGTCTTAGTTGAAGAGATGGAGGTGGGACTCTGGAGATAGCAGGGCAGTGAGAGTTGGCAAGGCAAAATACTGGAGGGTAGAAGACTATGGGGCTGGGGGGAAGGTGGGGCTTTGGAGACCTGGAGAGAATCCCCCTCAAGCCTTCAGCTGAGGTGGATCAAACCATGCATGTGAAGAAACTACCTGATGCCAGGAAAAGAACTACTGAGAAGACAGAGGGATGATTTATTGTTCTCACAGAGGGACAGGAATACTTCTTGACCCCTTAAGCCAGAGTAGAAAACTTCATAATTCATGAATATGCAGAAAAGGTTATTTTTCCCTTAGTGGTGGAAATTAGCCCTAAAGACTGTTTTAATCCCACCAAACAAAGCTTAAAAGCAAGACCTGAAAGGGTTAAACTGTTCAAGTAACTTAACTGCATCCCAGAACAAAGCCTAGAAATACAATATATCAAAAAATATCCAGTACCCAACAATATCCCAAGGTCTGGATTGCACAGTGTTTGCCATTCAGTCAAAAATTATCAGACTTACCAAAGAATTGAGAAAATACTACCTATAATGAAGAAAAAAGCCAATCTCATGATATCAACCCAGAAAGAAGACAGATGACGGAATTGGTAGACAAGGTCATTAAAATTGTTATTGGAACTATTTCATATGTTCAAGTAACTAGATGAAAAATTAAACCTAATAAGTAGAGACATGAAAGATAGAAAAATGACCCAAACTGAACTTCTAGACATAAAAATTATATGTGATGAAGAATATACTGGATTAGGTTAATAGCAGATTAAACATTACAGAAGAAAGTATTAGTGAATCTGACAGAAGGCAATAAAAACTATCTAAAATAAAACATAAAGAGAAAAAAAGACTGAAAAGTGGTTAAACAGAATGAAATCTTACCATTTTCAGCAATATGTATGGACCTAGAGAGTATAATGGTAAATGGAATAAGACAGTCAGAGAAAGACAAATACCATATGATTTCACTCATATGTTGAATTTAAGAAACAGAACAAATGAACAAACAAAGGGAAAAAAGAGAACAACAACAACAACAACAGACTCTTAACTATAAAGAACAAACTGATAGTTACCAAAGGGGAAGTGGATGGGAAGATTGGTGAAATAGGTGAGGGGAACAAAGAGTACACTTATCTTGATGAGCACTGAGAAATGCATGAAATTGGTGAACCACTATATGGCACACCTGAAATTAATATAACACTGCACGTTAATTATATTTGAATAATAAAAAAAGTTAAACAGAGCATCATTGAGCTGTGGGACAACTTCAGGTGTCCTGGGGCACATGTAATTGTAGCACCCAAAGAAAGAGGAAGCAGAAAAATAGTTAAAGAATATTGGAATGATGGCTGAAAAATTCCAAATAATAAAAACCATAAATTTGCAGATCCAAGAAACTCACCAAACCCTGAGGAAAAGAAATATGAAGCAGAAAAAGTTACACCAAGTTACATCATAATCAGGGCACCTGAGTGGCTCAGTCAGTTAAGCATTTGCCTTCAGCTCATGATCCTGGGGTGCTGGGATTGAGCCCTGCATCAGGCTCCATGCTCAGTGGGGAGTCCGCTTTTCCCTCCCCCGCCCACTCACCCACTCGTGCTCTCTCTCGTGCTCTCTCTCTCTCATAAATAAATAAAATATTTAAAAATAAATTTTTTAAAAAGTTACATCATAATCAAACTGCTTAAAACCACTGATAAATAGAAAATCTTAAAAACAGCCAGAAGGAAGAAAAGAGATGCTATATACAGAACAAAGAAAATAATGACAACCAACTTATAAGTAACAACACAGCCCAGAAGACAGGACAGCAACGTCTTTAAAGTGCTGGAAAGAAAAAAGAAAAACTCTCAGCTTATAATTCTATACCCAGTGAAATATCTTTAAAAATAAAGACAACATATGGGGTGCCTGGGTGGCTCAGTCAGTTAAGGGTCTGCCTTCAGCTCAGGTCATGGTCCCAGGGTCCTGGGATCGAGTCCCACATCGGGCTCCCTGCTCAGCCAGGGAGTCTGCTTCTCCCTCTCCCTCTCCCAGTTCATGCTCTCTCTCTCTCTCTCTCACTCACTCACTCTCTCAAATAAATAAAGTCTTAAAAATAAATAAATAAAGGCAACATAAAAACTTTTTGAGTCTTACAAAAGCTGAAAGATTTCATCATCCTCAGGCCCACACTCTAAGAAATGTTAAAGGACATTCTTTGGGCAGAAGGAAAATGACATCAGAGAGAAATTTGGATCTATGTCAAGAATGAAGTGCTCTGAAAATGGGTAAATATAAAAAAACCCTTTTTTATTATTATTTAAATGTCTTTAAAAGATCACTGTTTAAATAAAAAAAACCAATGTCTTATGGTATTTATAACATATGTAGAAATAAAATGTATGGTAGCAGTAGCACAAAGGCCAGGAGGGGAAAAATGGAAGTATACTCTTACAAGATTCTTATAATATATGTGAAGTGCTGTAATTTTACTTGAAGGTAGACTGTGTTAAATTAAATATATATACTACAAAGTTTAAAGCAGCCATTTTATAAAAGCACAAAATGTTATAGACAGTAAACCAGGAAAGGATATAAAATGAAATCATAAAAAATACTCATGTATTACCCCCCCAAAAAAAAGTTGAAAAAAAGGGTGAAGGTAACAAAGTACAGATAAATGATATAGAAACAAATAGCAAGATGGTAGATTTGAACCCAATAGCATCAATAATTACATTAAATATAAATGGTCTAAAAACCTCAATTAAAAAGCAAAGGTTGTCATATTAGATTTAAACACAGATATATTCCACCATATTTGAAACTTACTTTTAGCATAAAAAAGTAAAAGGATGAAATATGGCATACTATGTTAACTCTAATGACAGGAAAACTAAAGTAGCTATATTAATATAAGACAAAATAGATATGAGCCAATATCAGGAAAAGAGGATATTTTCATAAAGATTAAGATCAATTCATGAAAAGAACATAATTGCAAATGCATATTCATCTAATAAAAGATATGCAAAATATATGAAGCAAAACCAAATAGAACCAATTATTAATGAAATGGAAATTGAAAGTACAATGAGATACTACCTCACATTCAGTAGGATGGCTAATATTTTTTAGAAAGAAGGAAAGAAAAAGAAAATAACAAGTGTTGGCAAGGATGTGGAGAAATTGGAGCCCTTGTGCACTGTTAGTGGGAATGTAAAATGATGTAGCCACTATGGAAAAGAGTACGGCATTTCCTCAAAAAAATTAAAAATAGAATTATCATATGATCCAGCAACTCTACTTCTAGATACATAGTCAAAAGAATTGAAAGTGGAGTCTTGAACAGATATTTGTACATCCATTATTCATAAAGCTAAAATGTAGAAGCAACCCAAGTGTCCATCAATGAATGAATGGATAAGCAAAATGTGATCTATACATAAAATGGAATATTCAGTCTTAAAAAGAAAGGAAATGCTGACAATTATTAAAACATGGATGAACTTGAGGACTTTATGCTAACTGAAAGAAGCCAGTCACAAAAAGACAAATACTGTATCATTCCACCTATATAGGGTGATACTTAGAGTAGTCAAAATCATAGAGACAGAAAGTAGAATGGTGGTTGCCAAGGGTTGGAGGGGGAGGGGAACATGGTGAGTTATTGTGTAATGGGTATAGAGTCAGTTTTGCAAGATGAAAGAGTTCCAGAGACGAATGGTAGCGACGTTTGCACAGTAATGTGAATGTACTTAAAACTACTGAGCTGTACACTTAAAAATGTTAAGATAGTATGTTTTATGTTATGTAAAAGCTATATAAGTTATATAAAGCATTTACTTGTCTAAATTAACACCTTAGTGTAAACTCACTCATCATGTCTCTTCATTCCTGAAAGGAGGAAGAAAGTACATTTTAACAGTGATAGGAAAGACAAAACTATTGTAATCAAAACTGTATGGTACTGGCACAAAAAATAGACACAAAGATCAATGGAACAGAACAGAGGGCCCAGAAATAAACCCATGCTTATAAGGTCAATTAATCTACAACAGAGGAAGTAAGAATATACAAGGAAAAGACAGTCCCTTCAAGGAATGGTGCTGGGAAAGCTGGTCAGCTACAGGCAAAAGAATGAAACTGGACCACTTTCTTGCATCATACACAAAAATAAACTCAAAATGGATTAAAGACATAGATGTGAGACCTGAAATTAGAAAAGTCCTAGAAGAAAACATAAATAGTATCTTTGGTATCAACCTTAGCAACATTTTACTAGATGTGTTTTTTCAAGCAAAGGAAACAAAAGCAAAAATAAATTATTGGGATCACACCAAAATAAAAAGCCTTTGTATAGTAAAGGAAACCATCAACAAAATGAAAAGGCAACGAATAAGAGAATATATTTGCAAATGATATAGACAATAAAGAGTTAATATCCAAAATATATAAAGAACTTGTACAGCTCAACACCAAAGCAAAACAAAAAAACAATTAATCCAATTTAAAAATGGGCAGAGGACTTGAATAGACATTTCTCTAAAGAAGACATCCAGATGGCCAATAGACACATGAAAAGATGTTCAACATCAGTAGTCATTAGGGAAATGCAAATCAAAACCACAATGAGGTACCACCTTACACCTGTCAGAATGGTTAGTATCAAAAAGATAAGAAATAACAAGTGTGGATGAGGATGTGGAGAAAAGGGAACCCTCATGCACTGCTGGTGGGAATGTAACAAGTATAGTGGAAAAGTGGAGCTTCTCAAAAAATTAAAAATAGAAATACGAAATGATCCAGCAATTCTACTACTGGGTATTTACCCAAAGAAAACAAAAACACTAATTTGAAAAGATATATGTACTCCTATATTTATTGCAGCATTATTTACAATAGCCAAGATATGGAAACAACCCAAGTGTCCATCCCTAGATTAATGAATATGTATATTCATTGTATATATATGTGTGTGTATATATGTGTGTGTGTGTGTGTATACACAGTGGAATATTGCTCATCCATAAAAAGGAATGAGATCTTGCCATTGAGATGTGAATGGACCAGAGGGCATCATGCTACATAAAATAAGTCAGATAGAGAAAGACAAATACTATGTGATTTCACTTATATGTGGAATAAAAACAAACAAGTGAACAAACAAACAAAAAAAAGCAGAACTACTGGGTATTTACCGCAAAGATACAAAAGTAGGGATCCGAAGGGGTACATGCACCCCGATGTTTATAGCAGCAATGTCCACAATAGCCAAACTGTGGAAAGAGCCAAGATGTCCATCGACAGATGAATGGATAAAGAAGATGTGGTATATATATACAATGGAATATTATGCAGCCATCAAAAGGAATGAGATCTTGCCATTTGCAACGACGTGG